>NC_056739.1:366778465-367043465 GCF_019279795.1 Protopterus annectens | reverse complement strand
GCTTTGGTTATAGCAAATAATGCAGTACAGGGGAAGGCCATTTTCTCAATTAGATAGAAAGGTAAAATACTTTAAATAATATGATGAAAAATAAGAAAAGGCACAGTTTGACTTTCTAGGTATTTGTTAAAATTATGGCGTTTCCTAGGTTCAAGTCAGAAAATGAAGTTAATTAAAGGTATTTAATAGAAGGTAATTAAAGCTAAAGGAGACAACCAATAAACTATGATTAAAAGCATGGGTAAAACTTAATTAGTCTTGGGAAGAGATGCCAGTCAGAAAGAGAATTTAGGCATAGTGACATGCAAAAAATATGTAATTAAAGGTAAGGACATACAATGCAGTGTCTCATATCCTTTCATAATCCCTCACTGTCATATGCTGCTATACAAAATTAATCTTTAATGGACACAAAAGAATAAGTATTCTAGCATACTTACTGCATTATTAACACATTATCATTGCATGGGTATTCTCCAGTTAGGATCCATTTAGTACTTAGACATTTTTTCATGATATTGTTTACTTTCTGAAAATAAAAAATAGAAATAAATACCCTCACCAAGACTTTCCTTTTTAACTGTCTGTGGTGACAGTCATTTTAATGTAAAAGTGTCCTCAGGAAATGTCACTTATCTCAGGATGAGTACACTACTAAGGATATGATGCCAGTCATATTATAGCCAAAACCATTTGTAATAAGGGATCTCTACTAAAATACATCTGTTCATATAGACCAATTGTATAGTCTGATATAAAGCCTCAGCTTCAACCACATATTCTGGACTCTGAAAAATCTCTCTTCTGAGGACTGCCTACTTGAGATAGACTTCAAAAGCAAGTCGCTGTGGTAACCAGTATCAGTAATGTGGAGAAACCTGTGGGCTTGCAGTCTGTCATTGTTTTAGCCATCAAATTCTCTGAAAATGGTGATTAGCTCTGTTCATTGTAACAAAGTCAGAGACATTGCCTCACCATGCATCTATATTCCTCTGACTTCCCCAAATGCACTGCTGCAAAACCCCTATTGGTAATATGAAGACTGTACTATTCTGTGACCAGTAGTGAAATTCCAGGATTCAAGCACTCATTTATTCAGCCTTTCTTAAATTGCAATGATCTCCATAAGAGCAACAGAAACACTGAAATTGGAGATCTGAAAATAGAGCCTTACTCCTGTGCCTGGAAATAATTACAACAGTATCAGCTATAATGACTGACATTTTCATTGCCCTGTCTGCCTGGCTTTGTTATCTGAGTCTAAAAAAAAAAGAAAGAAAGCTGTGCCTCAACCCCACCCCCTGCTAATTCTATATTCTAACTTCACGATAACACAATCCCCAGTGAAAAGGGTATATTCACTGATCCGGGGATTGTTGCCTGTCGACCATCTATTTAGTCAACCAAATTACCAAATTGTGTTGATTAAACTATATACATATATATATATATATATATATATATATATATATATATATATATATATACATATATATATATAATTCTTGTGTGAGTATAGTGAGATTCAGCACTGTATCACAAAATTGAACACGGAACATCTGACACGATACAGTGAAGAATCTCACTATATTGAACATTGAAAACATCTAGCATAGTAACAATCCCAAAAGGAAAGGACTTTCCTTTTTAAGGTCTTAATACTAAAACTCTCCATAACACTAGCCACTACTTTGTCTGATTAGTGCTATTCTTATGAAAAAGGGATTTTGTAAGGCATAGGGCTAGGGAGAATGTTAACACATATTACTAAGTTTCACCAGCACTGCCTTAGTAATACGTGCTAACCTAAAACTTCCCCCTGCCTTTAACCTTAACCCTACACCTTACCTTATAAAAAAAACTTTCCATTAGACTGCCACTAAATATGACAGACAGACACACACACACACACACACACACACACACACACACACACACACACACACACACACACACGTGTCAAAGCATACATGCATCATTAAATTTATCCCCTTACCTAATAATTACTCTAAACCTAAAACTCACAAACTCACACATTACTCTATATCTCCCCCCTTTCCTTTCCTTTAATCTAATGCTAGTCTGCAGAAATTTGCAAACACACACACCCACCCATTCAGTTGTTAAGATACAGCATAATTCCAATAAAATGAATGTTCAGAACATTCGAACAGATGACCCTGCAGTTCAAGAAATTTTATTTATTTATTTATTTGCAGTTTGTTTACCAGGATAGTCCATTGGGCCATAAGGAACCCATTTTCAATGGAGTCCTGGGGAGAAAAGTTTTATTACATTAGAAGTATAAAACGTTTCAGAATTAGATAACTTTTACATAGATAATACATGACAGAATGAACGGAGATACACACAAACACACACACACACACACACACACACACACACACACACACATCACACACACACACACACATTTATGCATGCATCTGCATAGATGTGCCCATATACATACTGCAAGAGTATGGTATATATGCATGTGAGTGCACATGTATGCAAATTTATTATATATGTAATATATGTTTATCCATGTAAGTATGAGATATAAAATATTACCAAATGACATCATAGTATCCAAGCTTATTGAAACCTAGTAAGATAAAAGTGTTCCTATCAAATCTATAATCTAATGCATAGATAGACAAGTCTTTTATCATGAAAATGATTGTACTACTACAGCTAATGGGTGGACAGCAGTTGCAGAAAATCTACAAAAGGATGGCAATGTGGCCAGAAAAATCAGCTGTTTGTGTGCTAAGGGAATAAAGCAGCTGGATGTTTCTCAGAAGAAAAAGCCCTAACCATTGTCCTGAATATATTCCTAACCAGAGATGGGGGAATGTATTATTATTTGCAGTGACTACAAGCAAAGGCTGTGATATCATTGCTCTGAGCCAGTAATCAAGAAGCCTAAATCCTCACCACTGACACTGGTGAGAAATGTTCACTTGGAACAAAAATAGATAGACACAGTATTTCCAGATGCAGCTTTCTCCACCAAGCACAATTTCCCTTAAGAGCACACAGGGAACACACTCAATCTGGGGTTGGGGTTTTCACCTCTCTCTTCAGACCCCCAATAAGACTCCCCCACTGACATAGTTGTAGAGTTGAGTCCTCACCTGAGTGTTCCGAGCTAAGTCCTCCACTAGCCTCTCTGTTAAACCATTGCTCTGTGTCCCTGCTTCAAGTAGCTGATACACACACTATTTGAGATTTGATTATCATAGACACACACACACACACACACACACACACACACACACACACACACACACACACACACACACACACACACACTCACTTGCACAAACCTGGGAAAGACTGGCACAGATTTACCAGCTATGCCCAGAATATAAGGTAGGTACTTATACCAGAACACTCCAAAGGTACCCAATTATACTGAACAAAACTAGTACTAATGCAAATTGTAGTGTTTGAACAATGCTGCAAGGCTTTTAGGAGTGGCCACAGTGTCACAAAATAAATATAAGTACTCTCTAAAGTTAAATATTTCCTAAAAAGACCAGCCCAGCCAAAATGAAAAGTTTAAATATATTTAATAATAAATAATAAAATAACAGAAATGTGCTAAATATCTTTTTACAATAAACACCAGAGTTTCGGACACAGGAAATATTAAAAATAACCCAGCTGGATAGATTCACACAGATACAGAAAAACAGTGCTTAACTAATCTCACTATATTTTCCTGACTGATCTAATGAATTATTATTCCCTAGTTACTTACTAAAGCAAGTCAAGATAGAGTGGGTGAGTGGTCCTTCTTTGTCACATTTAAAAAACAGACTGCTCTGAGACTCCTGCCTCATCAAGTGTTAAACACCATTTCAGTGCTGGATTACAGAATGGCATGACATACATCTGGTCATCTGACTCTGATTTCCATATTACCTCCTTTACTAGAAACGGAACCAGAATCTAGCACATCAGTGTTACCATACACACAGATAGAGCTTTTCTGAGATGTGTTATAGCATCTGGAAGCTATAAAACCATTTCATAACTCCCACCCTTCCAAGGTAGTGATTTATTCACCCTTAAGTACAATACAGTAGGATTTCTAGTCCTGGTTTTCATAGAAATTTGATCTCTGGCTACAATCAGATCTGTAAGATTCAATCTTTATAGCCTAAACTAAGTAAATTAATTTTAAATTATTTTTCAAAGTTAGCTGGACTGAAATTAACCTCTTCTCTTCCAGTATCCTCTGTTACACTATATTAATTTTAACAGTTACAATACAGTCTGACATGCAGATGTATTTCTTTTCTGTCTAGCAGGACCCAATGTTGGTACATTTTTAATACAAGCAGATTTACAAATACATTTTCAACACAAGCATCTGTAGAAATCAGTTGATATACAAATGACATATAATTCTTTACAAATCCCTAGCTAGCTATGTTGACATATGCTATGCATTCACTGCACTACTTCTCCCAGCATAGGTGGCAATACCTCACATCATCACAAAGGCAACAAGAGAGTCAAAGCAAGTCTTGCTTATGTTAGTTCACCCAGTGCCACATTAAAAGCCAGACTGGTTTGCCATGTATGTATGAACATTCTTTTAAAAATGTAATTACTCCTGCCAATGAACTGTGTGAAAGTCACATTAGTGGACAGTGCAATGTTTAATTATAAGTGCTTGATCAAGACAGAAACAGCAGGAATTGGAAACGATTGACACTGATCCAGGTAATTTGTCAGAAAGTCTCAATGCCAGGAAGGAAAACTAGGCTTTACCAATATATATATATATATATATATATATATATATATATATATATATATATATATATATATATATATATATATATATATATATATATATATATATATATATATATAGATATATACATATATATAATATATATAAATTTGTCACTCTGGTAAAAATATGTAAGGAAAGTACAGGAGGACATATCACCTCTAATAATATAAGAGATAATCTCATAATAAATAAAACAAAGCTTGCAAACTGTTGTATCCACTAAATAGCAGACCACTTTGAAGCTGTATATTATTTCAAAACGAAAATTATAACAGGAGAAATAAATGTGATATAACTGAAAAATACAAATCAGTAAAAGGTAGTGTAATGCTTGCTGATTTTTCTTACACAAATATACTCTAGACATTATAGAACCCACTCTTTAAGAGAAATCTCACTTTGTACTCAAATATGTTATCACTACCTGGTTTTCTGCAAAGTTATTGCTGATTACTGTATTTTGTTATAAATACAGGTGCTGGAATTAATTATAAACTTACTGAGGACAGAAAGAGATTTCAAAAATCAGCTGGAATACATCTTCAGAATATTCAGCTAGTAGAATGTCTGCTTTTGTATCTAGTCATACACACTGCCATTAATTATAGAAGAAAGTCATTAAAAATTAGAAGCATCACTTATTTTAATTAGTTATGCTTTGTATTAAACAAGAACATGAGAAATGAGAATTATTTTAATAATGTTACTCTTCAGTGATCTGTAACCATGCAACCAAATCAACAAAGCAACTGTACTGCAGAACAAGACCGAATTGCTGAAAATACACTCTTCTCTGAATTTGCCCCCAAGTGACTATATGTTGATTGCTTTGCAGCACAGCTACATGACAGAAAATCTATCCACCTGCCAATTGGGAACCTCAGAGCAGCAGTTTCATTAAAAGACACGGTTAAATGGCAATATTTCCAGCTTGCATTTAGAAGGTCATAAAGATAATTGGGTGTACTAACTTGTTGCAAGAAGAAAAATGGACTGGTAATGACAACAATATTTGTTGATGAGCGTAAAATAATAAATAAATCAGGACCTATGCTCTTTAGGTTACATATGTGCTATTTTATTTATATTTTCATGTTAAACATAATACTGTAAGTAAAAACCTTAACCTATTCAAAAACCCATTTGAAAACTGCTTTCTAAAGAAAACCATGCAGCTTTTTAGAGACCTCTAGATCTGAATAACATGTACAAAGTTTGTAAAGGGATGTATAGCACCCAACACTATCCTCAACTCCTTAAACTGTTAGTGTAAACTTGTGCAGTGCCTGTGTACTTATCCTGCGTACATCTGAAAAGAACAGACTGACACTTGCATCAGCAACCCAAAAGTCAATGATGTGTCTCAGTAAATCATTAGTTACATTCATATACTGTGCATTTAAAAAAATGCATTTGCTCTGTTTAATAGTGTTTCAGCTGGTTTCTTTTTGTGTGTGATCGTGTTGCAGCAGGGTCAGGGAATTTGTCCTTGCCCTGCTGTTGTGTGATCTCAGATATGAAATATGTAATTAGCAGTGGGTATGGGAGGGTGCAGAAGGTCTTGCTCCATGCAAAAAATATTTAGTTGTTTTTTGATCATGTTATAGTCACTTTAAAATGATCGATCTTGTTTGGTTCACTCTTTTGAACGTTCACTATTTGATGATATACTCATATTTTGCATATAATGGCAATTATCAGATCAATGAACCATTGACACATTAACAATAACAACCAAACATTGGCTTATACATATCCTCCAAGCTTATTCCTTGGACTGTGCAAGTTTGCAAACAGCATTTTTTGCAGGGGAACAAACTCCCACCTCCACCCATTTGGGAGGGGCTGTACCCCTCACAACTCCTGCAAATTATTTCTTCCAACTCTAAGATGATACAGTCTTCAGAGAAAGGGCATATTCTAGAGATTGTGTCATCTGACACAGCTGTTGGCTATCTGTTTTGTCAACAAAGCAGATGTTGATTTAAACTCCAATGGACTACCAGTATGTAAATATATATACACTGCAAGGAAAAACACAGCCAAGCTAGAATTTTCACTGTGTGATACTTTCAACCTCCTGTGATAGAGGGTCATGGCATATATGCAAATGACCCCTTAAGGACATCATGTGTTTCAGCTACAAGACTTACGAATGCCCATGACTTTTTACTTTTCATCTCTTTTTATTGATGTAATCAGGCCAATAAAGGCAAATCCTACTAACTGTGGGTATGCATATTCTGGCCTTCTTATTGACCTCATCAGCACAACATAAGTGGATTGTTTGGCTATACTTCAGAAACATAGCATCTTTAAACCCAGCTGAGGTCCATAAACAATAAGGTGCCTACAAACTATGCCAACTGACATCCAAATCAAAGGGCAAAAAAGGTCACACAGACAAATGATTCAGTAAAAACTGCAAGAAAAACCAAACCAAGCTAGAATTTTCACTTTGTGATACCTTAAACTTCCTGTGATAAAGGCCCACTGGAAATACAAAAAAATGATCCCTTAAGGTCTTCAAATGTTTCAGCTGCATTACTTCTGAATGCCCATGAGTATTTCCTTTTTAGGTATTTATGGATAAATTCAAGCCAATAAAACAAGACCCCCACTAGCTGTGCACATGTATGTTTCAGCTTTCTTTTTGACCTCATCAGCACAGCATAAATCAATTGTTTGGCTATGTTTTTGAAACGTTTAAGGTTTAAGTAGCATATGTTTCTAAAGTATAACCAGTGCTCTGTGGGCTGACATTTATGAGGGAGGAAAGGAACACTGAGACTACATGTGAGTTCATTTCAATGGATTGTGAAATTTTTGCAATATAGAAAATGGACAGATTCATGTTCCACCTGAAAATAGTAGTTTGCAGTTGATGTTAGAATCTGGCATCTAATTATTTTTGTCTAATACTGACTCTTCAAATAAAATAATTTTATGTTTTTGTACAAACATGAACTTGCTTATGTATTTAATTGTAAAAGATGTATTATGTACAAATATTATCTAATTTCCTATCCTCATTCCAAGACTTTGTCCCATTTTATTTTTCATGTTATTTTTCCTTCTGTTCGGTTAAAAGTTATTACATTTCAGAAGCTGTGCCTCAGGTATAAGTAAACGTTATTTGATTTGGAAAAGGCAAAATGGTCCTTACAACATCCCCCAGAAGAAATGAACCTCACCAAATACATTCCTATCTAAAGTGAATAATTACAATAAGACTTCAGAGAATAGCAACTTCTTTAGATATAATGATTAATTATGAGTGCGTTTGGTTGTGGCTATCCATAAAAAAAATTTCCAAAATGCTAGTTTGGGTGAAGTTTGAATTCATGAAGTGTGGTTTATAAATAATGAGTAATGTCTTCTGGTTTAGTAGCTGTTCATAGGTTCATAGGTTCATAGGTTGGTACTAGGCTATCAGCCCTAGGTCCTATACAAGCCTAGCCATAACAATTCCCTGGATATTTCTTCCCAGAATATTTACTTCCCTAGACCACTGTCTAGTAGGGAGACTGACGTGATCCCCGGAGTGAATTTCCTAGCTCCCATCCAATCATCAATGTTCTTTTTGAAGAGGGCCAATGAGGCACTCTGCTTGACATGTATGGGCAGTCTATTCCAGAGTATGGGGAGTCAATGGGTCAGAAACCTATCCCTCCAGCATGTTTTGTTCATTGTGATGACAAGGTTTAGATCCCTGGAGCATGTGGCTCTGAGGGATTGGGATTTCTTTAAGTGGAGCATGTCCAACATCTCAGGGTTTGACATGGCTTTGTATATTAAGCAGAGATCACCTCTGAGTAGACGATATGCCACAGAGTATAGCTGGGGTTTTTTTAGATGGTCAGCATAGGGTGTCTGCTTTAGGCCTGTGATTCTTTTAGTGAGGTATTTCTGCAGCCTTTCCAGCTGTTGCAGATGTCTTGTGAGGTACATAACAAATGGAGCATTGTACTCTATGATGGGTCTAATGAGGGATGAGTACAGTGAGACAATGATCTCTTTTTTCTGGATGAAAAGCACTTAGTGATGAGGTGTGCCACATAGAAGGATTTCCTAACTGTAGTGGCAATGTGGTTATTGAAGGTGAGACCACTGTCCACCTGTATCCCCAAGTCTCACATCACACTTTCGGTGTTTAGTGTACTGCCACCTATGTGGTAATTCATGGGTACATTCTTTTTCCCAAAGGGGATAACTATACATTTCTTGGCATTGATCTTGAGCCCATGCCTCTGGCACCAAGCATCGGTTTCTGTAAGGCCCTTTTGTAGAATATCCACATCATTTCAGGGTTCAATAATGGCTCCCAGTTTGCAGTCATCTGCAAACTTTGTTAGCCAGAGTCCCTTAGTGTTGGCCTGTACTTCAGAGAAGTAGATGCCTAACAAGAATGGTCAAAGGGCTGAACCCTGAGGTACTCCACTTGTCACTTTTTTTGGAGCTGGATTTGGAGTCGGCTACTTTTACAGTCTGGGTTCTGTCAGTATGCCAGTTGGCAACCCATCGAGTGAGTTAGGGATTTATGCCCAGCTTAGAAAGTTTATCTATGATTCCAGAGTGGGGGATGGTGTCGAAAGCCTTGATGATTTCCTGATAGGCTGTGTGAGACCACCTTACCCTCATCCACTGCTCTGGAGACTGATTCGAAGAAGTCAATCAAGTTACAGGAGACAAGATCATCCCTTCATGAACCCAAACTGGGTGGGGTCCAGTGTTTGAAGGTTGCCAATGTCTTTGTTTATATGTTCCATGATAATGCGTTCCCTGCCCTTGCAGATCAGGCTCATCAGACTGATGGGATGGTAGTTCCCGGGATCCAAGGTGGATCCCCCCTTGTGGAGTGGCATAACTGTAGCTGTATGCCACTCAGTGGGAATGAAGCCTGAGGTGAGGCTATAATTAAACATGACACTTAGGTGAGGTGCCAGTTCATTTTGTAGTTCATGTAGTACACAGCCTGGGATTTCATCTGGTCCCATGGATGCTGTATTCTTAGCTTTGGAGAGTGCGGATTCTACCTGTGTGGCAGAGATTACTGGAATTTGGCAATGTTTTGGTATTGAGATGGGTCCTTTAGGGGGTGAGAGGGGGGTGAAGTTGACACTAAATTGATCTGCCAGGATATTAGCAATATCCTTGGGATAATGCCATTCTGTTGTAGCTCAGAGCATATCTGAGTATTGCCATTTAGATTCTTGACATAACTATAGAATGCCTTGTGGTTGTCTTTGGAATCTTTGGCAATTTTATTTTTGTAACTAGCTTTGGAGGATTTTTTGAGGGATCTCAGCTTCTTACTGAGGCTGGTAAGGGAGTTTTTTACATCCTGGGATTTTCCTCTTTTCTGCAACAGTTTCTTTCTTCTGTTGTATAGTTTGCTTATGGCAGGGGACCACCCGATTGGCTTCCTTTTTTAGAGGAGAGCATCTTGGTTCTATATGAGATGGCATGATTTATGCATGAGTGGATGTGCTCGTACAGTGCCTTAGTGTAGGATTCAGCAGTCAAACTTTCAGTTCCTGTCTGCATGGGTGTCATGAAGTTTGTCACTTCAGACTTGAGTAGCATGAAGTTGGCTTTGGAGAAGTTTTTTATAGAGGTTTCCTTACTGGGGAGTGTGGGTGGGATGTGGATGTCAAGGGTGATTTGCTTATGGTCAGACCTGACCAATGAGGGGTTCAACACATGATCTTCATTCATGCCATTTGCAAACACAGTGCGACTATTTGCTTTCATTCAAAATGCAGCTAATAACTAAATGTTTTATTCCTGTTTAGTTTTGACATGGTACTGTATTACTAAAGAAAAGATGAAAATCAATCAACAGTACTTTTATTGACTGCTGAGAGATTGAACAAAAAGAAGCAAAACAACTTTTGCCAAGCCTCAGAGATTACTTTTTTTGCAGGGGCAAGCCCCCCTCCCCCATTTAACTGGACACCCCAAACACAAATAATCTTACTCTTGAGGTCACACAAATATGGAGAAAAAAGAAAACTCCTCTGCCAGTGAAAGATTTTCACTACTTTTCATTCAATCATTCAGCACTTCATAAAAGTGCTGTTGATTAAATGATAGGCACCCTTATTACATATGATGTCGGTATGCCAGAGGGGGTCTATATTACGTGATCGAAACCTTAAATTATCAAACATCTAAAGGTCGATCATGAAATATCAAACCCTTAACATCGAAAATAGCCATTTCCACATAAGGAAACAATGCCATTGGCTAAATTAAAAAAAAAAGTTTTAAACAGAAATGAAGTGGGGGGCTTCATCCACCACATCCCCCCCCCCCCCAACTAAATATACCAACTCTGAGATTGCTCTACGGCAGAGAAAGAACAAAATCTGTGTAATGGCCAAACGACCGGTTTCCCTCTGTGAAAATGGCTGTTTGCAATTTTCAGACTTCGAATTTAGTGATCGACCTTTAGGTGTTCGATAACCTAAGGTTTTGATCATGTAATAGGGAACCTGCCAGAGGTCACTCTGTTTATTATTTCCAATGGTTCATATTCTTTCTTTTCTGTTCAAATTTCTGTTCTAGTGTAAATATGATTCATAACTGAATGATGTCCCTCTCTATCACTGGTGCAGCATTCTTCACAGTAAGGCATTCCTGCCAAGGATAGCCAAATGTCTAGCCAGTACACAAAACCTTTAGATCTTGTGTACACTGTACATCATATGTATGCTCCCGGTACAGGACGTAGGCCATAAAGCTGTCATATGGATGCAGTTACCTAAGAACGTCTGTGCCACCATTCCAAATCCTCTCATTGCTCATTGGTCTGAACACCCTTTTGCTGTGCTGAATACCTAACCATCAGATAAGTGCCCCATGGTGTCTTTTTCTTTGGTCTTTTTCCTGTTTGGTTACCTAGAGTTCATGTTATCTAAGAAAGAAAAATGTCAATGTGGGAAACAGATTCCCCATAACGATTGCCACAGACAGGATCCTTTTTGTCTTGGTGCTTCCCATGACCATATGTCACTGGCTCTTAAGGCTTTAATTGTTAGCCCAATGTAGCATGGCAGAATCTTCTAACCCTGAGGTACTGTTAAGCAAGAAGGCAACAAAGAAATCTCAGCCGGATTCTTTGGCTGTCTAGCCTCTACTGGACATTTTTCTATAAGAAGGTGATAGCTGGTGTCTACATCAGATTCATCTGCTGCAACCCTGTTGGAGGCCAGCATGGATCCCTCTTCCCTCCTTTTGCATGTCCTCTGAGACATTGCAGGTATCAGCTCTGGACATTGAGGGGGAACCACAGTTGATCATCTTGGAGAGCCCTATAGGGATTCTGTAGATTCTAGTCAGGGAAGATGTTCTGCGTACTCTTACTGAATCTTAGCAAGGTTTGGAACCTCTGGTGTTTCTTAGGAATAATATCCATACAAGGAAAATACAAAAGACTATGCATACTTCTGTATGCCCTAAGGATCCTCAAAAGGAATGGCAGTAGTTTACTTGGGGCCTGTTTAATGCCTTAATGGCTCTAAAGCCTCGTCAAGGGGTTTCTGTGCCTAATGCCACTTGGACTTCTACTCCTGCCAAATGAGCTTGGGAAGCCAATTCTCAGATGAGGATTTAGAGTCTGATGAAGGGTCCCTGTCCTACTCTTCCAAGATGCTTTCACCTTTGGATTATGTTTCTAATGAAGAAGAGTCTGTGAGTCCCAGGTCTTCTTTTGAGCAACTGTCTTTTAGAGACATTATAGCTAGAATGATGGAATAATTTAAATGTGATTCTTCCTAAGCGTCTGATATCCAGAATAGGTATTATGAAATGCTGCAGGTGGATACTCTTAAACCTTCTGCAGTACCTCCTGTGGTGGCTGATGTGTTAGACATCTTTATACCTGCTTCTAAGTCTCCTGATTCTCATCCCCCTGCTCCAAAGAAACCTGACAAGTTCTATAAGGTTCCCGAGGATAGTCAGTTCTTATTTAAGTGTCCTTCTGCTGACCCTGCTGTAGTGCAGTCTCCTCTGACAAGCCTTCTAAACATTTTTCCCTCTTCCAAGGTTCTGCTTTCAGATAAAGATGGTAGGGCAATGGAGATAATTTATAAGAAGGTTTATATTGCTTCTACTTTGGCTTTTGGGGCATCAATTTCCAGACCACATGACCAGATATGCTCTGGCCTTGATTGCCCAGGCTTATCTGGTTATTTCTGACCTCCCTGATTCTGAAGTAAAATCCTCTACTCTATTTTAGTGGTTCACCACTCTTTAAAGTGTAACTATGATGCTGCTGATCCCTCTTCCAGAGCTGCTGCTTTTTTGGTCTGTCATGAGGCATTACTCTTGGTGTCATATGCAGTATTTACCTGAGGACATTAAGACCAAGTTGTTGGATGTTCCTTCAGGTAATAAAGATGTCTTTGGGACTGCTGCTGCTGAAATGTTTAAGTCTCTTGAAGAAAAGGTTAAAACCCTGCAAGACCTTAAATATATTTTTACCTCCCCAATCCCTAAGTTCTAGAGGAATTATCCTACTAGATCTGCTTTTGTTCATAAGCAATCTTGTCAGACTTGTAAAGGCAGGTAGGATGGTAGGCAGGCTCCTCCTACTAAGTCTTCTCAAGCTCCTGTGGCCCAGAAGTCTCCTTTATCAGCCAGGTCTGCTTTTCTTTGACATTTTGTCTTGGGTAGGTTTTTTTATCCTTTAATCTCTCCCTCTGCCTTCCAAACTGGCATTTCATCACCTCAGATTATTGGGTCCTATCTAACATCCATAAGGGTTACTTCATGGTATGGAAGTCTTACTCCTTTTTCAGAGATTCTCCAACCATCTTTGGAGAAAATTCTTCATTTCTTATAGGTTCTTGGCTCCCTGGTGGACCAAGGAACTATTCAGCCTGTCTCCGCTTCCTATTCTGGATCTCTTTTTGCTCAACACCTTTCTCAACTTTCTTTCTTTTCCAATGCTTACTCTTCAAACCCTGTTTCCTCTTTTACTATCCCAGGCTTTTCTGGTGTCTTGGATCTGAAGGATGCTTACCTTCATATTTTATTTCTCCTCTTTTCAGGAAGTTTTTTAAGTTTCTCGGTTTCTTCCTCTCATTTTCAATTCTCTGTTTTGTGCTTTGGCCTCTCTACTGCCCAAGAATATTCACAACATGCCTAGCTGCTAAGATTGCTTTTTTGCATGCTGCAAGGCAATCAGATTGTTCCTTATTTAGATGACCTGTTGCTTCTGGTACTATCTTGCAATTGTATGTTCTAGGATCTGGATTTCACCATTAATCTCCTTCAAAGTCTTGGATTCTTTATCAACTTCCAGAAGTCTGTCCTGACTCCCACTCAGGATCATGTGTGTCTCAGTTGCAGGATTCATATGGTGCCAGTGTTGGCCTCTCTTCCACCTCCAAATGTCCTATCTTTGACAACTTTCTTTCAGTCTCTTCTTCCTCTGCCTGCTATTCAAGCCCTGAGATTCATAGTCTTTTCTATTCCAAAGCTCACTCTTGCCAGATGGCTCATGCAGACACTTCAATGGAACCTCAGGCCAGTTTGGCTTTGTCATTGCCACCCTCTGGATTTCAGTGTGCATCTCCTTCCTTGTCTAAAGAGGGAATTTGGGTGGTTGAGTCAGACACTTACCTTCAACCCAAGCCTGCTCTTTCAGTTGGTTCCTTCTCAAGAAATGATCACCAATGCCTCAGACATTGGGTGGGTGAGTTCCTGTGATCACCTGAAAGTTCAAGGTCTCTGGCATCTCCATCAGAACTCAGACTATATCAACATCAAAGAGTTGAGAGCTATGATTCTGGCCCTTCAGGCTTTTCACCCCCATGTGCTCTCAAGGCCTTCTGAAGCTTTGTACAAACAACACCACAGTGATATGGTATGTCAATATGCCATGGGGCACAAAGACGTACCTTCTCTGAAGGCCTTGCTCTTCAGACCTGTGACCTAGCTTTCAGTTACCATTTAACTCTTCCATCAGTGTATATTCCTTCAAAGCACAATCTAGTGGCAGACCCTTTGAGCTGATCCAAAACCCAGGTTCATGAATGGATGCTTCGGTGACGTGTTTCTGGGGGTCTGCTTCAAATGATCGAACACTCATTTGAATGAAACCCATATAACCGAGACCAAGCAACCTAAATCCCAAAAGATCAAACCCTTACAAGAACAAAACACAAAATCACAACAACAACTTACTGAATAAAGCACATGTAAGTAAAAAAAAAAATAAGCAAATTGCAAAACACTGCTAAATCACCACCCTACTAACCCTTCCCATAAGTTTGCATTACCTTAAAGAAACAGAACAAAAAACTATGTACATAATTTTTGCAGGGGGGCAAGCCTCTCTGTGCCCCCATTTGGGGGGATAACCCTCCCCCACACACCCCTATAACTTAAATGTTCCAACTCCGAGATTGCACTACCTTGTGGAAAAAGGCATATGTACATCTAGTTAGCTACTTCTGAAATGTACTGCAGGTCAGTAACTGTTTTCATGATTTTGTGTTTTGTCCTTGTAAGGTTTTGTTCTTTTGGGATTTTGAGTACTTGGTCTTGGTTATGTGGGCTTTATTCAAATGAGCATTCCCTGCTCCACTAGGGCAGTTGCCTCTTCTGGTGCTTTCTTCATGGGGTTTGACACCTATTCCATCCTTGAAACTACTTCTTGGTCTTCAATGCATCCCTTTATTAAGCATTATAAATGACATATGGTTTCTAGGGCCACAGGTTTTGTTTGAGCTATTCTGCATGGGTTTGTTGAGGGCTCTTCCCAGCTTTCCACCTCCCAGTCCTTTTCTTGAGCTGTTGTACTCTGTCTACTATGATGAATACTGCAATAGTAATGTAGAAGGACATAGTACAGATGGTTAAAATCTTACCAGCACAGTACATTTCCTTCTCTTCACTGTTACAGTATTCACTTCCTCCATCCAATCTTCTTTTTCTTTTGGACTTTGTTTAGGTACCCCTCCTGGCTATGGGTCTCCCTATTCCATCTACATTTTCTCTTTCTGGATGTGCATAACTTCTTCTGTCCTATGGAGGTTGTTTCTCTACTACACCAATTCAGTTCTCAGTAAGTGTGTCCATACATCACCTTTATGCCCTACATCTTGTACAGGTAACATACATATTACATATGGGGCATACAAGATTTAAAGGCTTTGGTGTACTGGCTTGCCATTGGGGTATCCTTGGCAGGAGATCCGTACTGTGAAGAATACTGCAACAATGAAGAGAAGGACATATACTGTTAAGGTAAGATTTTACATAACTGTACTTTCTTGCCCATTGTTCTGAAAATGTTCTCTTCACCAACCCACCTAACCAGTGAAGATATAATTAAAAGTAATAAGTGAATACAACATTCATAGCAGTTGGGCTAGAAAGAACAAAAATATTGATGGTTTTAAACAACTTATAAACTACCTAACATAAAGAGTGGATATGATAAAGGAACATGAAAATTAATGAAAAGTAATGGCAGGAAGAAAAAGGCTGTGTTTATGTTTGGTCCAAGTCTTCAACAGAATGCATCTAAATGTATACAGTAGAAGAAACTGACAGAACCCCATGGGGCAGATTTTACCCAACCAATACAGAAAAGTATGAGGAAGGAATTTTGGACATAGTACTAGCCAGCAACTGTGGAGTTAAAGAACAAGGGATAAAGGTAACCCATCCAAAAATGACCACTGTGCGGTATTGTTTGTGAAGGATAAGATTACATCAGATGGACAAGAATGACAAAGGTATAAGACTTTAGTAGTAAACAATACAGCAGACTGCTAGAATTATTTGAAGCAGAAAAGGGTGAGTAGAAACAGATTGAGCATTAAACAGATTGTGAGTCACAACCAAACAAAGCCTTCAGTACAAAACTGGTAAAGGGTCTGTATGTGATGATGTGAGTTCTTATCATCTATGCCAGGGAGAATAGGGCAATGTATGTGTAACATATGCCAGCATAGTTACCTGGAGTTTTGTAAATAATTTAGTGTCATTTGACATCACACTGACTTGTTCATATGCTTCTGTTGAAAATGTATCAACAGTGTTATTACAACTGATTAAATGTATCTGTTTAAACAAAGAATTCTGGAAGGGAAGAATAGAAGTTTTGAAATTGTTCTACAGCTTTCAGATACTGCAACAGATCTAAGCAAAGCTCTGTGTATTGTACCAGAGTCAGGTGATCAAATGTGATGTCATTATATGACCAGCACTGAGAGGATGGAACTCTCACAGCAGTTTGTTTTGTTTTCTTTGGATTCTGCTTTAAAAATCTATGACAGTTATCACAGTCAGTTAGTTGAGTTAATTTGAGTTCAGTTCAGTTAGTTGGAAACTCATCACCTTGCCTTGTGGAAGTAAGCATCTCAGCATCCTAACATGTCTTGCTGTATTAATTAAGTTAGCTAGGGAACAGCTATTCTTTAGAAGTCAGGAAATACAGTGAGATTAGTTTAGTAATGCTTTTCTGCATCTGATTGAATTTGTCCAACTGTGTTATTTTCATTGCTCCTGTCATTGAAACTCTGATGTTTATTGTACTTTGATATTTAGTATTCTCATGTTTTCTATTTTGCTATTTATTGTTAAACATTTTATACCTTTCATTGTGGCTGTTTATTAGAGAATACTTTTAATGTCCTGACAGTACCTGTGCTTATTTTAGTGATGCCTTAGCTACTCCGAAAAGCCTGGCTGCTTTGGTTACACTCTACCACTTATGTTAGTATTGATTTGACTCAATATAACTGGATAGCATTGTAAGAACCTGACAGTGGTTGACTGGTAGCAGTGAGGTTACCTTATAGTCTGGGCAGAAGGGGTACAGCTAGTAAATCTGTGTGTGTGTGTGTGTGTGTGTGTGTGCGTGTGTGTGTGTGTGTGTGTGTGTGTGTGTGTGTGTGTGTGTGTGTGTGTGTATGTGTGTGTGAAAATCAAATACCCAGATGTGGGTGTGTCAGCTGCTTGGAACTGGGACGCAATTAAAATCCCACCACTCAGACACCAATATGTGACAGCCTGTCTATACCCCGGGCCAGTAATCAAGGAGCCCCAATCCACACCAGTATATTTTCGAATGCAGCTCTCTGCATCAAACACAATTTCTCCAAGAACATGCAGGAAACATGGTCCACTGAGACTGGACTCTTTGTCTCTCCATATCCCAAACAAGACTCTCTTTGGAGCACTGTGTCACAGTTCCAAGTAGCTGACATACCCACAACTGGTATTTGATTTTCAAATGATGCAAATTTATTTACAAAAGTCTAGCAAACTATGCCAGCATATGTTACACCTGCACTGCCCTATTCTCCCTTGTACATGGTGTATGAAGCTAAACAGGATGTACAGATGAGCTTCCTCCTTCTAGAACATACACAGTCAGATATAAAAGGGTAATGACTTTAAAAAAGCTGAAAGAATGGCAAATAGTTTAAACCGAAGTAAGACAAAATAATTGAATGTAAACAAAAGCAGTTGAATTGGCCAAAATGAAATTAAAAAATGACATAATGGAGTTGATAAGAGAAGGCAAGAAAGGAATCATTATTAGTTAAGCTTTGGAAAAAAAGTGGAAATGGAGAGTTATAGTATGGGAAAACACATACTTGTCAGAAATTTTCATTAAAAAAAATTCCCTTTGTCATCAAACATGAGGCCAAAGCACCAGAATTGTAAAAACAAGGGCTCAGGGAGTATACGGTTCTTTAGGAAATTCATAGAAACAGAGTGGTAAGAACTAATCTCTCCAGGGATTATAAAGATACCAGAGGTGGAGTTCCACAGGATGAAAGCAATGGTGCTACCACTTCACAAAGGAAGTGAAAGAATGCAACTAAGGAACTAAAATTCATTAGTCTCATTTTTGTAGTTGGGGAAAAGTGAGGATACCAAGGGAAAAATAACAGTTAAGTCCCTACTCCCTAGACGAGTACAATCTCCTGGATGAATAACAAAATGAGTTTGAGCCTACCAGATCATGCCCATGTAATCTGATCCAATTGCCAGTTGCAGGAACATGGGCAACAAAATCTGGTGAATGTGGTGCACATTGATTTAAACAAAGCCTTTAATTAATTCCTACAAGAAAATGACTTACTAGCTGAAAGGCTAAGCATGAAGATGGTTAGTAAAGTGAGTGAAAAATGACTGAGTGGCAGAAAAAGTCATGATAGTGTTGTGAAGGTCCTTCACAACTTCATTATACATGCCAGGACATCCTTATCCATCCTGAGCACAGTGGTCTTGAGAACATTTCATTCAAGACAGTACTCTTTTAGTGAATGCCACTAATGTGATGGGAACTCACTAAAAATGCTTCATGCAACAATGAAGTACTCATATATTTAAGTCTGGGATGTGTGCAGTAGATCTATGGCAGGTATGGGGGGAGGGGCTTGTTCATTGCAAAAATAGTGTTATTTCGAAGATCATTAAAAGTGGTCTCAGAGAGCTCTATTTGAAGTGCCAACATTTGTGGGAAGGATAGTTAATCAATCAACATGAATCTGCAATCTTCCAGATATTCATATCAGATACTATAACAGACAAAGATTTCCTACTTTATAAATTATACCAATATGATATATGATCCAGAAAAATAGTTTACAGAAATATAGGGTAAGATTAGTGAAGTATGCTGAAATAAATGGCAGGTAAGGTTTAATGCAATGAATCATGATATTTCAGCTGGTATCCAGCAATCCCAAATCTAAATATTGGCTGAAAAATTGCCATGGTGAGCAGCACACAGCAACAAAGGACTCCTGGAATGATAATGATCAGAGAAATGAGATCCTGATAACAAGTTGTCTAAAGACTGCCCAGAGTCTAAAATGTACTAGATTATATCCCAAGATGAATAAACTTGTGAAGCAGAGATGTACTAGTACTAAATCTGTTGTCATGTCACAGCTGGGAAACTGCATATAGTTCTTGAGCCCTTATAGTATGAACGATGTCAAGTATGTGAGGGATGTTGAGAGGATGGCCACAAGGGTGATAACAATGGTTGGCACAAATGACATTTGCAAATATATTGAAGAAAGTAAACCATTTCACCCTGGAAGGAAAAAATGGAAGGGAGGAACCTGATGTGGACCATTAATAGTATGCGGGTTTAGTTTATAGGAATACATTTACAATGGAAAGGCAGGGTGGCAAAGGGGGTACACATACCAGATTATAGGCATAATCTTCCATATGGATATCTGAAAGTACAACTTTTCAGAAAGAGTAGAAGAGAAATAGAAAAGGTTATCAAAAAGATTAATAGATTGCAGAAGTTCTTGAGATAGGGAACATTTGAGAAAGGAGCACTGCGTGGACACTTAAAAGCTTATAGTGTCCAATAATGGCAGACTACACACACACACACACACACACACACACACACACACACACACACACACACACACACACGCATGCACACACACACGCACACGCACACACACACACACACACACACACACACACACACACACACACACACAAAATCACATTTTAATTCCTTGTTGCTATTATTTAATGTAATATATTGTCAATCATATGAAGAACATGAGTAAGGCAGAATAAGAAACTAACAGTTTATGTAAACAATAGCTGTGAAACTATTAGAATCACTAATATATAGATGCTTCTGTTTTAAACTGTTTTTTAATAGTAGACAAATATGTACTTTTCTTCATATATATATATATATATATATATATATATATATATATATATATATATATATGGGTACATATCATTTCACCTAAAACTCATTTCATCTAAACTCATTTCACCCAGACCAAATCACCTAAAGTTCATTTCACCTAAAACTCATTTCACTGACAAGTAGTACTCTAAAGCAAGTCAATGGTATATGTCCTTTTCCCCACTGTAGTGCGATCCTGGTGTTAGTATATATATATATATATTAATTGGGGGGGGTGTGGGGGGCATATCCCCCCCACCTAGTTTGCTTTTACCAAATAATGTAAAACAAAACTAGACAACATAAAACCAAAGTAAGTGGGAGGCTACACCCCCTACACCCCCAATGTGGGGTGATGTGCCCCCCACACCACCCTAACTATATATACTAACACCAGGATCGCACTACAGTGGGGAAAAAGAAATATACCTTTGACTTGCCTTATTATACTACTTGTCAGTGAAAGAGTTTTAGGTGAAATGAGTTTTAGGTGAAATGAACTTTAAGTGATTTGGTTTCGGTGAAATGAGTTTTAGGTGAATTGATACATACCAATATATATATATATATATATATATATATATATATATATATATATATATATATATATATATATAGATATAGTTATGAATTGCAATCCAAATTTTTATTGTCAAGGGTTAAACTTGCTTAACAGAGCATCAAAATCCCTTTCCATTGTTACAGCTTCATCTCTGAAGCCTTTTGATGATGATCACCTTCGTTTGTGTTCATGATTTACAGAATGTATTATCCTATTGCTGAACTTGTCCTGATACAAGAAGAATCAGAAAAAATAAGCTTTATACCAAATTCTTAAGGTTTTTGATCTTCCCCATTTGCCCTTTTTCATAAATTATAATATTTTTTTCATCCTGGGCTCCCCATTTAACAAATTAGCCCAACATTTCTTCCAAACTTACTTACTATAACTGAAACTCAGAAGTACTTACAAAAATAATCATCATCATCATCAGCCCCCTTTTTGCCATTTTTTTTCTACATGGTGTTGGGGTATCGTGTTAGCTGTCACCAACTCTCTCGATTCAGTACCACACTCCTGCTTCTTGAACATTCATGCCTGACCGTTGCAGATCTTCTTTCACACAATCCACCCACCTCTTTGCTGGACATCCTCAGTTCCTCTTCCCTTCTTCCTGTCTGTCTCAAATCTTCCACACCAGATTGTCTTCTGCTTTTCTGCACATGTACAAACCACCATAATCTGTTCTCTCTGATCTTTTCTGCAATTGGAGCTACTTTGGCTTCTGCTCTTATGTCCTAATTTCTTCGTCTGTCCCACAATGTTCATCCTACCTCCCTTCTCAGGCACTTCATTTCCATCACATCTAACTTCTTCAACTGTTCTGCCTTTACTGCCCAGGTTTCTGTACCATACAGTAGTACTGATTGCATCATTGTCTTGTACACCTTACTTTTCAGCTTCTTTGGCATTCTTCTGTCATAGACTATACCTGAGATACTATGCCAGTTGGCTGCAGCCCCTCTGATTCTAGTTTTCACCTTTTCATTCAGACTTCCCTTTCCCTTAACTACCCCTCCCAGATACTTGAAGCTGTTTACCCGTTCCACTATTTTCTCTTCTACCTCTTCTGATTTCCACAATTTGCTGCCATTACCACTCTCTTATCTGTGCTTAGTTTCATCCCATGTGCCTTTAGTTTTGCACTCCATGTTCCTATCCTTTGCTGAAGTTCTTGCTCAGAGTCTGCCTGTAATGCCACATTGTCTGCATACAGCAACTTTGTTATGTCCCCTCCAACCTGTTTGCTAATGTAGTCCATCACCTGTGGACTCAGAGCTGAACCCTGGTGTACACCCACTCCCTCTGTTACCCCCTTCGTGAGGTTGAAAACTGTGTGTACTTGAGTCATTGGATCCTTGTACATAGCCTGCACTAATTCTGCCAATGTTTCTGGGATTTCAATGCACTGCAGTACTGCCTAGATCTACTTTCTTGGTACCTTGTCATATGCTTTCTCCAAGTCTAGGAATGCCCAGTTGGACTCTCTCTTCATCTCTAGCTTCTTCTCAAGTAACTGTCTCACTGCAAACATTGGTTCAATTCTGCTGCATCCTGAACTGAATCCGAACTGCTCATCTCCCATCTTACATTCTACTACTCTTCGTAGCCATGTATCAGTCACCCTCTCCAGATCTTTCATGCAATGTGATAGGAGTTTGATGCCTCTATTCTGCCCACTGATGTGGATGTCCCCTTTGTTCTTGTACTTACAAAAATATCAGATGATAATGACTTCTCCAGAGATCTTCCAACAAATACATTTGAGAAAAGGTTATCGTACTTGTAGATGAAGTTTGGATTCTCTAGCTTCCACTACCTCATTGTTGATGAGTTGTGCCAATAGAGATTACCTTATGGGGGGAATTTCTCCCTTCTTCAAGTTGGCATGACAATGGAGTTTGGTACATAAGCTTTGGTGGGGGGCTTGGCCCCCTGCAAAAAAACTTTTAAAAAGTGTTTGTTGGCAAGATGTTTTTGGTGAATGCAGTTCGGGAATTCCAACCTTTGGTGCAGTCACTTTCATCCACGCATAGTGAAATCTGAGAAAATTTCATTAAAGAGCATATTATAAAGAGATTCTTCATCCATACTCTTGGAAATCAGAGTAACAAAAATGTGTAATAAACTTTATTGTAATCAAGTCGTCTATTCATCATTTGATCCCTTGTCTCGCCTAAATACTTATTATATAAAAATATTTTTATGCAAATACTTTCTAGCACATTCACGCCACTTTTAAAAAAGATTATTCTTCATATTTAGCATAGATTTATTTAGATAAAGAAAACTCATGATAATATAAAGAAAACAATTCATATTATTTGATTTTATTAATGCTGAAACCACTTAGCCTTATTTAAAAGCAATAGACTTGGTATAGTGGACTACAGTGATATAAATATGGTTTTAACCTGCTTCTACTTTCATCTAATATTTTCACTGGAGCACAGACTTAAGCTGAGTCCAATATGTTTTAAATTCATTTAATTGAATCGGTTTAACTGAATCCCATTTAGTTGCACTTTGCAGCTTTACTTTCTGGGGTCATGGATCTATTAGGTTAATGAAAATTTCACCTTATCCTCAAGGTTGGGTGATGTTAAAATTCATACATATAATCTGCAAATGGTGTGCAGTGCAGTCCCTTGTGTGGTTGGTGTGCATGGGCTGTATCGCTGTAAAATGTCTGCATGTGTTTTTGAAGCAATATTTTCTAATTTGATGTATCAACTTGCTCTGAGAAATGTCATTTGCTTTATTATTTTATTTTTTGGTTACTAGCCAAAATCTGTTTTCATAGCTCATGAGCAATTTATATGTAGGCTGAGTTCCTTCAGTAAATATGAAATTGCCTTTAAGTTCAAAATGCAGGTACCAAACAGAGAATGTGCAATGTAAGCCCTTTTGTTTTCTCTTATTAACCCCCCTGGCTCTACATATAAGAGGAAATATCAGTGTACAACATTGTAATGTAAATTTTAAACTAAGACAAAATTGTCCTGAATTGAGATATCACTATTTCTTGAATATCCACTGCACTCTGCTACACCCTGTAGCATTTTCTTTATTCATTTTAGATATGTACCAGGTTAGAAAAATAAATCATGCCACATTTAGTTTATATCTTATTAATTGTGTTCTGATATTATTGCAAAAAAGTTCTCAATCATTAATGTGATAGTATGTGGAAGAAAATATGCATAAAATGCATAATATTCCTATACTGGTAAGTCCGTTTCTATAATGCGATCCACCCCTTTCCAGAACTTGCAGAATTTTCAATAACTCAAACTCTCTTTTGAACAAATATAGCCATTATTAAAATTATCTTTTCACTAAAATTACTTCATATGATCCAGAATGGCACTAAACTCTGCAACCACCTATGATGTAAAATGTTTCATATGATTTGCACAACATACAATAGAATAATTTAACAGAACAGAAGTTTCAAAGTACAGGGTTCATGCACATATACTTCTAAAAAAGTGGTTTATCTAATCAAAAGCAGGAAATGTTCAGAGATGGGTTGCATTTGCAAAACAAGCCAGTTACTCAGAATTAGGATGAATGCCCATAGACATGCAATTACAAATAAAATTGGTGACAAGCCATTGTCAGCATCCTTTCCCCAGTCTGATCTTTCTGTACCATAGTTATGTTTCTTAAAGGATGTTTTTATGTACCTTTGTAAAGAGCAATGGAGATTGTTAATTCAGTTATTCAATCTGGCATTCAGTGGTTTGAATCTGGATCTATCCATCTATTCATTAACCCATCCATCCACAACCCCTTTTTCCCATGTTTAGATATGGGTTTGGAGTGTCACTTCAACAGTGACAATCATCTAGAGTCAAAGTTTACATTGCCGGGTGGCTAGACCTGCCTCAGTAGTTCTTCCACATTGCACGCAAACTCACTCCTATGGCCAATTTAGAGTGTCTAGTCCACCTACTGCATGTCTTTGGAATATGGAAGGAAACTGGAGCACTTGGAGGAAACCCATGTGAACACAGGGAGAAAATGCACACTCCACAGAAAAGGCACCCCAGATGAGGATAGAACCGGGAGCCTCTTGCTGTGAGGCAACAGCACTACCTGCTCTGCCACTGTGCTGCCCTTTGAAGGTTTGAATCTGGATATTGTTTTTTTTTTTTAATTTGTTTACTGTGATAGTACACTGACCATAGTAGGCCATTTGTAGGCACAGCTCTGGTGAAGAAATTCATAAAAAATAAAACAGAAGAAATCAGTAAACTTAGAGTAATTGCAGATGGAAATATTATTAAAAGAGGGAAAAAAAACAAATGTGACTTAACTGTAATAATAAATATGAGAATTAAACACCAGGTAAGAAGTGAGGGTCAAAGGAGAAGTGATGCAAGTGAAGAGGGAGTAAGGTTATGCATCCAGTGGAAAAGCACTTGCAGTCAGACTTTGATGGATGTGTCTCTTGAGTTGAGCTGTAAATATTACAAAAGAGGACACTTCTGATAGAACACTATTTTTGTTTTTCTCTCTCTCTCTCGCTCTTTCTTTCTATTTCTCTCAGTTAGCTAAACCACAGCATGTATAGTGCATTAACTGCAAGCAACATCCATGCAGTCTAACTCTGCATCTTATTATCTTGATAGTCCCTTCCTTTGTCATCATCGTGAACTGGACATTATTGCTAATTCATATTTTCTTTTAACCAAAACATCTGTCTCACAAAGATTGTTAACACAGACTAACTACTTACAAATTATAACTTCTTGTTTTCCTTCTCTGGATTTAACTAATCTCCATATACTTCCCTTGTTTTGAGATTTATTACTAATTAAATGACGGAGCATTGGTATGTTTCTCTGATAAATGAACACGAACTCTAATGTAACATGCCAAACTTTGATTTTTATACATGGAATAACCCTCCTGCAGTTTCAGTCTCTCTCTCTCTCTCTGTCTCTCTCTCTCTCACACACACACACACACACACACACACACACACACACACACACACACACATTTTGTTTTTATCTCTGAGGTGTAGTCTAAGCTAAATTTTTCCACACTAGCATTTTTGCATGTTTTCTTTTTTTTAGCCATTTGGAAATACATGATGTACTTACCTTTCTATGCACAAGTGGATATTTAAGCACTGTGTCTAAGATCAATAATGTAATAATGCCTAACAAAGTGGTTATACCTGCTCAAAAGCTTGAGCAATTGCAAAACCGATGTTGGTCCAGTGAAAGGTTATATCAAGTCTGCATTCCAATGTTGTTGTGTTTTCATGTGATCCAAGACTTCTTAAATGAGTCTCCTCTTAAACTTCTGAAAAAATGAGGGTCTTCATCTTCACTTAAATCAAGGGTTAACTTGAAAACACATTTAAGATTCAACGAGGAAAAATACTTTTATATTGCAAAGCATAACTTAAAATGGCTGGGCTATATTTACAAAGATTTCTAGAAATGTCTAGATGTTTCTACATCTCATTCAGACATAATAAACATGGGAGCGCCTGCTAATGTTTCAAAATGCAATTTAAGATGAAATGATGTGGTGTTAATAACATTTAATGTTTATCCAAGGATATAATTTTTTTTGTTCCCTTCTTAGAACCATTAGAAATGATTAAATTATATTCTTTGTTGGCAAGAATGTCTTATTCATGCTTTAGTATTAGTTAAAAACTGTGTAGTTAAAGGATTCATGCTCTACAATCATTGTTTCCAGCATGCATATTTTTAATTACATAAAATGAACCTAATAACAACAAACTAACATAATAATTAAACCATTGCATAGACCAGGATATAACGAGAGGATTAATAAGCTGAATAAGTAATATAAATATTAAAAACTCTATATCTAATATAAATAAATATTATAAAGCTAATATAGTTAGGAGAAAAGTGTTAGCAAGGTGCCAAACCTATTGGCCAGTTTATTAAAATGACACCTCCAAGCATTTATAATGACAGTAAAGCTAATAGTGTTAAAATGCTAATAATAATAATAATAATAATAATAATAATAATAATAATAATAATAATAATACAAATAGACAGGAGTATGATCAGGGCTACAAACTTGACTGACTTATTATGCATTTGAGGTATGGATGCCAGATAATTCATCTTGAGAATAAACCAGAGATTCTGAGGATGCTATTGACATCTGTATCGAGAACACATAAAGGGTGAATTATGATAATTGATCCAATTATAATTCTTTGTAGTGCATTGAGTTTAGCTGCACTGATGTGGTACTAGTAAGAAAAACTTGTAAGATCAGTAAATGTTATACAGCTATTTCAGGCAGTGCCCAGAAGAAAGGCGCATTACTGAGCTTGAAAAAAGTGGTAATTTATTAGTGGAGGTACACTCAAGCACTCACACAATACAGATGTATTTATTTATTTTAAAATTTGTTGACCGGTTTAGTCTGACTGGGCAACAGCCCTTTTTCAGTGGAGGCCAGAGGAGAAAAGCTCCAGTTATATAAGCTAAAAAGGTGCATATGTGAAATACTCTGGCATAATAAAATGGAATAAAAGTAATTATGTACATGTTAGAAAGGAAATTCATGATGCTCTCTGGAATAAAGTTGATTTAGTTATAATTAGACATATTTGCATGAAAATTTCAAATGTAATGAGCATCTGAAGGTAAGTAATGCTCATTCTAAATACAAATAATTCTTTGTGTTGAGGAAAGAAGGGAAAACATCACTCTTTTCCTTATGAAACATACTCTACACCTCGGCCATGGCAGAGTTGGAACAAAGTCTGCAGGATGATATAAGGGTCATGTGTTCCACCTTTGATACAGTCTCTCAACTAATACAGACCACTACAGCAGATGTGCAACAAATAATAGCCACCACTGGTAAGCATGAGCAAACATTGGACTCCATACAGGTGACTGCAGAGGAGAAGTTAAAGGATCAGAGGGTTACTTTGGCACACCATCAGAAGAGAACTACAGACTTACAGGCACATTCAATTCAGGCAGAGGCCTAATCTGATGATGACTTTAGGAATAGGACTTGTACAAATATTCTATGAATTCTAGGTCTCCCAGAAAGAGTAGAAGGTGAAGATGACCTGACCTTTTTAGGCCCCAAAGCGAAAAACCTACTTGGCACTAGACAGTCCTCTATTATTGAGCATATGCAAAGAGTACAGGCTGGGCAGATAAACTATTTACCCCGACGCTTTATTTTTATGTGCCTAGATTACAGTGATTGAGAGCAGATTTTTTACAAAGTGGGAATTAAAAAAATGAACTAAAAATAGCTGGGAATCCCATGAGAATTAGACCCGATAACAGTGCTGCTTTATTTGCAAATCAAAGTGCTCATTCCATCTCTGTTGGGTGTGACAGCTTGGGTTTTGGTGTAACTTTAGGATAATTGGCTATGCTCCAAATCCTAGAGGCACCCAAACCTTTCAGTTTTTATTCCCTGTAGATCTTTATATGGGTTGGAGACAGTGGCATTAACAAAAAGGCAGGAGTCAGAGCTGGTAGGGGCAGAATTAAAGATGTTAAGATTTGTACTGGGTGTGATGAGGGTGGACAGGATTAGGAATAAGTATATTAGAGGGCCAGCCCAGGTTGGACGGTTTAGAGACAAAGCCAGAGAGGCAAGATTGCCTTGGTTTGGACATGTGCTGAGGAGGGATGCTGGGTATATTGGGAAAAGGATGTTAAGGAAGAGGAAAATAGGAAGGCCTAAGATAAGGTTTATGGATGTGGTGGGAGAGGACATGCAGGTGGTTGGTGTGACAGAGCAAGATGCAGAGGACAGGAAGAAATGTAAACAGATGATCCGCTGTGACGATCCCTAACGGGAACAGCTGAAAGAAAAAGAAGATTCTTCAAATGTTTCAAAATGTTTTTGAATGTTGGTAGGAAAGATTTTGAAGGAAGTTTAAAGACTTATGTTAACGTTTTCATTTTTGATACTACAATGAAATGCTTTCAGGAAGTTTAGCAATCATTAATGTAATTTTTAGTTTAACTTTTAGTTTAGTTTACTTTTACATATTCTGGAATCACAGAGCTTGAAGAAGGGCAGCACTGTGTCGAATATCACAGAAATGGGTAATTAGCAAGTAAACATACTAATTGGTCTTTTACAACAGAGCTACCCTAGTAAACCACTCCCATACTTTTTAAACAAATGGTGGGGCGGCCACGGTGGTGTAGCAGTTAGCGTTGTCGCCTCACAGCAAGAGGTTCTCTGGTTTGATTCTCGGCTGGTGTGCCTTCTGTGTGGAGTCTGCATGTCCTCCCTGTGGTCGTGTGGGTTTACTCCAGGTGCTCCGATTTCCTCCCAAAGACATGCAGTAGGTGGATTGGACACTAAATTGGCCGTGTGTGTGTGCCTTCTGTGGAAGGTTGGGTGCTGGGCTGGCAACTCGACACTGTAAAAACTCCGCTGCCAATCATGAGCAGACAGGTGATCTGCTGTTGCAACCCCTAACCGAGAAAAGCTGAAAGAAGAAGAGAATATAAATGGAATGGTGAATTTCTACACTTCATTCTGTTTTTTCCAACTACTGTTTGGATCACTTGTTTGTGTGTTTTTTATAAAGAAGATTCAACATGAACTAGCTTCTGCTTACCTACTTTCATTAGTGGATTTATACTTTGGAAAGTTTTTAAAGAAAGTATTTCTACCACCTGTTATTAGGTGGGATATTGACAGTATGTTTTTTATTAGGTGCCTAAACTCTAGGGCATCTTAGATCTTCAACACAGAAATTTTGTCATAATTTTTTGGGCCTATTACATTGACATACTAAGTTTGTAAGACTTCAAGGGACACTATGGAGACTTTTTCGGTTGTGCACTGCAGGACTTTGTGGACCAGAATGTTTCTCTCTTTTATCAGTTACCTGTACTGTAGTGGCTTTCCTGTATACCATTCATATCATGAAAAACAGCAGATTGAGAGACTTGTTATCAGCACTATCCTGGGATGAAACTGAAGCAAATCATATTCAGGCTGATACTAACAGGGGCAAAGGAAGTACTGACCCAGGGAATGAAAACTGCGAGATTTTCTCAATACTAGAGAAGCAGCTAAAATGTATGAAAGGACTTTATTGGGAAGATATTTACTTGCAACAAAGCTTGTATAAGAAAAGGTTGCCTAGGGTTTGAGACTCAAATAAAAACCCATGTGGAATGAATAGAAGATAAACCCATATGGGAATAAATAGAAGATTCACTATCATAGGAATGGAATGACATCTTGGAAGATGCCAGCTATAAACTAATTCATCTGCTTCTGAAAAACAACTTGGCTGCACAGGAAACAGCTAAGACTTTAATCAAAGAACTGGAAGCAGCTTTTGAGAATGAGAACTACGACGACCATGAAACAAAATTCAAAGTTCTGAATGAGAGAGTGAAAGGATATGAGCAATCCATAAAGGAACATAAGATCGCTAAGATGAATAGAGATCAGCAGGGCAAGCAGAACCCCAAGACGCTTACCAAAGCAAAAAATAGAAACAGGAGAACCAACAACAGACAGTGTTCTAACAATTATAGAATAACAACAGGACTAATAGAATTATTACCATGGTAGCAGACCTCAATCGGATTTTTGCAATGGAGATCACCACACAGAATGAGACAGAGGAGTTACACAAGAACAACAGGAAGCACCCCACCATCACAATCACCCCTGGCCACCAGCACACCTCAGAGACCCATTGTGGAACAGATGGATTCATTTCAGAACAGAGACCAGAGCCACAGAATGGACCAGATTCACCAAAGGGATCTAATGGAAGAATGGTAGAACCAACAGGACAACCAAGACCACCGACAATTCAGGTTACCACGATCCGCTGTAGCACCACTACCAAGACCCATGTCATCAGGAAGAACTTTTTCAGCAGAACAGAAACCAACAACCATGCCAGTACCAGAACCAATACCAGTACTAAGACCGATGCCAGAGCCCGAGGGCCAGTCCTTCTTGCCAGAGTCCCAATAAGGAATAACACTACAATCCACTAAGGTTCCAGAGGGCACAAGAGGAATTTCGGCACTCTTAACCTCCATCCAGGAAGCCCCAAGGCAAGAGAAGGGCTAAACAGTGGACTGGGGTGAGGAAAATGAGGTACCTGGCTAATCTCAACTACAGCCCAGGTCCCAGGGTTAGATGAAGGAACCAGCCACAGGACTAAATTATCTGCTGATTTGGAACTACTCTGAAAAGGAACCATCTGACAATGAAAGAAGTGTACTTTCTAAAGGGCTTACCTTTGTACCCAATTGCAGAAGCGATGCAGCCCATGTACTTATAGACCTCAAGAGTTATGTGGCAAAACTTGATTTAAGAGTACAATTCTACTGGAAGATTAAGAATTGTGAAAATAAGCCCATCAATGAGAAGATAAAGAGACACAGCAGGTATTGCCCTCCCTTGCACCAAATGCTAGCTGCATTCAAAGTAAAATGTGAAATAGACATTGGAAAATGGCTAGACAAACCACCAAAGAAAAAGTACTTTAACCTCACACATGAAGAGAAAAGCATTAATTGTACTGGGGGGTGATAAGGCTAGATGCATAATGAAGGCTGACAGGGCGGGGGAGATACTAGTGACTGATACTATAAATTACAATCTGAGAATAGAAGACATGCTGATTGACATGAATTTTTTTGACAATAACACTTTGAATGGAATAAATAGAGCATACAGTGACTGGAATGCCAATCTTACAGTATTATATGAAGAAGGTCTGATTACAGAGATTCTGTACAGTTATTTATGCACCCAAGGTCCCCATTTGCCTAAGTTTTTGGAATATCAAAACCTCATAAAAATAAAGATAACCCACCATACAGGCCAGTGGTCTTAAGCGGGGGATCCTTTACAGAAGCAATGGCCATGTACCTAGATTATTTATTGAAAACCCTAGCCAAGAAGAACAGATCATATATAAAGGATTCTATGGACTTTTTTTAAGAAAAATAAGAAACAGTGTTGAAGCTGACAACATCTTGCTAACAATCAATATAGAGTCATATATTGTGGTTCCTCACAATTACTGCATAGAATCAGCTGTGGATTCCTTTAAAAGACACTGTAATGGTACACAAGCACAGCTAGAAAACTTAAGTAATCTCAGTAATTTAGTACTGGATTTTAACTTCTTTACCTTCTAAGCAAAATATTACAGTCAAAAGACTGGAATAGCTATGGGGGCAGCGAAGGGTCCCAGCATATCCCTGGGCAAATGGGAAAAGGATTTTGTGTTCACCAACAGAAATTTCATGCAGCACATCTCATGTTATCTTCATTTTATTGATGATATTCTTTTGGTATGAAAAGGTGACACTTTACAGCTAGAAGAGTTTATCAGGTACCTCCATGTAACTGCTACCTTTCCACATTTTACCTCCTCCCACAGCTCCAGCTCAACCACATTCTTAGACATGCCAATTTCCACGGGCATTAACAAAAGCAGAATTTCCACTGATCTTAACTGAAAACCAATAACAGTGAAAATCTTACCCCACCGTAAACGTCTGCATCCTACCAAGACAAAATATAACATGGTTAAGTCCTAGGGATGTACGTTAGCTAGAATAACAACAAATATGGAACTTTTTCTGAGAAAACTTAATTTGAAAAACAATTTCTTAGCAAGGAGGTACAAGAGCTAAATGCTAAGAAACATTTTTGAACTAATCATCGAGCTTAAAAATACTAATGCATTCACAACAAACTGACTGAAAGATGTTTTAAGAAATTTGTGGTCAATAAATCAAAAGACAGCTGTATACTGTTATGGACTTTGGATTTTCATTTTATCAAGAATATTGTAAAGGAGAACTACACCATGATAACAGAAAGCCTTTATCTTGTATACATTTTGGGTGACGCCTCTTCTTTTGTATATAGGAAGGCTAGAAATATTAGAAGCTTTGCTGAAGGAAAACCTAAACCAGAGGAAAGGAACATGAAATAATGTGAAGCAACCTGTAAACTGTGCACCTACATTCAAAAGGGCGACTCTTTTTTTCTGCCCATATTTTAAGAAATGTATTAAGACAAATGCAGGTAGAGACTGCAACCCTATACAAGTTGTTTACAGAGCTAGTTGCAATGGAAGTGATGCATTTTATGTGGGATAGACTATTAATAAACTGAAATGAAGGATTTTGGTTCACCTGTCTGAGATCTGGTCTAAATGTAGAAACAATGCCCTGGCCAGTCACCTTCATCTCCACAGAACACACTCTGGTTTTAAATTTCAAATACTTTATCACATAGACCTTACTGAACTTGAAGGAGACATCCCAAATACTTTAGAAAAACAAGAACTTATGTGGCAATTAAGGCTTTTAGAAAGCGTGAACTAGTTGTTTTGCTCACTGAAAAGTGTACTAGAGCTAGGAAAGTTGCCCCATTGTTTACAAGACTGAAGGTGTGAACTTTATTTGCTATTTGTATTTCTCATTTGCAATTATCAACAATTTTATTAACTATTAACTTTATAAATGTAATTTTAAAATTTAATATTATGGTTGTGGTTTATTAATTATTAATTCTGGTTTATTGGATACATTTGTATACAAATTTCTGTTTATAATAATGTTTTAAATATTTAAATGTTTATTCTAATTATGTATTTATTTTGTACTGTTATCAGAATAAGGACACATTTATAAGACACTTTGTCACATGTTTTATAACTAGGACTTTTGATTGCAAAATACCACATTAGAGCAGTATGTGCATATTCTACAGATACTGCCACTCTACAGAAACGTACACAAACTGTTGAAAAACACGAAAGGACGTGACCTCCCAAGCAGGCGAAGCCAAAATCCAAATGTTGGATCCTGTTAGTAGTAAAAGATAAATCCAAAATGGTATAAAAAGTTTTATACCATTTTGGATTTATCTTTTACTACTAACAGGATCCAACATTTGGATTTTGGCTTTGTCTGCTTGGGAGGTCACGTCCTTTCATATTCTACAGATGTCATGACATTTTATTAATTCTTGTTCTAACTTTTTAGTGCAAACATGGATAGCTTTAATAACTACAATCATATTAGTGAGGGGTCGAATGCTACTTATTTTAGTTGGATCAGATAGATTAACTTCTAAATATTTTAAACGATAGGCCAATGTTATTTATTTATTTTTTAACAAACAGCAGAACTAGATTCTGTATAGCACATGCATGATTTTCATGACAGTTTAGCCTTTTTGCAACATTTTAATGCACAGTGTTTGAGATTAATTATTCACATATTAAGTACTAGTGGCAGATATACTACATGTTTATATTGGCTCCAATATTATAGCATTCATAAATTTTAAATGGGGTCCTGTTTATATATTTTTCTAGGGTTTGCAGACCTGAGCAAATATTACTGCTGTGATCATGAACAACTGTTTTTTCGCTAAATTTTTCATTCATTTTTTTCTTTTTCTATAGATTTCTGAGTGCATTTTACTTTAAAATTATTTAATAGATTTATTATTTGAGATAAATAGACTTATGTACATGTATATATATATATATATTCATGTATTTGGTAGGTTTTTATTTAGGATTTGTTTTTGTACTACATTTTCTTAAATAATATGTTGTTTTTATTGCAACAAAATGCAGTGTTAAATATTATTATTTAACTTTTAATTTTTAGTTGCTTTTCCCATTTGACACACAAACCTGAAGAAGTTCTAATAGGTGAAATCAGTCTGTTAAAATGTTTTAAAATGTTTCTGAATGTTAGTAGAAAAGATTTTGAAGGAATTTTAAGACATGTTAACTTTTTCATTTTTGATACTACAACTAAATGCTTTCAGGAAGTTTTAGCAATTATTAATGTATAATTTTTAGTTTAACTTTTAATTTAGTTTAGCTTAACATATCCTGGAGTCATAAAGTTGCCACCTTTCGTTGTGGCTAAAACCGGACCAAGACCACACCCCCTCACATACCTGTAACCCAGCCCATTTCCATCCCTCTCCCATCCGATGGGAATGCCCCTTTTTTACTTTTCTGATGCCTGTTTTATGCCAATTTATTATGCTTTTCTGTAAAAAGGTATAGTAAATTTGCAGATTTTGCAAACTTCAGTAGTCTGTTTCCCTTCTTGAAACTGAATATCAGAGCTTGTAAAGTGTTTTTTGGAGTACTGGACAATCAGTTTGATTTTTGGATAGTCTGGGAAAAATGGATAGGTGGCAACCCTATGGAATCACTGAGCTTAAAAGTAGGGCAGCACTGTGCCGAATATCACACTGGTGTATGGGGAAAGGGGTATTTAGCAAGTACACATGCTAATTGTGTTTTACAACACAGCTACTCTGGTAAACCACTCCCATGCTTTTAAAGAGGTAAACGAATGAGAGGTGAATTTCTACACTTTATTCTGTTTTTTCAGCTACTACTCGGATCGCTTATTTATGTGTTTTTAATAAATATGATTTGACTTGGACTAGCTTGTGCTTCCCTACTTTCATTGGTAGATTTATACTTTGGAACGTTTTTAAAGAAAGTATTTCTACCACCTGTATTAGGTGGGATATTGACAGTATAGTTTTTATTAGGTGCCCAAACTCTAGGGAATCTCAGATCTTCCACACAAAGAAGTCTCCTCACTGTTTATTTTTGGATGCATTAAATTGACATACTAGGTTTGTGAGACTTCGAGGGACACCACAGAGACTGTTTGTTTCTGATTAAACAATCCATACCTCCAGTGATCACATTCCTATATAGGTAGCACACAGACTAAAATGGTATGATCTAGCTGACCAGTTTCTCAGTGTGGCTTAGAAGTAATTGGATACATCAGATGTCTCCTACAGAGTCCTGTTTAATTAAACCCATCCTAATTATCACACTAGTTTTGCTTCTCTGCCTGTTCATCCAGCCAGTGACTGTATTCTTGTTACAATGCAGAAGGCATAAGCACCTATATGCCTTATATAGCTTGATGGACAGTGAAAAGTGTGAGTTGAACTGTACTTTCTGTCTGATGATGGTATAGCCACTCCATTTACTCTGTAGTCTGCCCAGTGGTATTTACATGGACCAGCTCCGGCATGTTTCTTCAGCCATTGAGATAAGATGCATAACATTTACTCTTAAAAACATACTTCTGTTTGTTTTCTGCATTGGGCTCAAGGTCACTGTACCAGAGTTACTATTCAAAACAAAGCTGACCACTTATAATCCAGCAACCCAGATAGCAAAAGAATGTTCCACCAGGATATTAACACTGATGATGGGTTTATGGTAATATTTCACTAATCAGTCCAGATGTGAAACTGACCCATTATCAAAATGAATGCTATAAAGGCTAAAGGCATCATATGGACAGCAAGAAGATGATAAAACAGATGAAACTTAAAAATCAAAATAAAATAAATGATTCATAATCAATATGTTAAAAAGATCTTTTTCATTAGAAGACAATCACACTTTATTTTAGATTCATTTGCTTATCGAAAAGAAATAGGCCCTCAAAATGGGGTTGTACTTTTCCCCTAGAATAATGCAACTTATTTGACTGTCATTCTTGGAAGCCATGCAAAATCACAGTCATCTGGATTCTCAAAAGCTTGAATGGAGTGCTAGATCGGTGCAGGAGCTCAAGCAGGCAATATGTATGCCGTGCGATCCAGAAAAAGCCTGCAGGGGCATGCATGAGCGATCCTGCACTAATCATGCATGGACTAAGCCCTGGCATGCAAATAACCCCATTTGCAGGTGAAATCCATGCAAATGAGGTGATTTTGCAATCCAGGAAGCTTGCAACAGTCTGTGCAAGACTAGTGCTATCTGCAGAAATGTACTCGGTTAGTAACCAAGTACATTTCAGCAAAATCCAAAACGGAGCCGTGACAGCTCCACATAAAGGCTACATATCATATAGTAAGCATGCTAATGGCCAAGTATAAGGCCATTGGCACTGCAAACATAAAAAAAATACAAAACTTAACTTTTAATTTTTTTTTGCCGATCTCGACTGTTTAAGTGTAGGGCAGCGGCACGGAAACCGGATCAGGGGAAAATAATAAAATAAACCCAAAAAAGCAGTCTAACTAAAATCGCTATTCTGCCATGCAAGTCAATGGCAGACAGAAGACAACCTGGCCAGTGAATAGTGGTTGCTAAGGGGGGAGGCTTAGTGTGAGTCATGTAACTATGCATTAGCAGGCAATTCTATGCAAATTAGGGGAAGGATAGTGAATCCCAGTTTTCCCCAACATGTGAGTCAGGTCCCAACAGTGTAAGAGTAGGAATAGCTTGGTGCAAGCCTAGGAGTGAGGTGACATCATGTAGCAGAGCTAAGCTAGGGGTGTGTGTCTAAACTTGATTAGCAGTCTTTACAAAGCCTACGCGGGTGTGCATGCCACACACTGGGTTTTACAGGAAGAAAAAAGAGGTTAAACCAGGAAATAGCAGCAGTGTGCACATTTGAGCACACTGTTTGTGTGGCATGCACATGGGCTTAAACAGGAAGGCAATGGAAAGGGAAACCAGCAGTATGAAGGTAACTAAGGAGAACTAGCTTAGCTGGCAGGTGAAATGTATCAGAATCAGACAATTACACAGGCAGCAGACCAGCCCAGCCCAGAACACTACTATAAACTAAGCACACACCTTCCCCTCTGTTTTTCCCACACTCTACACCACCAGTATAAATAAGCAGGGAATGTTTAAAACTCACAACTGAAAAATGATCGGGGCTGCAATAACTATCATACAACTTGTGGAAAAGACTGAGGGTGGTGAGGATGTGAATGCTGTCGACCAACCCACAGTGAGGAGATGGAGAAGAGTGTACAGACCCAGGGTAACCTACCAGGGGCTACATGAGATGGAGATAGTGGAGCGCTATAGGGTGGACAGGGACCACCTACAGCAAATTGTTGAGCTGTGCTGGCCATGCCTCACACACAGAACTAACAGAGGGGAACCCATCCCAGTGGATACCAAGGTATGTGTAGGCCTAAGAATACTAGCTACAGGTACCTTCCTAAGGTCAACTGGGGATATAATAGGGATTTCACAGGCATCAGCATCCAGGATACTCCACCAGTTCCTGGATGCCATGTCAGCACATGTCGGTGAGCACGTATATTTCCCCAACACCCGTGAGGTGTTGGCCAGCAATATGCAACTGTTCCACCAAATAGCAGAATACCCTAAGGTAGTGGGTGCAATAGACTGCACACACATATGCATCAAAGCACCACCCGGTGAGCGGGGTAGGGTCTACATCAACTGCAAGGGCTTCCCCTCCATCAGTTGCTAGGTTGTGTGCGATGCCCAGGGCATAATAATGAATGTGTATGCTGGCTGCCCTGGAAGCTATCACAATTCTAATATCTGGCATCTGACACAGCTGTACCAGAGATTTGCCAATGGGGGACATCCCTCACAGTCACCTAGTGGGGGATGCTGGATATGCACTGGAGCCATGGCTAATGACACCCATCAGAAATGCACACACACCCGAAAAAGAACTTCATAATGTGGCACATGCACAGACCAGAATTATAGTAGAGCATGTGTTTGGGATGCTCAGGTCATGGTTCCAGTGCCTGGACACATCCGGTGGAGCTTTGCAGTACTCACCAGCTACATGTGCCCAAATTGTTCTTGTATGCGCCATGCTACACAATATGATCCTGTGGAAACAGCTGCAGCAGGAACAGCATGGGGCAGGGCCACACAGCCCCCCACAATTGCTAAGGCCTGCACAGGCACAGAGTGACTCGGAGGAGGAACAACCTGAGCCTACCCCAGTAGGCAGAAGGAGGTGTGCCCAGTATGTCCTGGCCTTGGCAAAGAGGCAATGCATAGCACATACACTGACACAGGAGGGACCCAGGGAATAACACCTCTCTCCGACTCTCACATACAGTAAAAGGGATGCCAAACATTACACTACCTGTGCCTAACCATATGTAGGGAGTGTACTATGTGCATCTGAGATAGGCAGCCCTGCAGAACCACCCTCAATACTGGGACACCCACAAGGCACGTGATTCACACATGCCAGTTGGGGGAGTCACATACTAAACAACAGTCACAGGCAGCAGGGCAGGTGTAGACAAACTGAATGAGGCCTATGGGTACCCCCCCAGGTCTACACAGACAGACTACAGCAGGTCAGGCAGTGGGATGTCAGTTCTGAAGGGTAAGAAGTCAGAAACTAATATGTAGGTATTTAAAAGCTAAGATCTGTAGTACACTGGTATGCCTCTAGCCAGCATGATAGGTAAGACTACAGATTGAAATGGAGTACCCGACATACCAGTACAGTCCTAAGAAATGTGTACAATTGTCAAGTGTGCCCCCTCCATCAGATGTAGAAATGTAGTCACAGTCAGGTGTGCCCCCCCACAATCTTATGTAGAAATGTAGAAATAGTCAGGTGTGCTCCCCCATTCTACATAGACATATAGTAACAGTCAGGTGTGCCCCCCCACAATCCTGTGTAGAAATGTAGAAATAGTCAGGTGTGCCCCCATCCTATGTAGAAATATAGTAACAGTCAAGTGTGCCCCCCTACAATCCTGTGTAGAAATGTAGAAATAGTCAGGTGTGTCCCCCCCATCCCACGTAGACATATAGTAAAAGTCAGGTGTGCCCCCCTACAATCCTGTGTAGAAATGTAGAAATAGTCAGGTGTGCCCCCCATTCCACGTAGACATATAGTAACAGTCAGGTGTGCCTCCCCACAGTCCTGTGTAGAAATGTAGAAATAGTCAGGTGTGTCCCCCCATCCCACGTAGACATATAGTAACAGTCAGGTGTGCCCCCCACAATCCTGTGTAGAAATGTAGAAATAGTCAGGTGTACCCCCATCCCACATTGAAATATAGTAATAGTCAGGTGTACCCCCCCACACACAATTCTGTGTAGAAATGTTGAAATAGTCAGGTGTGCCCCCCATCATATGCAGAAATGTAGTAACAGTCCATGCCAAATGATCGATGGATTCCCTGCAAAGACAGCATGCTACCTGTAGGTGTACAACACAAAGGTTAGCACTGCAGTACAAACTGCCTGGACTCGATCCACACATTCAGTACAGACGGCCATACTGGGCATGCCCACATACTTAGAGTAATGAAGGAACAATGTCAGTCAACAACATACTGAAAGGACATACTAGGCATGTTCACACACTTAAACACATGAAGGCCATGTCTTCAAACACCAGTGGACCAGACATATCTGGCAGCCATAGATGTTAGTGCAGACACTCCTCAGTATGCACCACACATGCTTTGCACACACAGTGGATAGGAATACAGGCATATATGTAAGGACAACACACTACAATAAGCCAAATGTAGACATACATAGATGTGTGGAAGAAGGTGACTGTGACAAGGAGCCATCCAGGGATCTCCCACCCAGCACATAGCCAAAGGGCCACAACCACACAAGGGTCTGATGTTACACACTACAGATACTAGCCACCAGCATCTTTCACCATTACAGAGTATGTGGTGCACGTGCCAGCTGTTGAACATGACTGTTCAAGGAAGTAGTCATCTAGCAGCTGTATACACATACCTGTGGAATATGACCCAGGTTGTGCCTGCATGTGGCATGTCAACCCCTAGATGAATGGGTTATGGCTCATGAACACATAATACCCTCCCCATAGCCCTACTATGACAAACCTGCTGAGGACATCTACTGTGAAAAACACCTTTGGGAGGGCTGTATCCCAGTGATCTCTGTGGTGTGTCTTGTAACTGCATAGTGCTATAATGTGATAAACTATTGAGGTAGGAATTCTAACCCCAGCCTTGACAAGTGTGTGTCTGTGTATAGAGCAATTCTTTTTAGGGTGGGCACACTCCCTACAATTAAAATGCTCTACTTTGGTAAGGCTGCTGATGTCATCCACCTAGAAATACATCCCTGGAAAATGGTATTCCAGTAATCTCCATGGCGTGTCCCATAAGTGCATACTACTGTAGTGTGATGAACTAGTTAGGTAGGAGTTCTTACCCCAGCCTTGTCAACTGCATGTATGTCTGTCTGTGTGTAGAGCAATGCTTTTTAGGGTGGTCACACTCCCTACAATTGAAATGCTCTACTTTGGTAAGGCTGCTGATGTCATCCAGCTAGAAATACATCCCTAGAAAGGTTGTAGTCCAATAACCTCTGTGGTGCATCCCATAACTGCATACTGCTGTAGTGTGATAAAATAGTTAGGTAAGATTTCTAATCCCAGCCTTGGCAACTGTGTCTGTCTGTGTATAGAGTAAAACTTTTTAGGGTGGTCACACTTCCTACAATTGAAATGCTCTACTTTGGTAAGGCTGCTGATGTCGTCCACCTTGAAATACATCCCTGGAAAGGCTGTATCCCAGTAATCTCTGTGGTGCATCTCATAACTGTGTACTGCTGTAGTATGATAAAATAACTCCAGCCTTGGCAACTGTGAGTGCATGTGTGTCTGTCTGTGTAGAGAGCAATGCTTTTTAGGGTAGTCACACTCCATACAATTTGAGTGCTCTACTTTGGCAAGGCTGTTCATGTCATCCACCTAGAAATACACCTCTGGGAAAGAAAGCGCCCAGTGATCTCTGTAGCACATGCCATAACTGTGTATTGCTTAGTGTGATATAGACTCCTGTTAGGAATTCTATACCCATGCATGTTGGTTGTGGAAGTTGTGTGTGTGTTTCAATGTCTGTGTAGGGAGCAATACATTTTAGGCTAGTCACACTCAGTACATTCCCAGTGGTCTACTTTGGCAGTCCTGCTGATGTCATCCAATGTGAAATACAACTTCGGGGAAGAAGTACACTAGTAATCTCTGTGGTGTGTACTATAACAACGTAGTGCTGTAGTATACCAAACTAGCTAGGAAGGAGTTCAACTCCCAGACATGACATGTGTGTTTGTGTGTGTGTGTGTGTAACTTGTATCCTGTGTGGAGTTGAGTGTGTTACACCTGGGTGCAATGTGTGTTGTGTTTTGCAAATGTCTTTTATGGTGGCCCTATATCTCAATGTCCACTGTACAGGGATAACAGATGTGAAATAACTGAGAGGCTGGGGTGCAAATCCATACCCATACATGTGACATCATGGCCAGGCAATCACAGTTAGCAACCCCAGTATTGCACACAGCACACTCTCAACTCATGTCACATACAGACATACACATGCCAAGGCAACACCCAATATGTGTGTAGTACACTGCATATTGACGACTGATAATATCTCTGGAGTGTGTGTCACCTGGGCACAATGTGTGGTGTGTTTTGCAAATGTATTGCACAGAGCACACTCTCAACTCATGTCACATACAGACATACACATGCCAAGGCAACAACCAATATGTGTGTAGTATACTGCATAATGGTGACTGATAGTAACTATGGAGTGATTGCAGTGGCCTACAGAGGGCATGGCACCCTTTCCATCTGTCCAATAGGCAGATACATGCAGACAGTGCACCTTCCCCATGTTCCCCACTGGACACTTGCAACACCAGTGGTGCCATCACATGTGACCCACAAAGGACATAGCATGCCTGAAAACATGCCCTGTATGGACAGATGCCACTGATGCCAGGGAATGCTGTTAGCATGCTATCAATGTAGGTGCAGGGTTACCTGCTGTCCATTACCACTTCCTGCCAGAGGTGGCCAATACTGGCACATCTGATTATAATCTGTGTATAAAACATGGGCTCAGGTACAGTTCCACATGTCACTGTGCATGCACGTGGGAGGTGTGCACATCCCAGACACCATCCATGTCATGGCCTAGGGAACACATGCATGGCAAGTGATGCACAGCATTGGCCACATGCAATAGCCACCCAGGTGACTGGATGGTGGATACAATATCCAACTGTGTGGGCAAATACAGAAAACACAGGCCTGAGCCACAATGCAGACCATTGTCATGTGGCCTGATGCCAAGGTATACCCATCACCTAGCCTTGTATAGCCATCTGGCACAGTCGACCACCACACACCCATAAAGAATTGCACCTATGCATGTCAGTACTGACACCGTGTGTGTGTGTGTGTGTGTGTGTGTGTGTGTGTGTGTGTGTGTGTGTGTGTGTGTGTGTGTTGTATGATGCATATGATCACATTCACACTCACTACAACCCCCATTGGCATACTGAAGCATGTTGTCTGATGTCAGACACCTCCCCATACCCTTTGCCCATATAACCTCCGTATGACCACTGTGGTGCATGTGATACCTGCACAGTAATGTGTTGTGGCAATCTCACTAGTGATGAGTTGTATTCCCGGCCCTGCCAAGTGTGTCAATGTGTGTGCATCCCTGTGAGTGTGTGGCTGTGTTGTCGCTGGCACCTGGTCATGCGGACCGGCACGTGTACTACACCTACCATATAGCTACCATATCCCTGTTGCAGATGTCACTCACCAGCACATATACATTCTGAAGGCTCCTCACCATGTAACCTGTGTGGTGCATCTAATAACTGCATAGAAATGTGATAGCACTATGTAGCTGTCAGAGGTTTGATATCCTGTGCTGGTAGGTGTGTGACACAAACATGCTTAGGTTTTACTCTCCCACCCCTCCCTGACTTGTCTTTGACTCTGTCTGCCTCTCTCACTCCATCTCTGGTGGGTGTGGAGACCTGCACCTTCCTTGCTTAGGCAGCAGCATGTGTATTTTAAGTAATGCTCATGATCAGCTGATGGCCTCTGCACAAACTGCAGCCCTCCTCTAGCTGAGTGCATGTGGAACAGCTGTGGTAACATTCCCTTAACCAATTCCATGGAAACACACTATAACCAATATCTAGGAATATCATGTTGGTGTTGGGCCTTTCCATTCCCTGTGAGCAGGAACTCGATCTGTTGTTTGGCAAACAACATCTCGGATGGATTGTGGATTTATCTATAACAACATATACCGTGGAAAGAGGGCAACACACAGGAGGGGGATGTAACAACATATACTATGGAAACAGGGCAAGACACAGGAAGGGGATGTGCCTGACCTGACTGCAGACTGTAAGTGCTGCTATACTGCATTTGGAGTAATTCTGGTTTAACAGGGTGTGTGTGGATATGGCTGTCTTACATGTTGCAATACCTGCCATGTCAGTGCTCTGTGTATGAAGAATCCTCATCTGTAGGGTTGTCTGCAGACTGAGCAATGTGTGGTGCCTTTGGTTTCATGTTTTACCCACAGAGAACCTATCTGTGAACTGCAGAAGGTAGTGTGAGGATTGCAGTCTGTAGATGGTGGAACTGTTACAGTAACTGACTTCATATCTCTCATTGGACATATGTTGCAACAAACCCTGTTGCAATAGTAAATGTATGAGGTTATCACAGCAACATGTCAATATTGACCCTGTGTATGTGCTTCCAGCCACACCTCTGTCAACCTTTGTACATATGTCAAGCATTAAGAGGTGCATATGTGCTGTACACCATAATTAGTGACATCATATCTGATAACAAGCCAGTGAGATATCAGACTGCTACACATGTTATGTACAGTAGGGGTTATATTTCATGACATAACCTGGACATTCTGTGGTTGTGTGTACAGTACTGAGATCTGTGTACGTATGGTGAATATTGACAGTGTGTGTAATGTTAATATGTACTTTGGTCTGTGTACAGACTGTGGTAGATGTCATTGCTCTTGGTCCCGTCCTATCTGATGTTACATGCTGCTCCACTGTATGTTACCATATCAGCTTACATGTTTGTAGGGCCATACACACACACGTATGTCCCATACCACAGACAGGCATCGAACCACACTGTGTAGCAGCCCAGTATATGTAGGGTTTGTGTGTGAGCGGCACATATGAGGATGGTGTTGAACAGATAGTCCATATACTGTAATAATATGCTAGTGTACCATATGTGGCTGTGTTCACATTGAATGTAGCTATGCACTTTCATACAAGTGTATCTTCCCTGTGCTGTGACATGCCTGTAGAGCCTGCTATATATGCAGGTACATGTGCATTCCCCCATAGGAAATGTAGGCCAGTGTTGAGCCAGTCTGCCTGTAGCCTGCGCAGTGCTTTGTTACATGCCTAGCAGCTTAGTGTACTTACCCAGTGAGATGTCTTGCCCAGATACTTGCCAGATGTACTGCTGCCAGGACTCCCTTAACAGTCATGTATGCCAGACAGAGCAGTGGGATGCTGTACAGATGTATGTCAATATCTAGTAGGTAATATGTGGCCATGGCACCTCTGTATCAGTGGTTAGTATGTGTCAGGACAGGCAGGGGTGTGTGAATGCATAACCTATGGGGGCATATGTATACCAGTCATTACGTGTTATACCCATCTACATGGCTGTTAACATCCACATTTTCAGGCTTGGTCCACATGTTTTGCACTAAGGAGTTCTGTGTAGCCCTCTGGACTGTCCAGACTGTGTCAGAATGTCCACATATATTGGCCAATATCTCTGCTGTAGTCCACAGTAGCATTACGTGCTAGCAACGGTACTGTACTATGATGTCCTTAGGATGTCTGTCAGTAGCCAATGGCGCACATGTGAAAAGCAGCTGTTACCTCTCACACACACCATGTCTGTGAAGGCATTCACTATTACAGTAGCAATAGTCTACTGATATACCTGCTAGACATACCTGACATCCCCTTGCATTACGTAATTGGGACTACAGGGGCTGAGGTAGACTAAGGGCATATGGTGGAAATATATGTATATATAATTATCCAGATAACAATATATATATATATATATATATATATATATATATATATATATATATATATATATATATATATATATATACATATCGTCATATATAGATGGGTATGTATATGTACATATATATACATATACATATCCAGATATACACATATCCAGAGTGATATATGACTACACATATACAGATAGTGATACATATGCACATATACATACATCACGCTGCCATTCCTGCCGGCAGTCCACTGCTGTTGTATCCCCCACACATACGGTGGAGCTGGGGCCATATATGTGAGGGCTTCACGTACACCATACATGTGTGCTCATATGCACTCCAGAGGCCAGTGTATGTAACAGTGGTATATGGGCTTGTGATATCGAGTCTAGGGAAGATGCACCATAAATAATCTAGGCTGTTACAATATGTGGGGGAATCAGGTGTGAGCTGCCTTAAGGTATGTGGATGTACAGTACCATACAATTCACCTACATTTACATTACTTACATACATTGGGTTAATGCAGGCCTACTGCCTCCTGCCATACAGACTGTTCTGTTTGTCAGTGTGCTTGTGATGGTATCAGTTATGCCTTGTTATGTAACAGTTACATACCATTTGGTCATCTGAAGTCTTTACCACCTTCTGATTGTGTACAGAGTGTAGACAGAGGCTGCTGAACTATACACCTGCATTACTTACTGTTGATTGTTTGGTATCCTGTGGCCGAGTCTGTCTTTACTATTGTGCTATTGGAAGGGCTTGGCCTGGACAGCAATAGTGGTGAACCTTTCCAGACTACTATATTAGTATAACTGTTTCATAGTTGTATTACTCTGTTTATATGGATGTCAGTGTCTGAACAGCTATATGACATGGCATATAAATCTGTAATAGTACGCAAATAATGGTTTTCCATTTCTGCAGACCTGTGTGTGGTGTTTTATCCTATGACCTCTCTGTGGGTATATGTTACAGGCAACGACTGTCATTTGTATGGGTGGCTTATACAGTGTCCAATTGTTAAGGTGTTAACTGAGGGCATAGTGGCTGTTCCATATTGTGTGCACCTACTAAATAAGTATCTTACTGTACATATCTCTGCGTGTGTATGCGTCGTCAAATATATATATATATATATATATATATATATATATATATATATATATATTTATATAACTGAGGTGGTGGTGCTGCTGTAGCGTTGTCGCCTCACAGTAATTCGTTGTCCTGTTCAATTCTCAGCTAAAGCGTCTTTTGTGTGGAGATATGTGTGAATGGGTGTACCTTCGTTGAAGGTTGTGCATCAGGGCTGGCAACTCGGCACATAAAAATCTGCTGCCAATCATTAGTGGACCGGAGTTCCACTGTGGCGGCCCCTAACTGGGAAAAGCTGAAAGACACAACAAATATATATTTGTATATATATATATATTTATATATATATATATATATATATATATATATATATATATATATATATATATATATATATATATATACATATATATATATCTGTATATCTGTATCTGCATATATGTGTCTGTGTATATCCATCCTGGGGATGTTGATAGCTTCCACTATTTACATTTGTTATGGGAGCCAGATTGCACTGCATGATATGTTACTAATACCAGCCTGACATCATACTGGTGGGATCTGCAACACTTGGTAGTGTATTGCAGGGCGGACATGTTGGGCTGCGGGGGGGGGTATACCTATTTGTGCAAGACGTATATTGCTTGGGGCCTCTCAACCCCATTAACGGTGCAGGTGGACATATATGTTTTAGTTAATCTCCCATTGATATCTACACATGTATGTCCATATATACCTATATATATATATATATATATATATATATATATATATATATATATATATATATATATATATATATAGATATATATGTTGTATCTGTTTGGATATTAATATATTTATACATACATATATCTAAATGGTGAAATACATTCTCTGTATTGTTTAATGTCTGTGCTGGATGATATGTTTGTGAAAATATTAGGGTTATGTATATCTGGCATGGCTTAGTGGTAAATCACTTTGTCTATGGTGTGCAGGATCCTGGTTTTGTGCCTTGCAGAAGCTATTTATTTTATTGCTGGGCAGAACATGGGCCATTGGATACAGAGTGATTAAGGCACTTTAAAGCAGTTGTAAGTGGGTTTGACCAAGTTTGCATGGAGGTAAGCACTGCTAACTTCTGGTTACAGTTTCTTATACTCAGTTAGCTTCTGTATTGCTTAACCAGTGTAGGCATTGATTACCCCCGTGCAAACAGGCTTAAACCTGCTTACTGCTGCTTAAAAGTGCTTACTCCCACTTACCCCTGTGCTAATTTCTTTAAAAGAAAAGGGGGTATAGGATAGTGGTGGAAAAAGGGGCACAAAGAGGGAAAGACAGTAGGGAAAATAGCCAGGGATGTTCAGGAAAGATGTAGGGAAGGTCCATAGCTGCCCATTTCTTCTTCAGCAACAGCTGTGCATATACACTGAATTTGGAGGTAGATTTCAACACTCAAACTCCTGGGTGGGGGTGAGGACAACAATAATTCATAGTGATACCAATTAGACTGGATTACTTGTGTCCAGTGGACACGTGTGCAAAATGGGCAGCTATGTATGGGGCGATATTTTTTTGTGGGAACAGATTGCCTTTTTTTTTTCAGGTGAGAGTGGGATGTTGGGGAGGGGTAATAGGTATATTTGGGGAGGTAGGTTGGGTAGGTTAATAGACAAGACAAACAAGATGCATTACAGGGGCCATCTATGATACATGTGGGGGGTAAACACCCTCTAATTGCACCACTCAGCCCTCAAGCTGGCATAGCTGGTCTCAAAGCTCCCTGTCGAGCTCCCTACGCACCATGGCCTGGACTTGACAGTGGGTGACTGGTACCTCTCTGCCCCCGCTCCCAGGGGAGTCTGAGCCCCATCCCCTGAGGCGGTTCCACCTGAAGGTTGTGCAGGGCCAGTGGAGGAGGAGGTCCCAGGCTGAGCCGCAGATGTGCTGGTGCCCAGTGCCATGGCCAGCTGAGTTGGGACAGATGGATCTGCTGGGACCTGCCTTCCCAAACAAACTATGGTGTTGCTGTTTTAGGACAGATATCGGTTAGTAATCGTCAACAGCATACAGGATTAGTTATAACAGCATGCATAGGTATTCCCATTAACCCAAGACACCAGATTTACAACATTTGCAGGGTGAGCAGAACACATGCATATATGGGACAGCAGTGGCCATTACAACAGCATGCAGGTTTCATTTATGGCAACAGGCCACAATATTGGAGTATATTAACATGGCACATGCATAGAACCAAATGTGAATATTTATAAACCAATAGGACATATTTCCCAACAAATGATTGGAGTGTACACATACCCATTTAGGTGTGTAATTAGGTTATTGTTGCACATATGGTTGGGGTGAGAGAGAGAGGTCATTTAACAACTAATATATCCCTGTAGTTTTCACATCTGTCTTAGTCACTGCAGTGATCTGTCCCTTACATATATTATTTCACTACCCAATGGCCTTACGTTGTACAGTGGTATGTTTGTAGATTAGTATATAAGTGGACTGTGTTTTTCGGATAGTCTACACCTCTTACCTGTTATAGCTGCTGAGAACATATTGTTAACACTACCTGACAAATTTTACACATAGTCCCAGATTCCATGCTTGTAGACAGGTATATGAGTGAACTGTGTTGTACCTACAGTCTACACCTCTTACCTGTTATAGCTGTGGAGGGGACTTTGTTAACACTATGTGACAAATTCTACATATACTCCCAGATTCCATGCTTGTAGACAAGTATATGAGTGAACTGTGTTGTAACTACAGTCTACATCATTTACCTGTGTAGGAAAACAAACCTGTCATTATAGCTGTGGAGGGAACTTTGTTAACACTACCTGACAAATTCTACGCATACTCCCAGATGCCATGCTTGTAGACAAGTATATAACTGAACTGTTTTGTACCTACAGTCTGCATGTCTTACCTGTTATAGCTGTGGGGAAAATCTTTGTTAACACTACCTGACAGATTCTACACATACTCCCAGATTCCATGCTTGTAGACAAGTATATGACTGAACTGTGTTGTAACTACAGTCTACGCCTCTTACCTGTTATAGCTGTGGAGAAATATTTGTTAAAACTACCTGACGAATACTACACATACTCCTAGATTCCATGTTAATGTTATACACATACCTAACAATCTGTCATTGCACACACTCTGGTCATGGCTTGACAGGACACAGGTGTTAATGTGACATATATTGGAATAGCTGTCATACACTTTGGGTGAGATAATACAATGACAGGTTTGTTTTCATATACCTTCTCTTTTTATGTTCAGGTCTCACTATCCATTATATGTCAGTATAAGCTGCCTACATTTCTTGGATCATCTCACTGAATTTGCAGGGGAACAGATTACCGGGCAGCAGATATGGGTCATTTATCTGGACATGCTGGACAGATCAATATAGTTGAGGGATATGACTATGCATACAGCTTACTACCTGAACATTCTGCCACAGTCTGTACAGTTGATGGTTATGATTATGCTTACAGCGTACTATCTGAACATTCTAGCAAAGTCTGTACAGTAGTTGGATCTAATTATGCATACAGCTTTCTATCTGAACATTCTCAAATACTCTGTACAGTTGTGGGGTATGATTATGTATACAACTTACTACCACTCCCGGGATCCAAACCCCTGCTGTGTGTGGTAAAAATATTACAGTTGACATCACAGTACACTATGCTATTAGGGAACTGGTGTTAAGTATTCCAATGGTTTCTAAGTCTCCCTCAGTTGTTCTATATGCCTGACCTCTTGGGACTTTCACCATTGTTATTCTGAACTTCCTACACATTTTAACTGCGTTCAACAGTGTGGGTAACAATACTTAATACAACAGTACTATTTATAGAATGCAACACTGCAACAACATATGAAAGCAGTATGTACACAAGCACTCCAGGGGTTATACTTTTATTCACAGGATATTACACCTTTATTTCCACACAACCTATATGACAGTCTTCCTGCCATATTGTCTGGTTTATTCAGTACATCCCATACACAATACATTTTTATACTGGTACAACACTTTCTAGAGCTGTTATATATTTTTTCTTATGACAGTACATGCAAGATTATTACTAACCTGCCTCGCGATGCAGCCTTTGCAGCCTAGCAGCATGGGCTTGCTGGTTCACAGCCCGCTCATCTGCAGCTGTCAGAAAAATACAGTGATATTTAGCCATTACCTATCCATAGTATACACAAGCTAGGCAAACATTATCTACATAGTAGAATGGGTACTTACTCAGTGCTGGGGCATCGGCCATCTACCTTGATTCTTGGATCCACTGCTCCAAGAAATCACCTCTCTGTCGCTTCAGGTCAACACGGTGATGCCTGACCTGCTCACCAGTCTGGGGGATACCAGTGGCACTGGTGAGGTCATGAGCAAAACTGTCCCAGGCCTCCACTTTATACTGAGAGCCCTGGTACTGGCCCTGCAGTAGTCTCTCCTCATGTTTTTTTACCAGGAGCCATACCATGAATCTGGACTCCTGGGTGCCCCAGCGCTGCCTCTAAATTGAGTGCCTTCCCCAACTCCAACCATTCTGCCTACAGTAGGGAGCTGCAACCAGTTATGGGAATTAATGGCGCATGTGGGGTTTAAATATGCCCGATTTCCCACACTTTCCCATGATTGGAAGGTTTTGAAAAGGCTAAGCTGTGGGCACACCTGCTTACCTAATGTTGGCATTGCTTAAAGGGGTTTACCAGTGGGCAGATTGAGTTAGCCAGCCTACACATTGCTTACACCATGTAAGCTGAGCTGTGGAGCTTTGCAATGCATAGCACTGCTTAATATATAATTAGCATTATATTTTCCTTTTGACATTGATTTATTATTTGTTGCATGTTATATCTGTGTCTGTTATCTGTAATTCATGTGTACATACACTGTATGGGGTCCTGGGGACTTTAACACTTTATTACAATAACACCTCACATCTGGCCTTACTGCAGTACTCCAGTTCACATATTTATGTTATGTAGCAGGTTATACAACATCACACTGTACATAGATTCATTTCACATTTTCAGTTTGATTTTTCTATGGTGAGGATTTGTTTGTTCAAACCTCATTCGTATGTACTGCTATGATGGCTTCGTGGTTAGCTACTGTGACTGTAATGTGCAGGGTTCTGGTTTTGAGCCTTGCAGAGACTTTATTTTGTTGCTGGCAGAACATAGGTTATTGGATACAGAGAGATTAAGGCATGTTAAAGCAGTTGTAAGCAGGTTTGCACAGGTTTGTGCAGTGATAAGCACTGCTAACTTCTGGTTACAGTTGTTTGCACTCACTTAGCTTCTAGATTGCTTGGTCTATGTAGGCAGTGCTTACCCCTATGCAAATGCAGTTAAACATGCTTACTTTTGCTTACATATGCTTACTACTGCTTATTTGTGCTTAAACCTGCTTACTAGTGCCTTATTCATTATGACACTGACACTTCACATGTGCATTCCCTGCAGTACTCCAGTTCATAAATATATGCTATTTAGTGGGTTTTGAAACAAAAATATTGGTTATAATGTACTTTGTCATGTAAAATAGACTGTGCTGCAGTGGGACTTGCACCAGGAATGCCTGCTCATTAGGCTAATACTCTACACACTACACTATTGCTGTGTTGCTTCATTTACATATATCTTCCTTGTTATCCTCTTCAGCCTTTTAAGCTGCTTTAACCGTAGCTAATTGATGGGCACACCCGTGCACCTACGGTTAGCTTTAATCAGACTAAATACATAAATAAATAAATAAATAAATAAAAGGGTTTCTTCATTTTATTTATATGTACTGTTGCTGTTTTACACATGGGGGACTGTTGGTGGGGATATGCGGACACCTATGAGCGGTCTCGCTCATTTCATACCACTTTCTGCTGTTCTACATTGCATGGGCATATTTAGTCTGAGAGCTCTGCTCTCAGACATGCCCCCTGCACTTGTACATGCTCCGTGTAAGCTTAGGAGCTTGGGCAGCGTGCCTTCATTAATATGCATGGCGCACTGCTGTCCTGCTCCTAAACGGGCACTTCCATGCAGGACTAAGCTAGTCCTGCATGGAAGATTAGTAAATCCAGGGGATTGTTTGACTAGACACTATATTTAACAAAAAACAGGTTTCAATTTGTCATTTGTAATCACTTCTCTCAAAAGAAGACTAATTTTTCAATGAATCTGCATTCAGTCTATATATTATAAACTACCGAAACATTCTCTACTTTGCACAAAATATGCAACTATACATTTATATATATAAACGGCTATGCATATATAGATAAATAGATATGCTTGCCCAGTAACTTGTGCTTCAGGTTAAATGCCTTTTATTGAAGTTAGTCTAAAAACACTTTAGTGGTTTAATTGTAGAGTTGGAAGTCGCTGTGGTTGGATTTCAATGCACAAGAGAACTTCAGATGAAATGTTCTCTGATCTTTTATCTAAGATCTCCCAATCATAAACATAAATTTCATTGCAGCCCATTGATATTTTATATTTTGTTTTATTTTATGTCACATATCTGCACTATTTTCATTTATCCATGGCTGTGACAGTATGTATTAACATATCTCTACATTTTCCTCTATTTGTACTTTTGACTGTTACAAAAACCTGACCTCGTTGATTCTCTGCAAATCCCACTGTGTTATCCTGTCCAGCACTCACTACTGACTAATTAAACACTAACAAAGATTGGCCTGCTCTTCAGCAGAACATAAGAGTGATGACTTCTAAGATAGGAGGAATCTTTGCTTTCGGTCATTTCACACAGCTAAAGAAAGAATGACTAATGTTTTATATTGATAAAACCATCTCTCTCTCTCTCTCTCTCTCTCTCTCTCTATATATATATATATATATATATATATATATATATATATATATATATGTGTGTGTGTGTGTGTGTGTGTGTGTGTGTGTGTGTCCATACTTATACAAATGCACAATGCTTTCACATGCCTCACATGCACAGCCTTGTACCACAACCCTGAGGATGTCTAGCACCTTGCGATTTAAAATAGAAAGTACTAGTAACTGTTTGATTCCTACCTTTGTTAAGTTCTAATATGGATTTTAATAATTACTAGAGAAAACACGTCAAGTCAACACTGGTGCTGTCCACCCATAACCAATCTCTTATTTATTTAGCATAATATTGGAGGTGTCCAATCACCCTGAGTAAACAATGTTATTGTAGCTGCTTTGAGTACCTCTGCTATATATCCATATCAAGTTGCTGAAATAAACGAACATGTCCTATGTTTCATTCTTTCATTCATTAATACATTCCTTATGTGGGCACAAGGCAGTGAAAACAATTATGAATAGGGTACCAACCCATCACAGGATGTACACACACACACACACACACACACACACACACACACACACACACACACACACACACACACACACACACACACTCAGGAAACTTTAACAACTGAAACATGGCTTTGCAATTTACAACTCGTACTCAACCTTAAAAAAAACTATTACTTTTTTCCCCAAATCCCATTCTCATGAAAAAAAATGTGCAGTCTTCTTTCTTGATAATACAACCATTGAAGTAACTTCTCATAGTAGATTATTAGGGATGATAGTAGATGATATCTTAAATTCTACCTGCGTATGCAAAATTGCATAAGAAAATTTCATGAAAAACTAGGGATGATTAATTTATTGAGCCAAAACCTTTCTCACCAATGCAACTAAAGCCAGACCTGCCACTACTTATCTCCTCCCCACGATTCTTTATGGTGCTTCCATGCTTACCATCCTTCAAGCATCACAAAAGTCAAGACTTGAACAGTGATAAACATGATAAATTTGTAGAAAATACCTTTTTCAGAACCTACCGTTGTTTAGCACTAAAAAAATTTAATTGGCTAGAACTACCCCATCAGCTAAAATTTACACAACTTCTTATCACCTATAAAATTATCCAAAATCCATGTGCTTGTCCAGCACTAAATGATATTCTACATGACTATATTCTCAGTTGGTCATTATGATGCAATAACCAAAAACCCCTGTCTGTCCACAAACTCATCAAATCTGATGGGAATTTTCTGTTCTTGTACCAAGTTGCTAAAACTTGGAACTCCTTATCTGTATCCATCAGGTCAATACCCTTCCTCCCATCCTTGAAAATCATTCTGAAAGACTTCCTAGTCAAACCTGGATTTGTTCTTGCTCAACACCAGGATAAACAATATCCTCAAATGAAAACAAATACCTATTCATACCTTACATCTCCTCCCTTCTTCAGTCACTTCACTCACTTCCTTAACTCCAGTTCCTGTTTGCATTATACTAACTTATATTAAATTCCTCTATAAACCGACTAAAATTTGTCTTAATTATTAAATCATTGTCATATAAGTTGTTTCTATTCTTAACCAGTATTTTCATATGATGTCTAATTTGGTATAATTATTTAAACTATATTTGTTGTTTTTTTTTGCATTATTTTTAAAAACTGTAAAATTATTGTTCAAAAAATGTTTTGCAATACTTTGGAGCTTGTATTCCCAGCCACTGCTGAACAAGAGCTCCTACCCAGTCAAACTTTCCTGATAATCAAATGTCTATAAATATATAAAAATAAATAAATAAATTCACCTGTCTTAAGCCAGTGCAACCTATGTGTGAGGATGAATAACCTTTCCATTTGGATATCATGGCTTTTACTTCATAGTTTCATAGCTTACTACTGAACAAACTGTCCTTGCTGGCCATTCTAAGCCTAGCCAGTTATCCCATTTGTCCTTAAAATTAAACCTATTCCATTGCAGTTTAGATTCACTTAACTCTTTCCAAGATCTGGAGTTATATATTACTCTGGTGATAATTACTAGATCAAAACATAGATATTTGGAGAGGGCCCATACATTGCAATACAGTATATAGGAGCTGCATCTGTCTCGTAGTAGTACTGGGGCAGATTTCCTGTTTCTCATCCACAGATCCTATTCATGCCTGAATGTTGTCAGGCATGAACATTGTTTTAGGGGATGGGGAGATTGTTCCAGAGCAGTGTTATCTCCCTCCAAACCATTTTGTTGATGCTAAAGAACAAGTTTAGCTCCCTGGACTGAGTATTTCTGATACCTTTTTACTTGTGAGTCTGAAGTAAGCTCATCAGTAATACATCAGAGGATGCCTTGTGTAGTAGACACAGGTCATGTCTTAACAGTCTGTAAGAGACTGACTATAATGAAAGGGCTATGAGGTGGTCCATGTAGGACACATTGTTTGGACCTTGCATCCTTTTTGTAAAGTATTGCCACATGAGTTCTACTTGTTGCATATGCCTGGACAAATACATGACAAAAGGGGCTTTATACTCAATGACTGGCCTAATGAAGACTGAGTAAAGGGGGACAAAGACATCCCTGGATCTGGAAGAAATCACTTTGTTTATGATTTATGCAATATAGAAGGACTTCCTTACCACAGTGGACACATGCTGATAAAATGTTAAGTTACTGCCCACATAAGTTTCCAAATCCCTAACTACTAGGTCCAACTCATAGGGAGGGGTATGTAAAAATTTTGACAGCTCCTCAGGGCATTCAATTTTGCAAAGGAGACAATAATGCATTTTATTGTATTTAGCTTTAATCCTTGAGTCTGACACAAGTTATTTGTTTGGGACAATCCTTTCTGTAGGATGGCATAGTCTTTTGGAGACTGGATCACTAGTCCTAGCTTCCCATCATCTGTTAACTTAGTTAGCAAGATTCCTTTGGTATTGACTTTTACTTCTGAGAAGTAGATCCTGAAAAGAAGAGGCCATAACACTGAATCCTAGTGGATTCTACTGGTGACTGATCACTTTAGTGGAGGTAGCATTCCCTATTTTGATCTCCTGCATCCTGTCTGTGAGCCAGTAGCAATCCATTGCATAAAAAAGGTCTATTCCAAGCTGATTAAGCATTATATCAGATGTCTTGGCCAGGTTGAGGTACATGGTGTGTACCATTTTACCTATGTTCATTGCTTTGGTGATCTTTTTAAAAAAGTCCACCAGATTAAGTAAGCATTACCTGCTTTTGACAAGTCCAGACTTAGATAGATGCAGTGTTTGGAGGTTCCCTATGTCCTTATTAATTAATTCCATGGTAATTCATTCAATGGCTTGGCATAAGAGGCTGGTTAGATTTATGAGTCTGCAAATGTCTGGGTCTGTGGTAGGTCCTCTCTTATGCAGTGAAGTAATGACTTGTATTCTCCATTCACTTATTACAAAACCCATATGGCGGTGCTGCTTGGAGTGTGAATAAATCTTTCTCCATGCTATCCAAGATGCATCCAGAAATATTACTAGGACCCATTGACATGGTACGTTTTTAATTTTGATAGCACTTTCAGTACTTGGTCTTGTGTGATTTCTGGTGATGAATTGGTTTTAGATATTTCATGTGAGATAGACTTGGGGGAATATAAAGTTAGAGCTGAGTTTATTGGCCATTTGGTAAACTATATATTTTCAACTTTGGTGTAGTTAACATTGTTTACAATCAGTTGAGATAATTTTTTTGTCTTTCTCCTGAGATTATGAGCTTAATTAAAAAAGCCCTTGTAACTGGCCTTTGCTTGGGTGGCTATTTTCACTTGATCTTGCTTTTGGTAGATTTAATTAAACACCTGATTTGCTTGTTTAATTTAACAAGGTTGGCCCTCTCATTGTGTGTTTCTCTTCTTGCTTTTCAGTCAATAATCTCTTCCTTTTATTGTAAAACATTTTGATATTAAAGTCCTTTGGAGGGTTTTTGTGGTAATCCCTTCACTTGTGTCTACCAGGTTCACAGCTGTTTACATACTGGTATAGTTTAGTGGTGCATGCTGCCACAGATTCAAGTAGTATTAACTGAGTCTGGTGGACATTTGAAGCTACAAAGATACCCAAGCACTTGGAGCAAAATGCCCCATATTAGTAAGGACAATATCTGTGATGTCACTTAGGAGTAGGTAGTTTGCCATGGGATCATATTTAATGTTAACAGTCTGGAACTTGTCCGTAGATTCATATATATATATATATATATATATATATATATATATATATATGAGGCCAGGTCTCAAAACCTCCACGGTATGGAACCACTCCAGAACACCGCTCTCCCAATTAGAGCTACAGGTGCTGCAAAAAGGCCTCACTTTCGTCCCTCAGGGTCAGTCCAGTCTCCCAAAAACGATAATAGACCTACGACTCTTCACGAGGAAACTTCAGCTAAAGCTATATTTCTACCAACATGGTAAAAAGGACCAGCCTCAGGACCACCAGACTGTTCCGACTATTAAATTAAAAAAACAAGCAACTTCTGCCCCCCTCCCAAACCCAGTCATACAAGCTTTTCAGGACAAGTGTGAACTTGAGATCAGGTCTCTCTTATGCAAACGGAGGAAGAAAAGGATTTTTAACACCAACAAGGAAGAATTAGCAGCCCTCAGACAACTCAGCTCAGACTCTTCGAGAAGGGTCATGAAGGCTGACAAGGGTGGGGGATACTAGTGACAGACACCACCTCCTATAATGACAAGCTCCACAGTATGCTCAATGACCACCAGTATTATGACAGCATAGATCACAACCAAGTGCTGACAGCCTACGAGGACATCAAAACAGAAATCTCGAGGCTAGAGGATATGGACCTAACTGACGAAGGGCTCACAGAATTCTTCTCCATCCACCACCCGAGGATTCCCCAGTTCTTTGGGATACCAAAGCCACACAAAAACCTGGCAGACCCTCCATATAGACCTGTAGTAGCCAGCGGAGGTTCCGTCATGGAAACCATAGCTCTCTACCTGGACTTCCACCTAAAACCTCTCGCAGAAAACAACAGGTCCTTTATTTTAGACTCTATGGACTTCCTCAACAAGATCAAGGACATAGCCATAGACAGAGACTGGATCCTGGTCACCATCGATGTGGAGTCCCTTTACACAGTACTCCCACATGACTTCTGCATTGCAGCCATGGCTGAAGTCTACATGAAGGACCACAGGGCCATACCAGGGGAAGTGGATCACCTGGTTTGGCATCTCTCCCTACTCCTCAAGAACAATTTTTTCCACTTCAATGGGCACTACTATCACCAGAGCACTGGGATCGCTATGGGAGCAGCTATGGCCCCGTGTTTGGCAAACACAGCACTAAGGAAGTGGGAGCAGGACCACATCTATGGTTCCTCCTTTTTTAACAACATAGCGTGCTACTACAGGTTTATTGATGATATTTTCCTGGTTTGGAAGGGTAACCAAGTTGAACTGGAGGAATTCCTCATTTATATCAACAACACCACTGCATTCCTGCATTTTACCAGCAAACAAAGTACAGAGGAGATCGGATTTCTGGATCTTTACCTGAGGAAGAAACAAATCTCCACCACACTAACACACAACCTCTATCAAAAACTCACTAGGGTAAACTTTTTTCTGCACGCCACCAGTATGCACCCCTTCAAACAGAAGGTGAGCGAGATTAAATCGCAAGGGATCCATATAGCATGAGTCTCCCAGTACCTGACAGATTTCTTAACCAACATTTGAAAGCTACAAATGGACTTTTTAGCCTGAGGCTACTCAGAAGGGCTAATCAGCAGGACCCTCGACCCCATCATCAGCCAGCGCCAACTTGGTGCCCCTAGGGCTCTAACTGACACCAGGATCCAGACCACCCTAGAAACTAGATTCCAGTTCAACTGCATCCTGGACTTCTCTATGGACTACAAAGACATCATCCAGATCGTAATGGACAATTGGCCCATCATCACAAATAACAGGTCTTTTGGCCACATTTTTCCAGAGAAACCCCCCTTCACAGCTAGAAAAGGGAGAAGCATTAGGGACTTTATGGAACACCCCTGCCAAGTTAAACTTGACAACCCTGGTACCTTTGCATGCAGTGAGCCTCCCTGCCACGACTGTAGACACATGAGCGGTGCGCAGGATTTTACTGCCCCAATGGCAGGAGACACTACACACCTAATATCAGAGGTGACTGCAATGTCACAGGAGTGGTTTACAGGGCAGCGTGCACCAAATACAATGCTTTCTATGTGGGTAAGACAGTCAACTCCCTTAAAACGAGGATAGCAAATCACCTGCATGACTTAAAATACTTGAAAGTGACAAACCAGCTGGCAGTGCATGCTCTCAGGAACCTAGGACACAATACGTTCAAATTTCATGTTCTTGAACACATCCCTAAATCCCCACTAGGCGGGGACCACAATTCGCTGCTTCAGAAGAGGGAACTCATTTGGCAAATACGTTTGCAGGCAAGGAAAAGACCAGGCCTTAACTATGCGGGAATCTTTGACCCCAGTCTTGTATCTCAGAAAGATACAACACCGTATACCACAACCTCTGCACCTGGACCTCTAACAGATTTATCGATGAAATGTTACCTTTCGTGCGACAGCCAGTTTTGATCTCACCAGTCTACCTCCAGCCCATGGTCTGATACTTCCTCTGGCAAATTCGGACTCATTTGTTTTTGATTCATGGTTCATCTATATATATGTTTTTGTCTTTCATGTTTTCTACAATGGTTCAGTATTACTTTTTTCATGTCTTTCTAGCTTTTCAGGTTACATATCAGTGCCTTTTTAAGATTTTTTTTTAATTAATAGCCCTCATTCAGTTCCATATCTTAATACATTAGTTTCTATTGATATCCATTATTTAAGAATTTTTCACTATTTTGTTTCTCTTTTTAGTTTCTGTATCTTATTTTTTGGATATCTAGCCTGGTTCTTATTTGTTGGTCTTATTTTTTGGTTTTCTAGCCTGTTTCTTATTTTACATACATGTTATTTTACATACATGCTATTTCTCTAGTACGCTCGGCTTTGCTTATTATGCTCTTTTAGGTCGTCCACCGTCCTGAAGAAGATTTCGAAAAGTGTAGCCTAACAATGTATTTTACCAGCAAGGGTTGATTTTTTTCCAGCAAGACTATTTTTAGTTAACTTCATTTTTTTAGCTAATTTTAGTTAATCTCTGAACTTCATTATTGCAGGTTTAGAGTGATTCTACTAACCACATATGAGCTGGCTCAGGGTATCTAACCTATCAGATTGTAAGGTATGATGTCAAGTTGGTGTGCCCAATCACAATAAAGGTTTTTTCACCCACACTTGATTGGCTCCCACTGACACACCCCCAGGTACTCTTATAAAAGGAAATCCTCAGGATCACTCTTTCCATTAAGGAACTATGCTTCGATGGTGATTGTACTTCTGGTACTTTTTACTTCAATAAAGTACGACCTTCTTGAATCTGAACTTCGACTATGTTGATTTTTTACTACCACGGCGAGCAGAGCTCCTTAGCCGAGCCACATTTACATTGTTTTGCCTGTTTCTTCTGTGTGTTTCATCTTTGATTTCTAGCTGTCACACTAGCGGTTCCTCTCAGCAGGCGAACTGACCAGCCGGAACTACGACCTGTATATGAAGCCTTTCTAAAGGCTTTACTCAGCCTTCAACCACAAGCACTCGGGTACGCACAGCCATTCTCAAGGCTTTACCGGTAGCCCAGCTTCTTCACCAACATCCCACCATACCTTTATTAAGGCAGCCTACCTGGTCATCCATTTATGGTGCTGTGGTAGCGTTGTTGCCTCACAGTAAGACGTTGCCCTGTTCGTTTCTCAGCTAGAACGTCTTTTGTGTGGAGACATGCGTGAATGGGTGTACCCTCATTGAAGGTTGTGCTTCAGGGCCGGCAACTCAGCACGTAAAAATCTACTACCAATCATTAGTGGACTGGAGTTCCGCTGTGGCGACCCCTAACTGGGAAAAGCCGAAAGACGCAACAACATACATATATATATTGATCTATGTCATATGACAGAAAACTTATTTGACAGAATTTTATCTGACTGAGACCAAAACACCTAATTTTCAAAATACTAAAAACTCATTTGACTGAATCTCATTTCACTGAATTTTAAAGCCATAGACATGATGTGGGTTCCTCTTCACCTGTGACTTGCTTGTGATAAAATGAATTACTGTAACTTAAAGTGCTAACTGTCAGAATACCGATAGTCATTTAGAAAGTAGTGTTGTGGTGTTTCTAAATGTGGGCATGTCTCTTTACATTTTTATGGGAAGTATCTAAAGTAATATGGTGGATGTTTTGTGTGTTCCCAGCAGTAGTGGCAGCGTGTACAGTACTGTAAGGCAAGTAAAAGGTATATTCTCTTTTCCTCACTGTAGTGTGATTCTGGAGTTAGTATATATAGTTGGGTGGGGGTGCACATCCCCCCACATTGGGGGGTTTATATCGTCCAGTTTCTGTTAAAAGGGTAAGTAAGTAGTTTTTAAGTTCTGGAAAGAGTTAGTCTTTGCTGTTGTAAGTGTGCATGCCTATGGTTTAAAAGTTAGTATTTTGAAATTCAGCAGTGTAAGCCTTCAGTGAAATGAGATTCAGTCAAATGAGTTTTCAGTATTTTGAAGATTAGGTGTTTTGGTCTCGGTCAAATGAAATTCTGTCAGATGAGTTTTCTGTCATATATATATATATATATATATATATATATATATATATATATATATATATATATATATATATATGTATGTATATGTGGGAACACTTTATAAGCTCAAAATACTGAAATCTCAAATTTCAGTATCTCGAGTTCATAAAGTGGAAGGGTCAGGGGATCCCAACCCCAGAAGCACGAAATTCAAAATCTCGAATGTGGGAGATTTTGAATTAGTGGTTCTGGTGTTGCGCTCTGTTCATGGAATCAGGTAAGTGTTTATGTTTAAGGTTGTTGGATAGGGGCTGTAGTGTGTGTTGTTACTGTGATGTGTGTGTGCGAGAGGAATGTCGTTTGTGTGGTAGTGTTTTGTGTCTGTGTGTATGTAGTTGCGAAATTGGAGTTAGAATATTTAAGTAGGGGGGGTATGGGGGGTACAGGGGGCTTGACCCCTGCTTATCATAAGGGTAGGTGTGTGTGCTTATTTAGTTGTGTGCGTGTGTGTTGTAATAGTGGTTGAAAGTGTTGGGAGTTTGAATGTTGTGGTTTTTGTGGTTTCAGGATTTAGGGCTTCGTGATTGTGTAGTTTCGGGTATTTGGATTTTCTACTTTATGGGCTTGAGATTCTGTGAGTCAAGATTTCAGAATTTCGAGGTTAAAAAGTGAATATATATATATATATATATATATATATATATATATATATATATATATATATATATATATATATTTTTTTTTTTTTTAAGTAGAAGGCTTTATAGTCAGACCTAAAAGTGACAAAGATACCCAAGTGCTTGGAGCAAGATGCCCCATATTAGTAAGGAAAAGATTAGTGATATTATATGCCCTAGTCAGTACTCTGACTAGTTGTTACAGGACATTTGCATTGATAAGTCCAGAAATCTCTGTGCTTGTGCACCAGTTGTGGTGTAGGTTTTACAGTCTATAGATGAATAGCTTAGATTGCCCATTAAAATGGTATTGGGTTTAATACTGAGTGACTCTAGTTCTTGTAGGTAGGCATTGTGGGGTTCTTGGGTCATAGATGAAGTTCTGCAGCTAGCCAATATGTGGTAAATGACCTTTCTGATGGTGATTTGGATATGAAGAAGCTCTAGTTTATCATGCTGTTTATCTAGTCTGTTTTGAATGGAGAACTCCACCTTTTTTCCCTCCTCTTGCACAGTAGCTTGTCTAAAACTATAGAAAGCATTGTTACACTGCACAGATAGAGTACTCTCTGCAGTTTTAAACTATGTTTCATCCAGTACACAGACTCTACCTCTTCTAGGGTGAGCAGAGCTTATAGGGAGTGAAGTTTCTTGTTTAGGCTCCTAGCATTGATCAAAAACACCTTCATGTTTTTCTTTCTTTGTGTCTTTAAATTGGTAGGTATATATTGTTGACATCATGCTAGAAAAATACACTGTAGGGGGTGGATAATGTCTTTGACAATATTCTAAAACTTTCTTTCCTTCTCCAAAAGATTTTGCTGCAGCATTCATTCTGAAAACCATCTAGTAGCTTAACCTAGGCAATATCTAAGTATAGATAGGATAACCAACTCTATGATGAGCTGTTATCTCAAACTTGTGATAAAACAAGGTAAAGCATATTTTAAATTAATTTTTTCCCAGATGTTTATTGAGTTTTATAGATGAATAATAAAAAATAGCCTAACAATGTTTAAAAAAATTGCATCAGTACATAAAAAACAAATTGAACAACAATAAAACCAACAACAACTATTTACAGGGCACCTTCTTATGTAAATAAAAGAACAAATTCATATATTTTATAAAAATTATAAGTTATTACAGTTAATTTATAGTCTGTTTAATTAATAAGTGCTTGAGTTTCATCCACGAATTTAATGAAGTGGTTGTTCCAGTGGTTCTTTCTTTGACTGACAGAATCTACAATTGACAAGTTTCGGTTGGAATATTATGGAATTCTTTTACTGACGGTGTTGAAGCAATTTTCCAATTTCTGGTGATGACTTTTCTTGCAATTGACAAGACACTCCAAGGAAGAGACTGATTTATTTTCTTCACACATGCAGGAATTTGTATATTAAATAAAATTAATGATTTATTTAATGTAAAATTATCTTTGAATAATGCCTGTAAAAAGGAATTAACATCATTCCAAAATTGCTTAATTATAATACATTCATAAATCATGTGCTGCCAGTCTGCTTTAATATTTAACCCCATCTCCAACAACCAACTTTTTTTAGACATTAATTCTACTTTGTGAAGTATAATAAATGGGTTCCTATTATATAATCCAAGACACAATCCTTCAAATGCGTCTTGATTGAACTTGAAAGCATGAAACAGCAAAATAGCAAAACGGCATATAAGCGATTTCTTTCCATGGGAAAGAAGTCGCTTGGCCGCCTCCATTACTTTGCCATTTTTGTCACTGTAGTGTGATCTTGGAGTTGGTATATTTAAGTAGGGGAGTGTGGGGGCAACCCCCCCCCCCATATTGGGGGGTGTGAGGGTGAAGCTTTTATTTTATTTTTTATTTTTTTTGTGGAACAGTGATGTTTCTTCCCTGAGAAAAAAATCTCTGTTCCGAGTGTTCGGGATTGTAAGTTTTCACTTACATGTGGTCGATAAAACAGCGTTTGCTTTTCTAAGTGTTTACTGATTTAATATAGACCCTAATAAAGCTTTATGCAAAATTTCCAAGAAAATAGTTTCCATTTTAAAGAGATATGGTTTGTGCAGATGATGAGAGTATCATTTTTTTTTTCATTTTCACTAGGGTAATGATTATTGATGCTTTTAAAATAGTCCCAATAACTATCTTTACAATAGTCTGTCTTAGTTTTAGCCACCTTATAGATTTTTGATAGAAGACCTTTTTTCTGTAATGCTTTGATGCATTAGTAAAATTAAAAGTTCCATAAATTTTGAAACCACATTTTTATTGCTCGTTCATAGGTTCATTAGTTCATAGGTTCATAGGTAGGTACTAGGCTATTGGCCCTAAGACTTATACAAGCATAGCCAAAAAGGTACCCTGGCTTTTGCCACCCAAGAAAATTATTTTCCTGTGCCCCTATCAAGTAGAGCCACAGAAGTGATCCCTGGCGTGAATTTCCTATTACCCATCCAATCATCAAGATTTTTCTTGAAGAGTGCTAATGAGGAGCTCTGTTTGACATAGATAGGTAGTCTGTTCCAGAGTATGGGAAGTCTCTGGGATAGGAATCTATCCCTCCAGCATGTTCTGTTTATTGTGGTGACAAGGTTTAGGTCCCTAGAGTGTGTAGCTCAGAGGGATTGGGATTTCGTTAAGTGGAGCATGTCCAACAGCTCTGGGTTTGACATAGCTTTATATGTTAGGCAGAGATTGCCTCTGAGTAGGTGATATGCAACAGAGTAAAGCTGGAGTTTTTTGAGACGGTCTGCATAGGGCATCTGTTTGAGGCCAGTAATCCTCTTTGTGAGGTATTTCTGCAGCCTTTCCAGTTGTTGTAGATGTCTTATGAGGTACATACTGAAATGGGCATTGTACTGTATAATGGGTCTAATTAGTGACGAGTAGAGGGGAACAATGACCTCTTTTTGTCTGGATGAGAAACCTTTTGCAATGAGGTGTTCCATGTAGAAGGATTTCCTGACCACTGTGGCAATGTGATTATCAAAGGAGAGACTACTGTTTACCTGTGTCCCAAAGTCTCTTATCACACCGCCTATGTGGTAGCTCATGGGTACAGAGTTTTTACCAAAGGGGATGACAATGCACTTTTTGGCATTGAGCTTGAGGCCATGGCTTTGACTCCAGGCATCTGTCTCATTGGGGCCCTTTTGTAAAATGTCCACATCATTAGGAGTTTTGATTATGACTCATAGTTTGCATTAAGCTTATTCTCTTCTCTACTGAGTAGCTACAGTTTTAAATATCTAAGCACATTTCATTATTTAAGTTAAATGTCTTTATTATTAAATCTAATGAAAGTCATTTTTCTTTATCCATTAATTGATACCAAAAGATTAAATGTTTTTCTTTAAATGTATTCAATATGAATGTGTTAAATGTGTTTATATTATTTTGTGTATATGCTATAGGGAATGTTAAAAATAACCAAGCTTTATATTCTGGTACTCTGTACAGAAAATTTCTAAAGTTATTCATTGTCATGGAGATGTAAGTTGGATTAATCAGTGAATTTTGATTTTCCAGTAAATGGGGTGACATGCTTGACAGGCCACGATGCTTCGCCAGAGATGGCCTGCACCTGTCACCCCTGGGATTCAGGATATTGGCCAAGGCTCTTGCCATCCCTATAGTACCTTTTTTAGGCAAGGCTCAAAAAACAAACCCACCGCCATAAGAATTACAGGTAACAAAAAACTGAGAGCAATATTACTCAATGCAATAGTCTACACCTCAAAATGCACTCACTGGAGGCACTCCTCAAAAAAGGAGAACATCGATATCTCTGCAATGACTGAGACCTGTTTCAAGGCTCCTGAGAGCACCCCAGCACTACCAGTCTATAATTCACACCACATGTTTTGGCCACAAAACCTGGATCAAAGCATGAAGGGTAGAGGTGTGTCCATATTTATCAAGGACAGCCACATCTCCAGGCTAGTTGCAAAACACGATGCCTCTGAAATCATACAAGTGCAACTAACCCAGGGCAAAAATACATTCCAAACTGTAGCTTGTTATAGATCCCCCACCATGACCCAGGACCCTCACTCCTAGTTCCTGGACACATTGGAAAAAATAATGGTCCAACCAAACACCATAATAATGGGCAATTTCAACTACCCTAACATAAACTGGGAAAACTACTCTTGTAATAATCCCCTTGCTCAACGATTCCTGGAATTTATTAACTCTAATACCATGGATCAACTAGTCAACACCCCCACCAGTGGCAACAATATTCTGGACCTGGTCATCACCAACATGGGTGACTGATGCTCAATGCCTGCGGTCAACTCCTCACTTGTTAGATCAGACCGTCAACTAATCACCCTAGATTTCCACATCCCGACCCCACCCCCACATAAGAAAACCATCGTAAAAAATGTCTCCAAAGTGAACTTCACGCTACTCAAAACTGAGGTGTCTAATTTCACAACACCCCTGCAGATGGATAACATAGTCAATACAGTCACATCTGCTGAATCCTACACAAATGTACTCTACAAGCACATGCATGAATGCATGGATCATGCTATCCCCAACAAAACCAAGATGCTATCCTCCAAAAAAAGGAAGCCAATCTGGTGGTCCCCTGCCATCACCAGACTCTACAACAAAAGGAAAAAACTGTTACAAAAGTGAGTAAAAACCCAGGTATGGAGGAACTCACTGATAGGCCTCAGTAAGAAACTAAGATCCCTCAGAAAATCCTCCAAAGCTAATTTTGAAGGAAAAATTGCCACGGATTCCATAGACAACCAAAAGGCATTCTTTAGCTATGTCAAGAACCTCCATGGCAACACCCAGATCTGCACCGAGCTATAACACAACAGCACAAAATATACAGAGCCAACTGATATTGCCAACATATTGGCAGATAGGTTCAGTGCAAACTTTACTCCCCTCTCACCCCCCAACGGGCCTATAACTATACCATATGGAATGTGTCATCATGGAACTCATAAACAAAGACATTGGTAACCTCCAATCTCTGGATGCTACCCAATTCGGATTTGTAAAAGGTAGGTCATGTCTTCTAAATCTGGTAGACTTCTTTGAAACAGTTACTAAGGCTATAGACGAGGGCAAGGTAGTCCACACAGCCTACCTGGACCTTGCTAAAGCCTTCAACACTATCCCTCATTCAGGAATCATAGATAAACACATCAACCTGAACATAAACCCTTACATCATGAGATGGGTGGCCAACTGGCTCATGGACAGAACCCACATGGTAAGAATTGCAGATTCCGGATCCAACTACAAACCAGTGACAAGTGGTGTACCTCAGGGTTCAGTCTTGGGACCCCTCCTGTTTGGTATATACTTCTCTGAAGTGCATGCAAACACCAAGGGTCTATGGCTAACCAAGTTCACAGACGACTGCAAACTAGGTGCCATTATTGATTCCTCTGCTGACATAGACATCCTGCAAAAGGGCCTCACCGAGACAGACACCTGGTGTCAACATCGTGGCCTCAAGCAAAATGCCAAACAGTGCATTGTTATCCCCTTTGGTAAAAACACGGTACCCATGAATTACCAAATAGGGAGAAGTTCACTTAACACAGCAAGTGTGATAACAGACCTAGGGACCCAAGTGGATAGTAACCTCTCCTTTGATAACCACATTGCCACAGTGGTCATAAAATCTTTCTACATGGCCCACCTAATCACAAAATGGTTTGCATCTAGGAATAAGGAAGTCATCGTTCCCCTCCACTCATCACTTAGACCCCTCATCAAACACAATGCCCCATTTAGGATGTACCTCACAAGACACCTACAACAACTAGAGAGGCTCCAAAAGTACCTCACCAAAAAGATTGCTGACCTCATACAATTGCCTTATGCCGACCTGCTCAAAAAACTCAAACTCTTCTGGGTTGCATAACGCTTACTCTGAGGAAACCTCTGTCTGGCATACAAGGCTATGTCAATCCTGGAATTGCTGGACATGCTCCACTTGAAGAAATCCCAATCTCCCCGAGCCACACGCTCTAGGGACCTAAACCTCACCACAACAATAAATAGGACATGCTGGTGAGATGGATTCTTATTCCAGAGACTTTCCATGCTCTGGAACAAAATTTCCATCCACATCAAGCAGAGCTCATCATTAGCATTATTCAAGAAAAACCTTGATAAGTGGATGGGTGATAGGAAGTTCACCCCTGGGATCATGTCTGGGGCACTGCTCAATAGAGGGGCAGGAATTTAACAATACATGGGTGGCAGAAGCCAGTACACTGTTGGCTAGGCTTGCTATGGCCCTTGGGCCAATAGCCAAGTACCTACCTATGACCCTATGACCCTAATAACAAAATAAAGTTGTTACTAGTTATTTTATTTTGACGTCTGTATATTAGGTGGTTCATTTTTAAACATGTACTTTCTTGTATGTCTTTCCATTTAGCTGAGTAATTATTATTTGCCCAAAAAATAATTGTCTTTATAATGGCAGATGTAGAATATAATTCTATATCAGATAAACATATTCCTCTAGGAGACCAACTTCTTAAATGATGATATACTTCTAATCTAGGCCTTTTGGGATGCCAAAGAAACCTAAGCATTAAAAAAATAAAGTCTTTCATATACTGTTTAGGTATGGGCAGAGCTAATTATTGTAGTATGTGTAATATTTTTGGAAGTATTATCATTTATATTATTAAAAGTCTCTCTTCAACTGTAAATAAAAATTTGGTCCATTTATTAATAAGAGTTTTAATTTTATCTAATGTACGTCTATAGTTTATATTAATAATACCTTTAATGTTTTAGTTAGGATTATTCCTAAATATTTTATTTTGTCATCTTTAACTATATATTTAGAGAAATGTTGTTCCATGTCTGAAACATTAGAATTTATACATAGAATTTATGTTTTGTCCTTATTAAACGTGAGACCCAATTTAGTTTGAAAATTTTAATGGCCCTGAAAAGGGAATGAAGAGAATTTTTATTAGGTTTCAATATCAATAGAATGTCATCTGCAAATAGAAGTATTTTTTTTTATTTAGATTATGATCAAATTGTATACCTTTAATTTCTGATTTAAATTATATATAATTTGTGAAAGGTTCCATATTCAAAGTAAATAATAAAGGGGACAATGGACAACCTTGTTTCATTCTTTTAGTTATCAAGATTGATTGTGAGACATACGATCCTATTTTTATGTATGCTAAAGAATTATCGTAAAGATTTTTTTATAAGTTGTTGAAAGCATGTAGAAAAGTTACATTCTTCTAAAACCCACAAAAGATAATTCCAATTAAATGTGTCAAAAGCACTATTAATGTTTAAACTTACTAAGGTTAAATTATCCTTAATATTGTTAGTGTAATCTAAAGTAGTTAAAATTCTTTTGATATTGTCATATGTGTTTCTGTTTTTTATAAATACAATTTGGTCATTATTGATTAGATAAGGAAGAAATTGTTGAACTCTACTAGTTTTGATATAAATAATTTGTAATCAGCATTTAATAATTAGTCTGTAAGAAGGGAATTCAGCTGGGTCTTTATCAGGTTTCAAAATAGTTGAGATAAGCTTATATTTCCATGAAGGTAGGAACGTTTTCAAATCTTTGACTAACTGAAATGCAAATCTTTGACTAATTGAAAAGCATGCAGTTAAATGTTTAGGGCATTCTTAAGTAAAACATATTCTAGACGGTGACCTCCAAATAGTTGGTGGTGTATACTCAGTACCATGCATGTAGGGAAAACTAGACCTACTATTGCTTAAATTCTATTATTTATGGAATATATTGGTGAAGATTATAAGTAGACATTGATAAACTCATTTCTCAACATATTTTGATACAGTATATCTTTCTGTACTCATTCAGTAACTTATGGATGTATACATCATTAACTGGCGCAATTATCATTTGAAGGACTAGGAAGGTCAAAACTGGTAATCAAGGAAGAAATGTTCATACAGTAAAATCTGCTGTACTATATGGGTGAGTATTTTAATGGCTGCCTTTTTTCCTTAAAAGCTTGCTCCTCTGACCACTTCACATTAAGTCATGAATGCATATCTGTAAATTATATCAGAGATAAAATGTTCTAGTACATATAATCAACTGGCATCTTGATCCAAATCTGAAAATGAGCCGGTGATCCTCATCTTACGCTAAACATGAACAAGGTATTACATGTTAGTGTTTGAAAGAAATCATACAGAACAGTAACTATGAAATGAAAAGAACACTAATTACAGATTTTTAAATCATAAGCAAAATATCTTTTTCCCATGTCTTTGAACATACGCGGAATGAATAGCCAAGAATAGTGGGATCATCTGTTTGGTTTATTACATTCAACAATGCTTAAGTATTAATTCCCACCTTTAAATTCTCTGAAAAACAGAGTAAGCTGTAGCTTCCTAGAGCATGTAGCTTAGGAGAATGAAAATATTAAAAAAGATAAAATAATCTAAAAAGAGCTTAAAAATGACTGAAATAAATAACTTATAGATTACAGACGTTAGATGTATTTTCTGAGTCTGCTCTGCTAAGCATAATTCAATTTTTCCATACATGTTTTGACATTGCAAACTGCTTCTTGAACTAAATGTTGATGCATATTCTTACATTTGTAAATATGTATGTATATATATATATATATATATATATATATATATATATATATATATATATTTTAGCATATCTATCTGTAAATATGTTCTATTAATTTCTTATGTGATTATTTACCTGGGCTGTATTTGACAATGGTCCATTAAGATCAGTGTACTACCCTGGCAATATATATATATATATATATATATATATATATATATATATATATATATATATATATATATATATATATATATATATATATATATATATATATATATATATATATATATATATATGTATATATATAAATGATAAACAGAAAAAAACTATGGATATCAAACATCTCTACTTAATGAGTTATACAGTTTCATTAGACTGTAAATAACACAAAGATGAAATGGTTTGATATGATGGTGGTAAACACAAACCTCTGGATAATATCACTGTATCAAAATGCTAATGCCTTTAAATCACTTCCCTATTAAATAATTGAATGTTCAATGTTTTGAACGTCACTTTATCGACAGCTAAATGTCGAATAGTCCAAACCCCGAACAAATGGAACAGCAATTTTTTTTTTCCCTAGGGAAAACAATCGCTGGTCCGCAAAAAAAAAAAAAAAAAAGCCCAAATACAAAATAAAGTAGGGGGCTTTGCACCCCGCGCCCCCTTACTTAAGTATACCAACTCCAATATCGCATCACAGTGGAGGAAACAGCAAAGTCCCGAAAATGGCCCAGTGATTTTTTCTCTAGGAAAAAAATTGCTATTCCATCTGTTCAGGATTTGACTTTTTCGACATTTAGCTGTCGACAAAGCAATGTCCGAAACATTGAACATTCACTTAAATAATAGGGGACCTTTTAAATCAGCTATTGAATTGGGAAGGGGAATAAAAGTGCAAGCTAATAAAACATAAATGGAAGCTAACCATGGGATTTAAATAACAACCAAGTATGAAAATGAATTCCATCTGCTACATCTGCTACATGGTGAGCTAAATTGTGAACCTTGATTTTGTACTGATCTAATCAGCCTTGTGTCTCATCATAACTGGTTCTGAAAGACATTGCAAGCCAGTGCTTTAGATCTTTCCTTATCTAGTGGTTTACCAAGTTAACAGTAACAAAACTGTAACCTTAAAGAAAAGATTCAGTTTGTTGAAGATAGTTTTCTCGTGGCCAGTATACAAAATAGGCAATATACAAATTACACCTGGTTTTCCACAAATGGAAAAATGTCCCAACCCCTTTCTAAAGGTTATGACATTTATGCTTCCTTGCTAATATTAGTTTATTAGTTGGCTTCAATATGCCACAGTGTAAGGAAGAGAAGAAACATGTATGTTTGCTGCACTGACTTCATTTAACCAGTCTTCAGGAAAATCCGCTTCAAGGGGCTAAAAGATTCCTACCTGCCATATTCATGATTTCTTCTTCTCCTTTGTGGAATTAAAAGGAAATAATTTTTTTTTTTGGACAGGAAATTGTGATTGTGGGTCTGTACTGCTATACTCATGTTTAGTAAGTCAGTGACAGTCTCGCAAAACAGCATAAAAAACAAATTATTTTTTTGTTCACCTGAGTAGTGCACATAATGTAGTATATCCAGCTCTATTGGAATATAGTGATAACATTCTTACTATAACCCAGGTGATTGGAATATAATTAGCAGCTCTAGCACCTGCTGAACCTGGTTGGGGAGGGAGATGAATGAAGGGACAGAGCTTGCTCTCTTCTTCCTGGGGTGGGGGGCAAAAGTTCAAGACAAAGAAAGAGCACAAATGTTCCTAGTGGAGACCAGAGAAATGTGCACAGTATGCTTATTCCAGCTGGTGGGGCTGTTGGTGGGCTTCCTTCTCTTGTGAAGAGAATGACAGTCCTGTCTATGCCCATTACATATCCTCTCTTGAGAATGTATACTGGAAGCATTGGGTCCAGTGAGTGATTCTGTGTTTCATATCCTTTTATATGGGTTATCCACTCACATCTTGCTTATTAGCAAATTTGTACATACATGCCAAGCACTTTCTTTTCTCAGACTCTACCAGATTTCAAAGTTTCAAACCAGCCATCTACTCATTTGTTAAATGTATAAAATATACCAAGGAACATCTGCAGTTGATATTATGTGCACCTACTGCATCTTTGTGTAAGAATTATCTAATCAAAATGAACACCCTGACACAGTAAATGTCTGAATTTAGATATTTGCCTTTTGTACTATTGTCTATATTTGCTGCAGATGTAGCACTTTATAACAGTCATATCTCTAAACTTGAATAAGAAAATCAATTCAAACTGGAAAATAATCATTCTACATTTATGTGAAGGATTCCAAAATACTCAATGGGTGTAACATACTTATTGATGTTTGAGCAATGGGGTGACTTACTCAGCAAACATTTATAATGTGTCCTCATTTCATTATAATCCAACATTACTACCATATCTCTGGCTGAATCTATCACTGGACATCTAGAGATTTCATTTATGGTATAGCCCTTAGAGTCCCAGCAGTGAATTAAGGATTTGAAGTATTGCCAATTAAGAATTGTGTAATTATCTTATTTAACTGTGAAAACTGCCCATGTACCAATACACTTGCCCAACGTTTCCTGGAATTCATTAATTCCAATGCCCTGGATCAGCTCGTTCTTACCCTCACTAGAGGTAGCAACATCCTTGACCTGGTCATCACTAACATGGGCAAATGTTGCTCTACACCAACAGTCAAATCCTCCCTGGTTAGATCCGAGCACAAATTAATAACCTTGGAAATGCATCCCACCCTGCACCCCTCCCACAAAGGTAACCACCATGATAAACTTCTCCAAAGCTAACTTGAGGCTCGTAAAAACAGAGGTGACTAACTTTACAGCACCCATGCAAATGGAGAATAGTTGCATGACTGCCGAATCATACACCAATGCACTGTACGAACACGTGCACAAATGCATAGATCTCACCATACCCAATAGAAACAAGACGGTCTCCTCTAAAATAAGGAAGCCAATCTGGTGATCCCCTGCCATAAACAAACTCTACAACAGAAGGAAAAATCTGATGCAGAATAAGGTGAAGTCCTAAGACTGGAAAAACTCCCTTATCAACCTCAACAAAAAGTTGAGATCCCTCATCAAATCCTCTAAAGCTAGCTATGAAAACAGAATTGCAGCAGATAGTAAAGACAACCACAAGGCCTTCTATAGTTATGTAAAGAATCTCCACAGCAATGCCCAGATTTGCTCTGAGCTACTGCACAATGGTACCTCCTATACTGGACCAACAGATATTGCCAATATACTGGCCGACAGATTCAGTGCCAACTTTACCCCCCCCCCCCCGACAAAGGACCAATAACAATACCAGTAGCTTGCCAGGCACCCAATATTACTGCTGTACAGGTTAAAACAGCACTGTACAAATCCAAGAATACAGCTTCTATGGGACCTGACAATATCCCTGGCTGTGTTATGCATGAACTGCAGAGTGAACTGGCACCACACCTGTGTGGCCTGTTCAATTACATCCTCACCTCAGGCTTTGTCCCTACCAAATGGCACACTGCTACAGTCATCCCTCTCCACAAAGGAGGAGCGACTACAGACCCTGGGAACTATCGTCCCATTAGCCTGACGAGTCTGATATGCAAAGCTATATAACACATCATCATTGACCTAATAAACAAGGATATAGGAAATCTCCAAACTCTGGATCCTACACAGTTTGGTTTTGGGAAGGGTAGATCATGCCTGCTCAACCTGGTCGACTTCTTTGAGTCAGTCACCAGAGCTGTGGATGAAGGCAAGGTGGTTCATACAGCCTACCTTGATCTGGCCAAGGCCTTTGATACCATTCCCCACTCAGGAATCATAGAAAAACTCAATAAGCTAAGCATCAATCCCTATATCACTAGGTGGGTTGCAAAATGGTTCACAGATAGAACTCACAGTGTGAAAGTTGCTTACTCCAAGTCAGACTGCCGACCAGTCATGAGTGGAGTCCCACAAGGTTCAGTCCTGTGTCCTCTCCTGTTTGGTATCTACTTCTCTGAAGTCCAGGCTAATATGAAGGGACTCTGGCTAACAAAGTTCGCAGACAGCTGCAAGTTGGAAGCTATTATTAACTCCCCAAGTAATGTTGACATCCTGCAGAAAGGCCTCACTGAGACCAGCAACTGGTATCAGAACCATGGCCTTAAGCTCAATGCCAAAAAATGTGTAGGCATCCCCTTGGGGAAAAACTCAGTTCTCATGAATTACCACATTGATGATAGTCCACTGAACACAGAAGGCATTATAAGAGATCTGGGAGACACAGGTTGACAGAAACCTCTCTTTTGACCACCACATTGCCACTGTGGTCAGAATGTCCTTCTATGTGGCACATCTAATTACTAAGGGTTTTGCATCCAGGAAGAAGGAGGTCATTGTCTCCATCTGCTCTTCCCTCATTTGGCCATTCATCAAGTACAATGCCCCATTTGGCATGTACCTCACTAGACACCTGCAACAACTGGAGAGGCCGCAAAAGTACCTCACAAAGATGATCCTAGGCCTTAAACAGTTGTCTTATATGGACAAACTCAAAAAACTCCAAGTATTCTCTGTCTCATATCACCTACTTAGAGGCTGTCTCTGCTTGAGTTACAAAGCCATGTCTGACCCAGTTCTGTTAGAAGTGCTACATCTAAAGAAATCCCAATCCCTCCACACCACATGCTCCAGTGACCTCAACCTCATTACCAGAATCAATAGAACATGCTGGAGGGACAGGTTCATAATCCAGACACTGCCCATGCTATGGAATAGACTTCCCATACATGTCAAACAGAGCATCTCACTGGCCCTTTTCAAGAGAAATCTTGATGAGTGGATGGGAAATAGAAAATTCACCCCGGGGATCACTCCAGTGGCGCTACTCAACAGAGGCACTGGGAACTAATGTCGGGTGGCATAATGCCAGGGTAATCCTATGGGTTAGGCTTGTAAAGGCTCTAGGGCCATTACCCTAGTACACACCTATGAACCTATGAACTTAAGTAAAGTAATTTTGACTTTTCAGTTCTTTGGCTAATGCAACTCCCTGAACTTAAGTATCTAAACATAAAGAATTCAGTTTGTAATGAATCATTGAATATTCTTTTACTGAAATGTGATGAATCATATAAATACATTTAAGCAGCCCCTGACAACACATGGCACTCTACTTCGCCACATCAAAGCACGTACATAATTAATTTATTTTTGCATGCACAGTATGTCTCCTTGCACCATCTAATGTTGGAGATTGGCTCCACCCCTTCAATCTGCAAGCATGTTAACTTCTAGTTAACCAGTCACAGAGTAAGGATAGACATTGTTGGAAACACTGTTCAGAATAGCAGGAGATTGTGATATCACTTAACAGTGCAGCCATTTGTATAAACATGCCTGAAAGTACAATTCTCAGTGAAATGTGTCATAATAATTCCAGAGCTCTTTGCTGAAGAATGAACTATTAAGTGATTTATTATCATAATAACATACAACAATAAAACTAAATCATAATACCTAATATTTACCTGCTCCTTCCTCCTTCTGAAATCTTCATTGTTCTCTCATACTGATCACATCCTCTGTGAACCAAATTGGTTTGTCTATATATAACCTAAATATTTAAAAAAAAAAGTATTTTTGCTCCATTTTTAATGTCACTAGTTAGCTATGTATTTCTAATGTTTTTATTTCTTTACTGAATTCTCAATATGTCTTTAATGCATTAAATTGTACTATTGAGTCATATTGTACTTTTGAATACCAGTCTGAGACTGCAGATGATTTATTCATTTATTTATTTATTATTTATTTTATATTTGTTGACCGGGTTTGTCCAACTGAGCTAAGTAGCCCTTTTTCAGCGTATGTCTGGGGAGAAAAGCTCCACATGTTCTACAGATTATCATTTACAAAAATAAGTAAACAATCAACAACTGGTTTATGGAAAATATTCAAAGCAACATATACATGAAAAACAAGGATTTACTATAGTAAACTAATCATTATGTCTGTCAGGTTTAGAATCCTACATCATTCAGAAGAACTAACAATAGTTTTATCACCAGATATACATTCTTACATTATGCATATAAGAATGTATGTAATGTGCCTAGGACAGAGAAGTTAATGTGAGACAAGGTCTAGAAAGTTAAAGAAAGTTACATAAGTTGGGTGCAGATAGAGGTGTGCAGTTAGCGTTGATAATCTGTTTAAGGGGGGTGGGTACAGAGGCAGGTCCCTTGGCTTAACGGGTATTCTTTAGTGGCTAGCTTGAATTGACTAAGTTGCTTGAGTGACCTGATCTCTAGTGGGAGTTTGTTCCAGGCCTTGGAAGGATTATAGCTATAGAGAATACATCCTTTCTTAGTTTTAGGTTTGTGGATTTGTAGCAGATCTAGGTTAGAGCTTCAGAGGGATCTAGCAGGTGAATAGTGGGAGATGACAGATGATTGGGTAGGGCAGTAAGAAGGCTGTTAAAGGATAGAGTAGATTATCTGGAGTTGAGAGAGAAGAACTGGTGAGCTAGTTCTAGCCAGTTGAGGTGTTTGAGTGAGAGACAGTGTTGTGACTTGTAAGTTTGATGGGCTGCAAATTTGGCTATCTTGTTATAGGTAGATTCAAGTTTGGCAAGGAGTGTGGAGTTGAGGCAAGTAAGAATTTGAGAGCCATATAATAGACTGGGTAGGAGGGAGGAGGGAGGAATAAGAGAGAGTTACTTTAACTTCACTGGTGAGAAACTCTTTGTTACAGTAGAGGAGCCCTAGTTTCTGATGAGTTTTCTTGATACAGTTGTTAATGTGTAGATCAAATTTAAGTTGGTCGTCAATGATGACACCAAGGAGCTTAGTGCTAGTTTCCACCTCAATGTGTGTGTTATTGAGGGACAGGATCGTGAAAGTGGGTTTAATGTGGTTGCAGTTTTAGGAAGAAAAAGCAGTAGCGTAGGTTTTTTGGGGGGTTAAGGATAATCTGGTTATCAGACAGCCAGTCTTCTATTGATTTAAAGGAAGTCTGTGTTGTAGAGATGAGTTTGGAGGGAGAGTCAGCAATAGTGATGACAGTAGAGTCATCAGCGTATTGGACCAGTGATGACTGAGGACAGGGAGAATAAAGAAAATTAGTGAAGATGTTGCAAAGTAGCGGACCAAAAATGGAACCCGGAGGGACACCCATTTTAACTCGGAGAGGAGGGGAGAGTGCTGATTGCCACTTCACTGCTTGAAATCTGTCAGTGTGGTAGCTGGAAAATCATGCAACAGTAGCAGGGGAAAAGTTAGGGTTGGTTAGTTTGTGCAGATGAATATGATGAATAGTTTGTGCAAATGAATATGATGAATATGATAAATATTTCTATGATGTATTAACTTGTACTGTGGAAAGTTCGTTAATTTTACTGCTGTGTCATATTGTAGTTTTATATCCAGGCTGAGCCTGCAGATGGAGAATTTGGCATTACTCTACCACAGTGCAAAAACTTAAATAAATGAAAATATCTGCCAGGCAAGATATATAACATTTTACTCTATAAAAACAGAAAGCAAAAGTAGAGCTTAATCACATAGCGTTTCTAGCTCTGCTTTCTTTACTTTATTATGGTTATGCTGGACATATTGTACCTTTGAGATGAACTGAAAAAAATCAGAAATGAGAACAAGATAAATAAAATTGACAATTTTCCCATCTTACATATAATGGTCTTTTATGCAGCTTATGTAAAAAATGAACATTATAAGTCTTAAGGAGATTTGTATGGGATCCATGTTTTACTCAGCAAAGCATTCAATTAGTATCCAATATCTTTATTTTTATTAAGCACGGGTTATCTCATCTGCAACAGTCAGAAGCATAACCTACATTAATGGGGGTGATTGTTATCATTTACCTATCATTTCATGGTAGAAAGCCCAGTATAATCTTTCATTAGGTGGGTACCATCTTAGGTCTGCAGTCATGCAGTGCCACAACCCCATGTAGGAGAATGAGTGTCAGTCTCTTTCTATAACACTCTGCTTAACTGTACTTTTATGTTGTGAACAATGTTGCCCTGGCAACTAAAATGCAGTGACGCACACAAGAACGAAGCTGTTAATGCATGCAGCACAATTTATCTTCTATCCCTTTTACTAATTTCAAAGCCACATATTCTGCTCCCTGAACCCTTATCTTCACTGAGTATTATTACTGCCATGGGAGATGAGATGGGCATCAGACAGTCATGTTTTTCCTTCTGGTAGACCTCTTTGCTTCGTAGATCAGTAATTGAAATCATTTCACCAAAGGACCAGACAGATCCCTTACCCCTGTACCACTGGGTTAGCAGCTTTGAAGGTATTTGTTTCTGTGATGTAAGGATGCCATCAATCACAGAGTGGGTTTTATCCAATGGATCCATGACTTCTGTATAATCACCTCCCAAGTGGCAGCATTTTACAGAAAGACAAACCCAATCTGCAACAGCATCACTTGATCACTTTTATCATTTGTCTAACTGCAAATAAAATATGACTGGCCTTTATACTAGTGCCTTAGTTCTTTTTGACATAAACCATCATCTTTCTCCAGATGACCAAAAGCAAACTAAAATCAAAACAAATGACAAAAGAACTATAAAATAAAATTATGGTTGAGATGAGACACACAGCTATTATTTATTAAAGCAATAACCGATGACATGGTGTGGTATATTGAAGATTTACTCACGGTTAGTGTGGTTTAATCATGAGGGTGAAGCCCGAGTGATTAAATAAAGCCAACCGTGGGTAAATTTCAATATACCGCAACCACGGATTCGGTTATTGTTATTATACAATGACATTATTTAAGAAAAAAAATACTTTTCTTAAATTATGTCTTTGTATAACGGCTCATTACAGTTCTTCCGCTGGTTGTGGTACACTGCTTCCTTGTTTTGATATACTGAGCATACATATGGGACTTGCGTCCCATGCATACCCAGTAATTCATTGCTTTGAAACAGAAACAACGGAGAAAAGAAAGTCTCTGTCACTCTGTTTTTTTTCTTTTTTTTTTTTTATCTGTTTAAAAAAAATGTTTTGAGGACTTTATACCAATGGAAAAAAGTCCAGGCAATTGGACCCTTTTCTGTTGGTATATTGTGGGATTTACAATGGGCACACTGGCCAATCAGCGTGCACGTTTTGGAATATTAATGGAGGGGGTCATTTTATAATAAACAATTATCACTTTCGTTTTGTAATATATAAAACTTCTTCAGACTAATGACAAAATATAAAATTGTCCCTAAAATAATCCACTAAAAATTACATGTCCAAGAATAAACCAATAAAATTCTCCCTAAGGAGCCACTACCCTTAAAAGGGGTGTGTCAAAAAAAACAATTAAATTCCATAGCAGCCTCAACTATTAAAAACAAATTGCCTGTTCATGCCAAGTTATGAAACAGTCCACTTATCTTCCTTATTTTTGACAACTTTAAGTTTTAAAAACATGTACAGTTGTTACTACTTTATTTAGCCCTGCGCAAGAGTATGAGTTCAAACAAATCTGCCAGTACGCTTCCCTGGCTTCAAGGATCAGTTTTCACAGACCAAATCTCTGATCACATGCAATAAGCTCCAAAGTTGTAAATTTAAATGAATGTCCAGGATACTCTGAGATGTGTTTATAAATCGCATTTGTATTTTTACCTCTCCTTTTATCATATAGATGTTCATATATTTGGTCCTGGAACTTGCAGCCAAGATAGTAAAAAACTCATTTTATGTCACTCTACTTATTGATAGGGGAATTCCATCCAGGTCCAAGGAAGCCATAGTACCACTCTACTAGGCCCTTATTAGACCTATTATTGAATTCAATACCCATTTTGGCATGTATCTAAGCAGAGTCTTGTAACAGTTGGAATGCCCACAAAGGTTTCTCACCAGAATTCAGGAGAGTTCAGGTCATGAGTACCCTGTCCTACACTGATCATCCAAAAGCACTCTCTCTGTCCTTAGTCTCCTACAAGCTACTGGCTTACAGGGCTTCCTCAGGCCTAGCCCTGATGGATCAGTTGTACATGCTCAAAACAACCAGCACCAGAAATACTAGGTCCAAGAATCAGAACATCACTTGTGACATAAACAGAACATGCTGGAGAACCAGATATGTTTCCAAAAAGATCCCCAGTTCCCTATCCCTGCAAAACAGAGTTCATCCCTTGAAAATTGGATAAGAAATCATAAATGTACTCCCTGTCTTGCCACTTGTTCCTTATGGACAGAAGTTGTCAATAAGAAAAGTATTATCCTAACTAACATCCCCCCCTACAAATCCTTTATTACCCCCTGATAACATGTCCCCCATATAAACACACATGATACTCAGAACTCAAATCATTTGGGACGTGTGGCTAGGGTAATAAGAACTCTAGTGTTCATTAGAATAATAACAACCTATGAACCTATAAAGAGGTAATGCATTTTACCATTGCTGGATTGCTATATTGTCTTAATGTAAGAAAGTCTTTATTATTATCATTATTTATTTTTTTAAAAATTAAGAGTTACAACATCTTAGAACATATGAAAATATGGAGAGTGAGATAACTATCAAACAGATGTATATGTAAAGAGATTAGACATGTAATACTATGAGATAAAAACAACATTCATAAAATGGTTTGGATAGAGTTACTGCTGGAATGTTGTTAGGCTAGGATTACCCTCTTAATAATATTCCATCATCTGCATATTCCATCATCTGCATATATCATAGGTTCATATAAACCCAGGTAGATACTAGGCTTGCAGTCTTGGAGTCCATTAAGGAACTTGGACAATTGCAGAATTCTACCAGAGCACTGTATGGTTAAGTAACGTGTGCAGGGTCACATAGAAGGCAAGGAGAGGTTAAGAGAATCAAGCCCTGGACTCCAGAAACCAGGTCACTAACAGCTCAGAGCCTTAATCCTCTGGGCTAACTTCAGGAACAATAAGAAGAGACTAGGTCAAAAATGAACCATAACAGCTTAGAAATTTATTAATGTTTTTTTTAGCTTTTCTGAATGTTATTAAAATGAGCTTGGCATAAGTAAGCAAAAACAGAAAGTGCAATTTTTTCTGCATTTTTGTGTTTGTGTGATGCAAATTAAGTTCCATCACACTGTCTCCTATTAGCTGAGGAGAAAATCTGCAGAGGAAAGAGTAAAACTTATTTTATTTATCATTTGTTGACCGGGAAAGTCCGACTAGGTTCCACAGATCCTGTTTTCAGCGGAGGCCCGGGGAGAAATGCTCCAGAAGCATGTCTTTAGAATGTGGGAGGAAAACTGGAGTACCTGGAGGAAACCCACGCGAACGCAGGGAGAACATGCAAACTCCACACAGAAGGCACCCCAGCCGAGAATCGAACCAGAGAACCTCTTGCTGTGAGGCGACAGCATTAACCGCTGCACCACTGCTCCGCTCAAATGTGCCAACTTTACTGCAGTAATGAGAAAGGATGAATCTCAATTTATATAAAAAACATAGATTAAATTATTTTTGAATGGAAATACTTTGAGCAACTCAAAAACACTAACCGCTAAATCTTTAAACATAAATGAATCGGAAAAGGTACAAATGAGACAGCACTAAAATGAATGTGTCCAGAGTGATAGATCCTGTTAAATTTCTAGCTATGTTCTAATACTTTGGTATATTTCCTTATTCTGCATTATATCATGTACAGTGTAAGCCCTAGAACAAATGACAGTTATTTCAGAAGATCAAACTGATGCTTGGTATGCAAATAATGACATTTTTGGTATGTTCACAAGAAAGAACATTCTTGTAAACATCACTGCCAGATTATGTTGGTATGCATCAAATTAGTCTTTACTGCTTGCTGTTTTTTATTGTTGTATCAACAATTTCATTTTATTTTTCTTTTGCTACTCTTATTTAAAAATATTACATTTTCCAAAAAATGATAATGACTGGAATCTTATTATTCAGTGTCCATAACTTCTGTTACATGAAATGAATTTGTAATCTCTTACATTATATGTCACTGAGAGTTTTTATAACTTCCTTGCAAATGGGCTACTTCCATTTGTGTCCTTATTGGTTATGTTACAAATTCCTATAGTGTTAGCAGTACTTTATCTACTTATAATATAGTGTATATAAGTGAACATACAGTCTGAACTGGCTAAGAAATAGATGAGTAATGACAAATATTGAATTAAGTGCATGTCACAGTTTCTCTGACGAGCTACATAAAGACAAAACAATCAGGAGAGTTTCTTCCTCCTGGCATTGGACTGAAATTATTGCGTACAAAGAGATCTATCATGTTATTTGTTTGCACTGGCACAATCACATTCACAGCATCCCATGTACTTTCTTGTAGGCCTCAGCAATGGTCCTCACTGGGTTCAGGCACCTAGGCAGCGAGACATTTCCCTGTGGTACATTTGAGTCCTCACTAGTTGATGAAAACTGCATTTGTGACAAATATCTTGCTTATGTAGAACCGATGATATCATATTTCATAAATAAGCTATTTGTTTACTAGCAATATATAACTGAACAAAACTGGAAAATCAAGTTCTAAAAGAAGTGAATGAAGTATTTTGTTCTTTTTAGACTAGCAGTAAAATAATAATACATTGTGAATGTGTGCGTGTGCATGACTAGGCAGAGGTAAAAGTGAATCCGCTTTTCATTACTATCAGTGTTTAAGCTATGAATATAATTTTGCAGCACAAATTCTACATTATAATGTAGTCTAAAGTGCAATTATGTAGAACTGTTAAATGTTAATTCCTTTCTAAAAAAAGAATTGCTGTAATAAAAGAACACTGAAAAGCTTGGTCATCACAAAGAGATGAATCACCGTTATTGTGCAGAGGAATGATAAAAAGAGGGAAAGGGACAGAATGAGAAAATGTTAATGCAATTATGATACAGTGCTTTTTCCCGTGTACTAAACCGTGACTCTTTTGTGCTCCAACATGTTATGCTTTTCAGAAATGAAACAAAATCAAAGGGTTTTTTTCTACATAACAGGGTATACCAAGATTTCTGTCTTATATGTAGGACTCTTGCAAAGAATATGATAAAGATGCTCATTCTTTGTACTATGGTTAACTTTTCCAATTAGTACTAAATGGAAAAATTCCCTGCTCTTTTCAATTATTTATTTATTTTTCGTGGCTGTATTAACATGCAATGGGAATATCAGTGATCTCATCAGTCAAATATGTATTTTAGCTTTTTTTTTCTTTTGAAAGCTGCATGTTTTCAGGAATGACACTAATCATTTACAAATGATACCAAGGATCAAATAACATTGCCACTGACAATATTTTAATAGCAGGATTCTAAAAATAAATGGGCCAGACTTTGCACTAAGCACAGTACTCTGGGTCATAGGTACTTACTAGGCTATCGAGCTGTGAGAATCTCAAAAAGTTAAGCCTCACATTCCCATAGCACCGTTTTAGCCTTTATGTTTTGTGTATGCATATCCCAGAAGTGGGAAGAAAAAAGATATGTTGGGACATTTACTTGTTGCCCCTTTCCATAAGGGGCATGGGTGCTAAGCCAGTGGTGAATTTTTGGCTTCCCATCCAGTCACCTGACTGGTAAACCTTAAACAGCACTTGATAGATACAATCCAGAAGTTATTTAATATCAGCCTCCAAGCAAACTCTGTGGCGAATGAATGGAAGACAGCAACAGTCATCCTCTTGCACAAAGATGGGGTATCTGCTAACATGAGCAATTAATGACCTGCAAGTCTGAGCAGCCTCATCCATTAAAGGAGCATTAGAGAATTAATAAATAAGGACATAGGCAATCTCCAATCTCTTGATACATGATAGTTTGAATACGCTAGCCTACGTAACCTGGTCAACTTCAGGAAAGTTACTGAAGAAATGGATGAGGGGAAATAAGTACATATGATATATCTAGACCTTGGAAAGGGATTCAGTACTAACCCACATTCAGACATTGTAGATAAACTCTCACAGTTAAATGTAAACTCTCATGCAACTTATTGGATAGCCAGTTGGCTTACAAATAGAACCCATAACTTATGATGAGTGGCTCGACCTCCTACAAAAGACCTGTTACAAGTGGTGCACCCCAGGGTTCAGTCATAGGACCACTTTTCCTTGGCATTTACCTCTAGGTGGCCAAACCAAATGTTAAGGGTTTATGGTTGTCTAATTTAGCAGATCACCATAAACTTGATGTAAACTCCCCAGAAGACACCAAGATAGTTCAACACAACTTTTCCAAAACTAATAGCTTGTGTCAAAACTATAGAATAAAGCTAAATGCCAGTACATTTCAGGAAGCATGCCTTCCTTTGTAGCTATCCAATTGACAACAAACTCCTAAAAGTTTCTCCTATAGTTAGGGATCTGGAAACCTATATCAACAATCAACTTTCATTTGATTACCATGTATCCACTATTGAACAAAGTCCTTTTTTATTGCACAGCTTGAATCTAAAGATATGGCAAACAGGTCCATGGGGCTGGCCATGGCTTTCATTAGGCTTATAATTGAATATAATGCCCTCTTGGTATGCACCTGTCCAAAGTAAGCATCTGTCACATCTAGAAGGACTGCAGTGCTTTCAAGTCAAGGTACTAAATCATTAAAACTTTGCAGACCATCTCAAATCCTTGTCCCTCTTCTCATTATCATAGAGACTACTAAGAGGCAACCACTGCCTCATATATAGAGCCTCAGCATATCCTACCCTGTCAGACTTATTACACATTCATAAGTCCAGTGTTAACATGGACACCAACTCTCCAAAATAAATAGAACATGTTGGAGGGATAGGTATGCATCACAGAGAATACTGTATCTATGGAGCCATCTTCTAGCCCAGATTAAGCAAAGCACTTCTCTTACTTTAGTCAATCAAAATTTGGATTAATAGGAGGGAAACTGCAAATTCACTCCTTACCACCCATGTCCCTTCTTGATAAGGACAAGTAAATCTACCAACATATATTTGATCTGTCCACCTTTGGGTTATTTGTAGCCAACATATAAGGGCTAAAAACTATCATGGGAACGTATGGCTTGGCTTCTTAAGATCCTTGCAGATTAATAGTCTAGTAAGTGCCTATAAACCTATGAACCAAGGAAATGGACTGCTGTATGCCAGAAAAATAGGATGAGGATGGTTGTAAAAATAGAGTTGAAGGATGTTATAAATAACTGAACTGCCTAGTAAAGCACAGCAGGGTGTTAAGAGTATTATGAAGCAAATCATGTTTGAACTGGTTTGAAGAACATTCATCTTTCCTGAGGTCTTGCACAGACAGCCCATATTCTAACTTTGCTAGTTGTATTGTCATGAAATTTTTGAGCCATCTTTAGTTAGAGCTGCCTTGGTTCCATTTTACTGAGAGAGGGGCTGAGTCATTTTCAGGCCCAGGATTGTGTAAAGGAAAGAAGAGTGTGCTGTTTTTGATTGGCGCACCCTAAAATATCTGGGGTTACCAAAAGATTTAGGTGGCACCCCAAAATTTATAAATAGAAAAGGTGCCTCTCTTAAAAATTTAATTGAATGCCCTGCCCCCAAAATGCCTGACTGTACAGGCAATAGATGGGGAACATTTAAGTGTCCATGTTGTAACTATTGCAAGTATATTTTAGAGGACAGGTCCAATTAAAAAAAAGTTGGTGGAACCAAAGTTTAGACGTAATTGTAAAACAAAGGGTTTAGTTTACTTAGCTAAATGCCAGCATATTGGTAAAACAGCTAGGAGTTTAAAATATAGAATTTATGAGCAAATATATAAAATAAAAAGATAACAATGCATAAGCTACACACAATGAGGAATTTCCTGGACATAATTTTCTTTTCTTCAGGATAGAAAAAAATGGAAAATAACCCCAGGGCTGGCCTTGGTGATTTATGGATGGAATACCAGAAGTTATACTGGCAGCTTACTATTGATGTTACTCAGCCACCAGGTATAAATGTTAATCTATCAATTAATTGCATTTTAAAGCTTAAATCCATTGGATTTTTATAAAATGTTTGATTTTATTCAGTATTGCTTTGGTTTGAAATGAACAGTGACTTGTGTTGGTAATTTGTTGCATTTAACTTTGTTGTGTATATTCTCCATGGTTAAGGAACAGGAAGTTTCACTGTACGGGAAGTTACATTGTACAGGAAGTTTCAATCTATTAGTTACTTTAAACAGGAGGTGTGTTTTAGAATGTTTTAAATTGACTTGCATTTTTAACCTTGCTCATTCCGATGATGTCTCTAATACCAAGCGACAAAAGTGATAAATAAAATTAACATTTTACTGCTAACTGTGGTGTCACTTCACATGGTGTCTTCTAAACTTAGTTATTCTTCGAGAAGGCCAGTCTCTGACTAACAAATGGTGCCAAAGCCATGGTCGTAAAGATAATTCTGAGAAACGCATAATTGTATGCTTGGGAAGTCAACCATCCTGGCTAATTACCATGTTGATAATGCACCTCTAAGAGTCAACTCATTGGTCAGAGATCTGAGTACACACATAGACAGAACCCAGTGTCTTACCTTCAACCACCATGTGGCCCCAGACACAGAAGTGAGGAAATCCTTTTATGTCGTTCAACTTATAAGTAAAGGCATGGCATCTAGGTCTAGAGAGGTCATCATCCCACTGTACTCTACCCTTATCAGGCCATTCATATTGTACAATGCTCCCTTCGCTATGCAGTTGACCAGGTGTATGCAGCAACTAGAGTGACATCAGAGGTTCCTTACAAAAATAAAACAAGGTGTAACAAACCTGCCTTATGCAGAGTGCCTTAAAGCCCTTTTCCACAACTCAGTCTCCTATATATTGCTAAGGGGTGATCTATGCCTGGCTTACAAGGCATCTGCAAACCCCAAACATATGAATCTACTGCATATTTGTAAGTCAAACAGTAAAAGAAATATAAGGTCTAGGGACCTGAATGTTGTCTGTAACCTAAACAGAACATGATGGAGAAACAGATGTGTGTCCCAGAGACTGCACCTCCTATGGAACAGGCTTCCCATCCACATAAAGCTGAGTGTGTCTGTTATGTAATTTGAGCACAAACTAGACCAGTTGATGGGGACTAGGAAATTTACACCGGGCCTGGCACCCACATCTCTTATGGACAGAGGTAGCTGATAAATGCTTGGTCCTCAATGTGCTGTTTGGATACAGGACATCATTATTCTTTCAGGAAAACTTAGCTTGGCTTAGAAAGAACCCCCCCCCTACATTATTAGCCTAGTAACACTCTATGAATCTGTGAAGTCTAATGGCTTCAATGCTATATATTGCAGGATGTCTCATTTTCCTACAAACTGCTATAAAAATTAAACCAATGTGTTCTTAATAACTACAGTAATGCATAGTATGCTTTTATTTGCCATCGATATTCACTTGGCAAAAAAAAAAAAAAAAAGACTTTATAATTTTTACGTAGCCCTCCACTGTTATATTAACATCTTTTTTGTGAAACAACTTTATTAACTTTACTTAACACTTCACTGATATATTTAATGTGTGATTGCCTGGCAGTGTGGTACAGATTTTATACTTAAATGAAATAACTAAAAGTAAAAACATTTGTTCACTGGTTAGGCGTACTGCACACACATTTCCTTTTCGAAGGTGATCCAGGAGAAATGCCAGGTTAAGTTTTCAGAATATTCATCTGCTGCATCATTTAAATTTGGTAAGATTTCCTAAAAGAGAGTTTTGACTTACACGTCTAATGAAAATAACGTGATTCCATATTACTGGAGCAACATTCCAAATGTTGCCAGCTGCACCCCTGGAAACACCAGCAGCTCCAAATTTGATGACTTTTGTAATTAAACATAACATAAGGTTTCATCAACTCTTTAGGATAAGTTGGAGTCAGGTCCATACCTCTCAAGTGTACAAATTTTCACAGAATGTCCATATATTGGCCGCATATTTTTGGTCCATTTTCATAAAATTGTGGTTTTCTGGCAAGTTTGAAAATGACAGACATTTGAATTTTCGACTTCATATCCTTCAGAAAAATTGTGCTACTATAAAATCTGTTATTCTATCAACTTTCTCAGTTTGTAAGAGCAATATTTAAAAAGTATCCCTATTTTGGGCCTTTGTCTTACTTTTATTTTTGGCTTTCTCCAGATTACTTCACTCTAAGAGGTTAAGAGATATGGTCAGATCATACAGAAATTCACAGATGAGTGTTAGAATCTTAAAACCATATCCACCTGCAAATGACAGCACAAATCTCACTGCAGTGATATAATATGATGTCTGAGGGGTGCCTGTATCATCCTGTCTATTGAGTTCTGAACTCACTGTGGCTGAGTAAGCTCACCATCCAATTAAGGAAAAAAGAGTTAGCTGAACATCAGACTACGGACTAAACAGCTAGCTCATCATCGAGCTAAGGACTAAACAGTCAGCTCACCATCAAACTAGGAACTAAACAGCCAGCTCACCACTGAACCAAGGACTAAATGGTAGCTCATTAGTAGACCAAGGACTAAACAGTCAGCTCACCATCAAACTAATGACTAAACAGTCAGCTCATCATCAAACTAAGGAATAAACAGCCAGCTCACCATCAAGCTAAGGACTAAACAATCAGCTCACCATCAAACTAAGGACTAAGCAGTCAGCACATTAGTAGACCAAGGACTAAACAGTCAGCTCATTAGTAGACCAAGGACTAAACAGTCAGCTCACCACTGAACCAAGGACTAAACAGTCAGCTCGCTATCGAACTAAGGACTAAACAGCTCACCATCAAACTAAGGACTAAACAGTCAGCTCACCACTAAATCAAAGACTAAACAGTCAGATCAGTAGTAGACCAAGGACTAAACTGTCAGCTCACCACTAAACCAAGGACTAAACAGTCAGCTCACCATCGAACTAAGGACTAAACAGTCAGCTCACTATCAAACTAGGGGCAAAACAGTCTGCTGACCATTAAACTAGGGACTAAACAGTCACTCACCATCAAACTAAGGACTAAACAGTCAGCTCACAATTGAGCTAAGGACTAAACAGTCAGCTCACAACCAAACTAAGGATTAAACAGTCAGCTCACCACTGAACCAAGGACTAAATAGTAGCTCATTAGTAGACCAAGGACTAAACAGTCAGCTCTCCATCAACCTAATGACTAAACAGTCAGCTCACCATCAAACTAAGGACTAAACAGCCAGCTCACCATCAAGCTAAGGACTAAACAGTCAGCTCACCATCAAACTAAGGACTACGCAGTCAGCTCATTAGTAGACCAAGGACTAAACAGTCAGCTCATTAGTAGACCAAGGACTAAACAGTCAGCTCACCACTGAACCAAGGACTAAACAGTCAGCTCACCATCGAACTAAGGACTAAACAGTCAGCTCACCATCAAACTAAGGACTAAACAGTCAGCTCACCACTAAACCAAAGACTAAACAGTCAGATCATTAGCAGACCAAGGACTAAACAGTCAGCTCACTACTGAACCAAGGACTAAACAGTCAGCTCACCATCAAACTAAGGACTAAACAGTCAGCCCACCATCAAACTAGGGGCAAAACAGTCTGCTGACCATCAAACTAGAGACTAAACAGTCACTCACCATCAAACTAAGGACTAAACAGTCAGCTCACCATCAAACTAAGAACTAAACAGTCAGCTCACCACTAAATCAAAGACTAAACAGTCAGATCATTAGCAGACCAAGGACTAAACAGTCAGCTCACTACTGAACCAAGGACTAAACAGTCAGCTCACCATCAAACTAAGGACTAAACAGTCAGCCCACCATCAAACTAGGGGCAAAACAGTCTGCTGACCATCAAACTAGAGACTAAACAGTCACTCACCATCAAACTAAGGACTAAACAGTCAGCTCACCATCAAACTAAGAACTAAACAGTCAGCTCACCACTAAATCAAAGACTAAACAGTCAGATCATTAGTAGACCAAGGACTAAACCATCAGCTCACCATTGAACTAAGGACTAAACAGTCATCTCACTATCAAACTAGGGGCAAAACAGTCTGCTGACTATCAAACTAGGGACTAAACTGTCACTCACCATCAAACTAAGGACTAAACAGCCAGCTCACCATCGAGCTAAGGACTAAACAGTCAGCTCACCACCAAACTAAGGACTAAACAGTCAGCTCACCACTGAACCAAGAACTAAACAGTCAGCTCACCACTGAACCAAGGAAGAAATAGTAGCTCATTAGTAGACCAAGGACTAAACTGTCAGCTCGCCATCAAACTAATGACTAAACAGTCAGCTCACCATCAACTAAGGACTAAACAGCCAGCTCATCTTCAAGCTAAGGACTAAACAGTCAGCTCACCATCAAACTAAGGACTACACAGTCAGCTCATTAGTAGACCAAGGACTAAACAGTCAACTCATTAGTAGACCAAGGACTAAACAGTTAGCTCACCACTGAACCAAGGAGTAAACAGTCAGCTCACCATCGAACTAAGGACTAAACAGTCAGCTCACCATCAAGCTAAGGACTAAACAGTCAGCTCACCATCAAACTAAGGGCTACACAGTCAGCTCATTAGTAGACCAAGGACTAAACAGTCAACTCATTAGTAGACCAACGGCTAAACAGTTAGCTCACCACTGAACCAAGGAGTAAACAGTCAGCTCACCATCGAACTAAGGACTAAACAGTCAGCTCACCATCAAACTAGAGGCAAAACAGTCAGCTGACCATCAAACTAGGGACTAAACAGTCACTCACCATCAAACTAAGGAGTAAACAATCATTTCACCATCAAACCAAGGACTAAACAGTCTTCTAAAGATCAAACTCAGGACTAAACATAAATCCATAAATTACACTTTCTTGTTCAAACTTTCTTTATTCTTGGAAAATGCACTGAAATAGCTCTACGATAACTTAAACTGAACATATTATTGTTATTTTGACCTTTATGAACATTAGTAGTATTAAGTGACTCATATTGCATACAATGTACATACTTTAGGTTTAATGTTGCTTTGTTAGTTAATGGTATAAATAGCAACATATTAATGTTACATTTTTTTATCTTTATGAAGTATTTGTGAAAAATGTTAAAACAATATTCCTGTTTGATAGATAATGCATAATTAAGAAATAAAAAATGAAAATAACATGAAAACTATTTCAACCTGCAAAGGTTAAGTACAACCTCCCCCCACACACACATTTACACTGGCAGTACCACAGCAAATGAAAAGTAAAATATGAAACAGACACTGTGAAAATGAAGTTAAGATATTACAGCAGAACATCCTACAATACCCAAATAAAACAAATATGAGGAAAATATCAGAATTGAGTGTAATACAAAATAAAAATAAAAATGTGTCTTCTGAGTTAACTGAGAGAGAGAGAGAGAGAGAGAGAGAGAGAGAGAGAGAGCACACGACTTTCACAAAGAGTATCTCCTGTACTATTTTCATAATATATTTTCCAAATCATTGTCTTGACTCATGAATCTCTGGCTTCTTCTGACCCACTAAAGATTTCTACCAATTAAACTTCCAGCCTCACTGGAAAGCAGTATGCCAACACTTTAGCCAGACCATCTAGTGGAACCATTAGTGCTTATTATGTTGTTTTTATTGGTTTGCAAAACATCATAGAAGAAGGAACTTGTCTTCTTATTGTTGATGTTTTAAAATGTCATGTAATGTGTTTTGAACTCATTTTATCACATACAGTGTGTTTTGTTTTCAGATTACTGTAGTCAGAGAAGAACAAAATGTGAGTTGAATGTTTCTTTTTCACTTTTATTTGAATATATGTGGCCTAGGATATAGCATATTTAGAGATTGGGGTGCGCATGGCAGAGTTCTTACATCAAAAGGTACAAGGGGTTTGTATCTCCTCGTAAAAAGTGTTGGTTAAAACTATTTGGAGATTTTTATGTGTAACTGTTTAGGGTTGCTTTTGCATTTAGGGTTAGATGTTTTAGTTTTAATTTTTTTTTCTGCCTTTTGATTAAGTAGGATGTGATTAATAATAGAACATTCCAATCTACTGCTAAACACATAAACATTCTAGGACCTAATCTAATATTACTTACCCAAAAAATAAAAATACAAAAATCAGCCAATAAAATAAAACAAAATATAAGTGTGATTAGAGTGCTCCATGAAACAATACTTTATATGTTTTATAAGGCAGATTATCAAATAATTAAGAAGGAACTGTACAGATGGAAATAACAGGAAGAGGTATATAGCACAAATATCTATATGCTATGGAAATTATTTTATAGTAAATTGAATGTGATGGTAGAAAAAGCTCTTTCAGCGTCACCCTGATTTAGTAAAATACAATGCAGTTGGTATTGTGGAATAACTTCATTCAGAAACTATGTAAAAAGAAGTTACATTGTCCAACAGTATTTAAAAAATTCCTCCTTAGAAAACGACAAGGAATATTATCTTAATATAAAATAAATTTCAACTTGAAAAAAGAAAACTAGTGCCACTAAAGTGATACTGAAACTGGCATCACTCACAATTAAGAAAACATTTTCCATAGTAAAACTCAGAAAAATGATAAACAAGAGAAAATTACTCTCAAATGTTGATAGCAGTACCATCACAGTCATTAACCTCAGCCAGACTTAGCAGACACTTCATTCCTTTGAGTGCCAGTATTATATTTCATTTATCCATTTCTAATGAAACCAAGTCAAAATGTTACCCATTTGTTATAGATTAATTGGTCTCTAGGCACTAAATAAGTTGTATCTTGGTGTAGCTGATGAAGCAAATAATTTAAATGGTTATTTCCTTAGTAAGGTCAAAACCTGTGCATTTTTTGGCATTTTTATTTTAACACATTTCAGAAAATACATTTGTTTCAGAAATCTGGAGAGAGGCCATAGTGCCTGCTACTCTAAAAGATGGCAAAGTTAATGATGTAAGTAATGCATCTGTATTATTCTGACTTGCAGCTTATGCTAATCTTTTGAATGGGTTATTTTAGATATCATGGAGCTTTATACAGAATCAGAATATTACCCAGCATAACTTTTACTGTGGAAGACATTATTCAACTAATCTCCTGTCCTGAAAATCTATAGTAATGTCTCAGATGCCCTGGACAGTTAAGTTCCTGTTGATGTTATCAACATAGACCTTTCCAAGCCTTTTGACTCTCCTTGATAAAAGCCAGTACTTACCAGTAAGTGGATCAAAAATTGCTCTTCATTCAGAAAGTACAGGGAGAGGCCGAGCAACGTTTATTCATCTACCAGTTCTGTGCAGTGATAATATCCTCTTAATGTTACTTTGTCCACCTTACCCTCATTAAAGTGCGCTTGATAATGATATCAAAGTATTGTTAGTGTTAACTGCTTTTTACAAGATGAGATAAATCAACAGAATTTCCTAGATTATTTGAGTGGGTAACTACAGACAGAATTAGCTAAAATTCAAAGAAATGTAATGTCTTGCAGTTTGAATTAATCAATAAACAATAACCATAATTAATTAATAATGGAATTTTACTCATATCTGAGTATGTTTGGGACTACGTGTTATGGTAGCCATATTCCTGAAATTTTGAGATTAATGTTATAATGATTATAAAGTAATGTTACAAGGAATATATTTAGAGAAAGTACCTTAAGACAATTTAAGGTTACACTTACTATTTTTGAAATAATGGTTAGACTTAATTTAGAATATGGGTTAACTTTTTGAATTTATGAGAGCAAAGAAATTAGAAAGCTTGAAAGAGTCTACAAATATAACACTTATATTGGTTCACACTGGATTCATGTCAGAAATACTGGCAGTTAATTCAGAAGATTAAGGCTATGAGCTGTTAGTGATCTGTTTTCTGTAGTTAGAGGTATATGGTTTAACTCCTTCTACCTCCATTTGCCTATTATGTGACACTATGTAAGTCAGGAAACCATACAGGGCTTCCAGGTCTCCCAGAGAAAAAGGATACTTGATTTCAGTGGGTTTTCCAGTTAAATTAATATTAATAAATCAATCTGTTTCTTGGGAGTATGATTATGATATTTAAGTCCCTAAAAGATTATTTTTTGTTTATTACTTTAGATATCACTTTCATGAACAAATTGATTTATACTTGAAACAGCAGTGATATGTCTGATATTTGAAACAAATACTAATCTTCAGAGAATCTATTTTAATAACAGAAGTATTAAAACACGCTACAACAATACAAAAATTGCATCTTTATACTAATTGTATTCTGACTTGATGCCTATCTATTGGTGACCTTGACAGGTTTTGACCTTGCTTAAAAAACAAACTTATTGTAGCAGTGTAACAATATTACAAATAACTTCACCCATGCCAGAAAATGAAACATTCAGACCACTCTTCAAAAATGTCAAGCACTATGGACTGACTGTAATCCTTAATGATTAACCAAAAAAAAAAAAAAAAACAAAGAAAATATGAGGCACAGAGCAAATATATGAAACAAACTCCCGGGCAGTTGAGCAGCCTGGTAAGAGACATAAATTACATATATAATTTATATAAGGAGGATTATTGCCTAACTGACTTAACAGTGCAGATGAGAGGCAAAACGTGACCATTGTTATACTAAGCATAATGTCCTGCCAACAGAGAAACTGGCAAGTCTGCTAATGATTGACTGGATGTGATAACACTGAGTATCCTAAACTACTCAGTAGTTTCTGGTCAGTGCTAGCTGTATTGGATACTGGCTTTTCAATATTCAGAAGGATGGCAATTTCCATACTAGGCTTTTTTTCTCTATTTGCATGTACAATGACTTAAAAAAACACACACACTCACTCAGTTGCCACTTCTGTACTTTTAAGTTTGATCCCACTTTTTATATTGTGAATAAACATTCTGTAGCCTAATGGCTGGTTTAAATACAATACATTTCAATTTGTTATATTGTCTTGTGTGTTTATTTTTCAAAGCAGAATGCTGCAGATCCCCAACCCTACCCCATCTGTTGTAGAAGATTAGTGTATTAACAGCTCCGAATGGAGTGTCATTTTCCATCTATGGTAAAATGATGGAGTGCACCTTAAACAAAATATTTGATTCAAACTGTACAACATATAATTATTGTCATACTTTGCTTCCTGTACCATAAAATCTGGCAGTCAGGGTGCCAAATTACTGTCCAGAGCTATCTACAACAAACTGCAGTGATATATAACATATGGGATTATGATCTTCTCTCTGACCTTGACTGGCTTATTATGTGTTTGAGATTTAGATGCCAAAAAAATCTCTCAAGAGGTTCTAGGCTTCCATGCCATAAAGATATAATAAAAGGTTATGGTTTGTAGCTTGATCATAATATGTTGCAATGAGCAAAACTTTATATGTTCCATCTAATACCAGTTACAGAAAAAAAAAGTGTAGGACCAAGAAGTGTTTTGCCAACTTTGAAAAGCGGTAAAGAACTTAGTACTATCAGAGTGGTACACCTGTTAGATTATTTCCTTAAGAATCCTGGACAAATCCAAAAATAATTGGGGTAGAGGGAAAGTATGAGTATCAGGAACAGTTTTTTTTAAATATTGCTCTTAATCATGCAAAAAGTTAACAGAACAGCTGGGTTTGCAAAAAATATGCATTCTCTGAAGAATAAGAAGTAGGAACAGTATCTAGTATTATTTACTGAATATAATCTTTAGTGATTTATCAAAAAATCAAATAAATGATGAGGGATAGAACACAGGCATGATACAAGCTCAGGGACAGTTGAGCGACATAGATGGGAGGCAGAACCAAGGCTGTTTTACCTTCTGTTGCTGCTCTTTGCTATCCAGCACTGTCTGATGTTAGTCCTCTAGAATGACACCCAGTTAAGCAACCCTGAAACTGTGGTCTAGTACTAGGAAACTTGTTAATCTCAGCACTGCATGCACTAAAACACTGTAATTTATGTCTCTTTAATTAGAACATGAGTCTATTCATTCAATTGAGAAAGGTAACAGTAAGAAAAAGTATTTACAGAAGAAAAGTGAGTTAAATGAGCATAGGCTGTAGTATTGAAATTAAATCTGATCTGCTGTACTGGATTACTTATATTATATTTATATATATATATATATATATATATATATATATATATATATATATATATATATATATATATATATATATTATACTTTGTATGGGGAACCTGAAATGGTGCTAAAAGCCTAACATTGACCTATAGTTCCTGACAAGCTTAAAACACAGTACTAATATTTCATTCCATTTATTTATTTATACATCCTTTGTTGACCAGTTTAGACCCACTATGCTAGAAGTATCTTTTCAGGGGAAACCTGAGGTGGTATTTATACTACAGGGGGGACTTCAGTGAGGGAATCAGGGAATTCACCCTACTTTTAGTAGTAGGGGGAAGCACTTGTGTGTGACACAACAGACTTCCTGTTCCTGTTCCAGGTGAAGAGGCAGCCTGGAGAAACCGGGAGAAAACATAGCTGATTCAGCTTTTTCTGAAACTGGAATGAAAGTTGCTGAAAATGTAATTGAAATGGTAGAATCACTACCAGAAGTTTTTTTTTTTTTTGATGATATGGATGCAGAAAAAACAGTGACATTGGAGGAAAAGGAGAATGTAGCTGAAACAGAGATGAATTCAGAGGAAATTTTCAGAGGAGATTGAAGTTGAGAGTTACCTCTGAAAAATGCATAATTACAACCATCCAATTGGGGGGTTGCGGAATGATTATTCTTGAAGAAATGGTAAAATAAAGAGAGTAAAATAGAAAAAGAGAAAGAAGAAGAAGTGACTGCGCCAGAAAAAGTTACAGAGACAAAAGCTTATATACAAATTGTTGGATAAGGAACAAAGAAGAAAGAAGAAATAAAAGAAACAAGAAAGAAGTATACAGTATATGTAAGCAATAAAAGAGAAAAAGTTTGGACATGTATGAGGTTTGGGACTCTGTCATAGCACCTCTGGGTGTCAAAGCAAAAGAGGTAAAAACATTTATTTTAATTAATAAAGAGACATTTTGTGATGATATTTGAGACTGGGCAGGCCATGGAAAATTTTGTGGATGCACATGAGCAAAAGCAAAATATTTATTCATGGTCAGAATATGTGGTGCAAGCTTTTTACAGACAAAAAAGAATAATTATCTAGTTTAGAACAGAAGTTGAAGCAAAAAAAATGAAAGAACATTTGTCAACTATATAGAAAAAAGTAATTAACACTACCAAAATATATGATGAAAGAGGACTATGGACTGGGGGATTGGAATGTGGAGTAATACTGAAAATGGAAAATGATAATGTTATACATGTACCTAGTATTATTAATGTTCATGGTAATACTGGCTTTGTGAAATACAGGGTCAACCAAAAACATCTTATTTTTGTGGAAAAATGATCATTTAATCAATGAATGTGATAAAAAAGATGTAATTTATGTGGTAAAACAAGGCCTAATGCAAAAAAGTGATTTAAAGTGCAAAAAAATGTGGCAATACTGGTCATTCATAGCTAGAATGTGAAATGAGTGTGCAAGAAAATGAAAATGACAATGAAGTTATACAGGAGAAAGAGAGAGAATAATGTGTTATACAAGACAATGTACAAAAGGATGTGAATGATAAATTGGTTGTACATGAAGTTAAAGAAAGTAACAAGGAAAAAAAGCAGAGGAGACACGTGAAGAAGAAGCTGACTGGCACACAGTAAGAAATAAAAATAATTTGATAAGAAAACACTTAATATCTAATATCTCTCTTTTTCTTTTCTTCATTTATTCCTTATACATTCTAAAAACACTTTTTATATTTCCCTTTAAAACTAAGCCACCAAACAGTCCAATTGTCATAAAACTCTTCCATATTCATATGATTTTTTCCCTAATTCCATAAGTTCTTTTTTCTCTTCAAAATCCAGTTCCTCTCCATTAATTCTCTTTATTCCTTTTCTTATTCTTATATAGTCTTTGTTTTCCTGTACTTTAGCCCATATAGCCACATGGTTTGAAAATCCAACATAATTAATACCTTTTTTGTTTTACTTTTAAACTATAAGATATTAAAAAATAATAAATTCCTGTCCTAATTGCATTCCTTTTTTAGCCCCAGTGGTTATTTTCCCATACGCTTAACTTTCCACTTCTCATAATTTCGTTAACCATTTTAGCATCAAAATGATTCTTATTTTTTCCTAAATTACAATTAAAAATCAGCCCCCACTATAATTTCCATATTTACACACATATTCAGGAATATTTTTAAGCATCATTTTTCTCTCTCTCTCTTTTGTTACATATACATATAAAGTTGTAATTATATACACATATTTTTTCATCTCAAGTTTATTGCTGTAATACATCCTAGTTCCAGTATGGTTACATCTAATATTTTAATGCTTTCTTGGCATAATATACATATGCCCGAGCATGTTTCTTTCCCCATGCAAACTACCACACCATTTCAAAGTTTTTCAGTTTGTGTTCTTTCTTCCTCTATTAATAATTTGATATTTTCTAAAGCAATAATATGTGCATCTACTGCCGCACACCATTGTAATATACCCATTCTTCTCTTAAGATTTTTCATACTGTTCACATTTAAAGCTATTTTCAGCTTTTAAGAACAGGTAGTATAATAAAATGTTTATCCCTTTCTTATTTTCTCTAAGCATTGTATCTTTGAATTTTCTTTCTTTAACATTTGTTGACCAGGAAAGTCCAACTAGGACAGACACTATTTTTTGAATGTGGGAGGAAACCAGAGCACCCAGAGGAAACTCATGCAAATGCAGGGAGAACATGCAAATTATGCACAGAAGGCACCCCTGCTGAGAACTGAACTGGAGAACATCTTGTTGTGAAGTGACAATGTTAACCACTTCTTGCACTTACTGCATTGCCTAAATCCTTTTATGAAAAAGAAAGAAAAATATATAAAATGAATCACATTAAAATTGATTTGTTATATAAACAAAAATATTGTTTACAAGGAAAGAAAGAGGTAGCGCCATACTTGAGTAAAATAATATAAGAAGGAAAAATAATAAGAGAAATAAAGAATAAGAAATGTAAGCAAATAAGACAGCAAGGAGGAATATACAACATAATTAAAAGAGTATGTATTGGAATTATTTGTTAAAAGAGAAGAAAACCAAACAAATTTGTAAAGATAAAAACTATGAAGATAATGAGTATTTAGAACAAAAATAACTCTGAAAAAAATTGAATGAAATTCTTAAAGATATTAACATGAATTCTGCAACAGGACTGGATGGAATTGAATATGGTAGGTATAAAGAAATGAAGGAGAGGCAAAAAATGTAGATGTTATGAATGAATGGTTTGAAAATGGAAAGAGAGGTGTAAAGGAGTTATAAAATTTATATTTAAAAATGGAAAAAAGGAGATAAAACAATGGAGGTCTATAGCATTGAATAATATGGATTATAATTTTTTATGAGAATAATAAAAGGGTTGCAAAAAATGGATAAAATATATGACCAAAATGCATTTGGAAGAAAAGGAAACCAAGAGTCTCTGACTACTACCATCTTCATTTTTCTAATTTATTCCTACTCTTGCTCTACTTTTTTCTTCTTATTGTCCCACCCTTCTTACATACAACAATTAACACCTCTTATCCACCTATCCTACTTTAACTCTGCTAAGATGTCATGTAAAACTGTAATGTCAACCCTGTGTTATTTCACATTGTAACAAATCTAACAGGAATATGCACCAATGGATTTTTCTTATTTTAATAGACTTATTTATGTGTGTGTGTGTGTGTGTGTGTGTGTGTGTGTGTGTGTATATGTGTGTGTGTGTGTGTGTGTGTGTGTGTGTGTGTGTGTGTGTGTGTGTGTGTGTAATTTTACCTTTTGCATTTTTGACTGAATTTTTACTGCAATATTTGATTTTTTTTGTCATGTTATATAATACCATCATTCTTCAATAGTATTACATAAATTTAAATGCATTGTCTTCATATTATATTGTTGTTTATGGAGCTTTTCTCCCAGGGTCTATATTGAAAATGGGCTCTTCTTGGCCCAATGGACTATTCCAGTAAACAAACTGTAAAATAAAATAAATAAAATAAAGAGTTATTATGGATAGTAACAGAAATAATTGATGATATAAATAAAAAAGTAGAAGCGGAGGTTATGATATGAGATATAAGTAAAGCCTATGATAATATTCAATATAAATCATTATGGGAAATTTTGCAAGCATATAATGTAAGCAAAAAAATGTTACAAGTAATAAAATGTGTTTATGAAAGAAACTATGTCGCACTAAATGTAAATAGCTGGACTGGGGAAAAAATAAAAAATAGAATGGAATAAAGCAGGGCTGCCCAGCAAGTAGTGTCATTGTCTCATTAGGTGTGAATGTACTAGTGATGGAAATTAATAAAATGTCAAGTAGCAGTGGATGGAAAATGATGAAGGAAGTGCGATTGCCAATAATGTATAATTATGTGGATGATAGTGTACTAATTGTTAAAAATAAAGTCTTCTTCTTCTTTCTGCTTTTCCCGGTTAGGTGTCACCACAGTGGATCACCTGTCCACTCATGATTGGCAGTGGAGTTTTACTATGTCAAGTTGCCAGCCCGGCGCCCAGTCTTCCACAGAAGGCACATACATGCACACACTCATGCCTAGGGCCAGTTTAGAGTGTCCAATCCACCTACAGCATGTCTTTGGGATGTGGGAGGAAACTGGAGCACCCAGAGGAAACCCATGCGACCACAGGGATGTCATGCAGACTCCGCACAGAAGGCACTCCAGCCGAGAATTGAAGTATGCATGGAAAAAGTAAATGAAAAAATTAAGTATAAATTTAAAACAAAAATTGGTTTAAGTATAAGTAAAGAGAAAAGTAAAGGATATGGTTTTGAAAGTATGAAAAGAGGTATAGAGTTCAATGAAAATATGTAGATATATTAGGAATAATATTTAAAAGGAATAAATACAGACAACAATAGGATAATGTACTCAAAGAAGTAAAGGATATGACTATTTTTTGGAAATCATAGAGATTTCCATATAGCAGAAAGTACACTTGTTGAACACCATGGTAATAGAAAAAGTTGCTTATGTTGCTAACATCTATATGATTCCTATTAAGTATGAATAGAAACTATTGATAATTATATGTTTTTTTATGTGGGGCTCTAGATTGAATCCAGTCAAGATAGGGATTCTATACATGAATAAAGAGCAAGGAGGCTTGGGTTTAATAAACCCAATAGTACATGCAACATCTTTAATTTTATATAGGGTATTAAAAAGAATTATGAAATAAAAAATAAAAACTTGATAGAAATTATACTATATTATAAACACATAGAATTGTGGGAAGAAATGCAAGTTAAAGAAGAAGTGAACAGATTGTGAATGAAGAAATAAAAGTGTACCAAAACAAAATTGTGTTATGGATAATAAAAAAAATATATTTGAGAAAAATAGAAAGGAATGGTACTTATAGATTTTGCTGTGAATGTTATGTTATCTGTATTCTGCTGTTTACCATTACCCACTTCTATAGTAGATGCCTACTTATGACTACTTGCTAAAATTGCCACTGCTTACTGCTCTCTAGTACTGTTAATTACCTGAAGCACTCCATAGTCTTCCCCTTAGGGTTCTCACTCACCCTCTATACTCACTACTTACCTCCACCTCTCCACCCTTGACACATAACAGCTCCCTCTCCCTTACACCCAGCACACCCTGAGTACACTCCTTGCTCTAGCCTTCCCACTCACATATCTGTCTTATCTGCTGCCCTCACTCCCAGACTTTCTACCTACTTACTCACACAAACTGACCTACTCCCCCACCCCCATTTACTATATACTTACTCACACAAACTGACCTACTCCCCCACCCCATTTGTGTCAACTGGTTAACTTATTTCACTTTTATGTACCTACCATTGTCTGCTCTTTCTCTACCCCTAAACCCTACCTTTCTCTCTTCTTATTTTTTTCTAGGATAGCAAACAGTCTCTGCGGTATCCTAACCCTGTGGTGACCCAGTGTGAACACCCTAAAATCAATTTCCCCTAAGTGGGTATTTCCCCTAAAGAATACCTGGAGACACTTCATGTATGTGTAGCCAAGTGAAATATATATTGTATTTAATACTTGTACTGCTACTCCTGTCCTGGCTGTAAGCTAGCACCTTCTCTGGACTGCTCTTTGGTGTCTGCCTCTTTTCTCTATATCCCTCTCTCTCTCTCTCTTTCTCTCTCCCTGAATCAATCAACCAGCCCTCTCCAGCTCTCTGACAACAGTGCCTTCCCTCTGCACATATCTTTGGTCCCTCCTCCCTTCATCTGCACTCCTCTACTTTGGGTGCCTGGCCCCTGGTTTGGTACTCTAAACATCTGCTGTACATCACTACTGACATATCCTGTCTCTTTCTCCCTGCATATCTGCCTTCCTGCCTTCTTTTACTCTTACTTTGTCTAACTTCCCTGGCTTTCCTGATTGTTTCTAGTAGCTTAGTTTTCTAGGGGTGCATGCCCCGTTCCATTCGCCCTCACTACGCTCGGGCTCCTACCCCTACCCTACCCTCATTCTCACCCACCCCTACATCAATTACATTTATACTCTCCATTCCCTCCCCTTCCTGCCTGCTCAGCCTCTCACAACACACTTCCTACCAGTACTCCACCCCCATTCACCTCACTTCCATCCCTCCCCTTCCTGCCAGCCCAGCCTCTCACAACACACCTCTTGCCAGAACTCCTCCCCAACTCACCTCACTTCCTTCCTCCACTTCAGTTTTAGTCCACATACTAACTCTCTCTCATCCCCCAACATTGCAACTCTTTCTTTCTTTTGCCATTCCACTACTCTTTTACATATCAGCCTTAACCTCATTTCACTCATACCACTCTTACCTCCCCAACCCATTTAAAGGTTCCCCCACCTCTACATCCACACTATCCTCTTACTTACTTCCTACTCAGCTATCTCCCCATCACTTTTTAGTATCTCCTCCTCTACATTTCACAAATTTAACCTCCTTTCCAATCATGCACATACCCTCAAACCTAAACCTAAACTCATCTTCCTTCACTTAGCTTATACTGCACTCAATCACCTTACAAATAAACTTCTACTCTCTGGTGACATCCACCCTAACCCAGGCCCTCAGTCACTTCACCATTCCGCCAATCCCACCCCTTCTGCTCTCACCCCTAACCATACCCATACTGACTTACAACAAACACCTGCGCATAAACATCTGTCCATATATTCTATAAATATTCAAAGTTTAACAAACAAGATCTCAGAACTACATTCCTGGATAGCCCATACAAACCCTAACATCCTTGCCTTGTCCAAAACTTAGCTCAAGTCCCACATCACTAATAGTAAAATACTGTCACTAGGTTTCAACATCTATCGTGCTGATAGATCCCCTAAAAAGGTGGCGGTGTAGCCATACTCTACTCAGACAGCCTAAACCTGTCTCCTATCACTATCCCCATTCTCAATTTCTATCCTGCTGAACCTCTCATCCTAAACTGCCATCTCAACCGTCACAAGGAATTTGCTGTCACTTCTATCTACATCCCCCCTAGGAATAATATACCCACCGTAGAAAATATCCTATCCTGGTTTAGTCACAACTTAGATTATGAAACCCTCATTCTTGGTTATGTCAATATAGACTGGTCCAAACTTACTACTGACTCATCACAATCCAGCATCAACCTACATGGTTTCCATCAACTAATTACATCCCCCAACCGTTTCAATAAAGACTTATCTTCCATCTCCACCATTGACTGGATACTCATCAACTCTCCTCACCTCTACCATAGCCCATGTACCTTACCTGACTCCTTAAGTGATCACCTCCCCACCTCTATTTTTAGACACACCTCCCATACACAGAAACTACACATATTTAGAGATTGCCGTAAGCTCTCTAACTTCAATAACACCCAGTTTAATTCCATGCTATGCAGTATTGATTGGTCCATTCTTAAACATATCCCTCAATGATGCTGTCATTAAATTCAACAACATTTTCCTAGATACCCTTAATTCCCTTGCTCCCTCCAGGAAAATCAGAATTAAATCAAACCATGCTCCATGGCTCTCTAAAGATACTAGAGCACTAATGATTAACAAGGATAGCACCTAGAAATTATGGCTTAAAACCAGGCATACTCCCCATCTACTTAAATACAAAACATTACGTAACCTAGTTAAGAAATTGGTCACCAAAGACAAGACCTCTTACTACGACTATCCTCAACTGGACAAGAGGTCCAACCCATGCAACTTCTGGACTACTCTTAACAAAATACTTTACCCTGGCAAGCCTCCTTGCTCCTCACCCTTCCCCAACAAATCTCCTCCTGAAATTCCTACCCTACTCAGCAAACACTTCATTGACACTATCCAAAACCTTATACCCTCAAATACTAATGCTAAAACTATCACTACTACCAACAACCCTCACAGCCAGAATCTCTTCTCATTTAAACCGGTGTCAACTTCCTACATCAAATCCCTTCTTCTTAAGCTTAAACCATGCTCTCCCTCTACCAATAACCTACCTCCTACATTTCTCAAACTCACTGCTGAATCTACAGCCTATCCTATATCCATTCTTATTAACAGATCTATACAAGAGACTGCAGTTCCTACTATCTGGAAATATTTCTATACTATCCCACTGCATAAAGGTGGCAACTCCACTGATCCATCCAATTATCGTCCCATTGCTATTCTTTCTCCCATCTCACAGTTGCTCAAAAAATGCATATATTCACAACTTCTCAGCCATCTCCTCCAACACAACCTTCTCACTCCCACTCAGCATGGTTTCCGTCCCCACCACAGCACATCCACCACACTCCTCTCTTTCACTCATACCATAGCCAATACCCTTGATAACAATCAGCTAATATCCTTCCTCTTCCTTGACCTTTCCAAAGCCTTTGACACAGTCTCTCACCCTATACTACTTTCTAAATTATCTAACTTCAACCTGTCTTCTTCCCCCCTTGCTTGGTTCTCCAGCTATCTCTCAGGTAGGCAGCAATCTGTCAAATGCCTCTCCTCCTGTCTCCATTTATATCTGTTCCAACAGGTGTTCCTCAAGGCTCTATCTTGGATTCCCTCTTATTTAATATCTTTACAAACGAACTATTCACCTCTTGCCGACAATCTTCTCTTATACAATATGTAGACAATGCTACACTTATCTCAATCTCCAGTAGTATCACAGACCTTCTCACCCTTACTCAAAACCCCTTTCTATCCACAGAGAAATGGCTATCTGACAATCTGCTTATCCTTAACCCTAAGAAGACCAAGCTCCTGCTCTTTTCCCAACGCTCTTTTTCCAATCACAAATCTACATTTACCATAACATCCTCTAACAACACAATCATAAAACCTGAACCGCATACTAAACTGTTATGTGTCATTATAGATGATGAGCTCAAATTTAAATTACACTTACTGGAAGGAATAAGAAAACACGCCAGAAACTTGGCTTGCTTTATCATAACAAAAGATTTCTTACTCCAAATGCTAGACTCTCTCTAGCTCAGTCTTTCCTCCTGCCCACACTTCTCTACGCAGCCCCAATACTAACCAATATACAAGCTACTACCATGAACAGACTGCAACAAACTTACCATAAAATTGCAAGATTCATTACTAACTCCCCCTACAATTCCCATCACTGCCTTGTCCTGAACTCATTACAATGGTTTGAATTCCCTCAACTACTGCTACTTTCTCAATTTCAAGTTATTCACTCCATTCTATACAGGCCTTCATCCTATACAGCTCTTACTACTCTTGTATCTACCTATACCCCTTCTAGAACCCTCCGCACCTCTAACCAACAACTTCTGAATGTAAACCATCCAAAGAAGAACACAGGCAAACTGCAATATAACTGCTCTATAGCCCACACTTGGAACAAACTTCCGCTGAACATCCGCTCCATCATACACCCTGCACACTTTAAAAAGGAACTCAAACATTATCTTTTCACCACTAAAGCATGTCTCTGCTTAGAACCTACCTGATATGTCCCCTTTATACAAATGGTGCTCCTTTCCTCTGAACTCCTGAAAGCACCTATACCTTCCTACAAAGCCTATGCAATGAATTCTGATTCACTTGTATATCTCTTATTTGATCACTTGTATATAACTTGTTTTTGTACATAAAAAAAAGCCTTAGGGGTTCATATACTCATTTCTTTGAGAAAACCCTCTTGCTGTAATTTGAATATGTTTGAGTCACAATTTGTATTAATATGTTATGTGAGTTATAATTGGTTATGGTACTTTCTATGTTTTGTTACCTATGTTATCCTAATTGTTTTTGTAATTGGAGCTTACCTCCTTGGGTCTCCACTGAAAACGGGCTCCTGCCCTGCTGGACCAACCCAGTTAACAAATGTCAAATAAATAAAATAAATAAAGATTATGATAACATTGTATTGCATTTATCCATGGAAACACTTAGAATTAGATAAGAAAAAAACATAATGATGAGATATAATAAGTATAAAAATATTAAAGGATGTAATGATTTTTTATGGAGATTGTCTATTAGAAAATTGCCAGTTAAGGCAAATATGCTATACAAGAAAAAGCAAGACAGAATATGCAATAAATGTATAGAGTTTGAGACTACTGAACATGCATTTTTGAAATGTGAAGGAGTTAATAATTTGTGGAATTAAATAAGTAAGCATAATAGGGTGAACATTTTGTTAAAAGTTGATCAAATAAATATGGATGCAATACAGTTTGGTTATTATGGTGCATGAAACAGGAAGAAGTAATGAAAATGGACAGAGGAATATGTTATGTTTCAGGACTCCATGGAATGAGAGGCTAAATGAAATTAAATACAATCGAAATGGACTTTGAAAAAAAATTCTGGAGAAAATAAAGTTTTGGTTGTGGATGAAAGAGTTGGAGGAAATGCTTAAATTTAAATTTATAATGTATGCAGAATTGTAAATAGATGCAAGTAATGCAAATATGTAAATAATATGCAATGTATATATCAATAATAAACCCTACTTGTCATTTTTGTGTGTGGGGCCCATTTTGGAGGAGCACTTCCTGTTTCTGTTCCAGGTTCAGAGGCAGTCCAGAGAAACAGGGAGGCAGATGGAAAGAGAAGGAGATGAGTGGTGAAAGTAATAAAGGAGAAAGCAAATGCTGAGACTAAAGAATGTGTGCAGGATTATGAGAAAATGTTTCATAGAAATCTGTTTGATGGAGATGTCAACAAATGTTGGATGTATAATTGCAACTCTGTAGTCAGGAGGATTGTGGGATAATCTACTTAACTGATGGTGCAGAGTCAACCAAAAAGGGAAGGAAATGTTTCCTGAGGGTGATATTATGAAGAAAGTGCAAAAGGATGATGCAGAGACAATACTGAAGAATAGTGGTGAGATGGAAAAGACAATTTATGCAGAGAAAGTAAAAAAAAAAGCAAAAGTGGAGTAGCAAAAAAGAAGGCAGAAGAAAATGGAAAATGGGAGTATGTGGTAAAGATTCAAAGTAAAGAAGACAAAGAAATGAACAGGTATGCAATGTGGGGACAAAGTAATAGCTCATTTGGGTTCAAAAGCACATGAGGTTGTTGTTGTTGTGTCTTTCAGCTTTTCCCGGTTAGGGGTCGCCACAGCGGAACTCTGGTCCGCTAATGATTGGTAGTTGATTTTTACGTGCTGAGTTACCAGCCCTGACGCACAACCTTCAACGAAGGTATGCCCATTCACGCATGTCTCCACGCAGAAGATGCTTTAGCTGAGAATCGAACCGGACAGTGTCTTACTGTGAGGCGACAACACTACAGCAGCACCACTTTATTCTTATTAACAAAGAGACAGTTTGTGAACTTATATTTGAGATTGTTTTTCAATGTAAATTTCCATGTAGAATATAAAACAAGAAATACTGTAATCCATGGAATCTTTATGTAATAAAAGCATTTATAAAAAGAAAATTCATGTACAATTTTGAATAGATGCAGAGAGACTTTGATAGGACATTTGAAAGCTTTATGTAAAGATGTGCTGTACATTGAAAAAGTTTATGACAAAAGGGGTTTATGGACTGGTGGCTGGGATTGTAATATCATCATAAAAATAGAAAAAAAAAATTATACAGATATCAACCCCGGGATTTATGAACAGCTGATTTATGTGTAGGAACAGTGTAGGAGCTCTTGCATGGAAAATGGCCACTGAGTGATCCAGGAAAGTGCTGCTTTCACATGCATGAGCAGCCCCTACACTGTTCCTGCATGGAAAGCCATGCGGGATGCAAATCACCTCATTTGCTGGTAAAAACCATGCAAATGAGGTTATTTTGTGATCCACAAAGCTAGCTAGACTCCATGCAGGAACAGTGTCAGAGCAGAAATGTATTCAGTTAGTAACTGAATACATTTCTGCATCTGAACAAATGGAGGCAGGACAGCTTGTGGAAAGCATGTATTACAGTCTTACATGCCAGTGGCCAAATATAAGGCCACTGGCATTAATAACAGTTTATTTTTTTTAAATAAAACCTTTTTTTTGGCTGATCATGGCCATTTAAGCTTAGGCAGTGGCACACAAATGGGATCATGCTGAAAATAAAAAAAAAAAATGAGAAAAGTCAACTTTAAGTTAATTCTGCATTTTGCCATTATAATCAATGGCATGAAGAATGTAAACAATACCAGGGAGCACTGGTTATCAAGGGGAAAGGGTCTGTTTAAGTGCAGTAACTAATGACTTACACACTGGGTTATGCAAATGAGGGGAGTTATACTGAATCACAGATTTCCTCAAAGTGTCAGCTTGTACCTAACCATGTAGGTGCAGCAATACAACAGTGCAAGTGTAAGAGCTGAATAACTTCATAAAGGGGTGTGTGATGCTTGCTGTAAGCACATTGGCACTCTGTGACCCATGTTTGCCCTTAGCTAAGCACAGCTAAGGAAGGAGGGGAGGTGTCAGATGTGCCTGAGCACTATGTATATAGACTAAATGGGTGTGCACGCCGAGCACCAGGATTTAAACACACAAAAAAAAAAGAAAAAAAAAGAGGAAATCGCAGCACTGTTTACATTTGAGCACTGAGCATGCACAGCATGCCTCAAGGCTTAAATAGGGAGGACCTGGAAGGGGAAACAGCACTAGGAAGGCAATCAAGGAGAACTACCATAGCTGGCAGGTGGAATGTATCAGAATCAGCCAATTACACATGTAGCAGCCCGGCATACTAATATAAACTATGCAAACACCCTACAGACTGTTTTTTCCCCACAAACACTACACCACCAGTGTACACAGATGAGGGATTTTTAACTGGCAAAACTAAAAATGTTAGAGGTTGCTGCAGCTTTACTCCATCAATATGTGCTAGAGACTAAGGATGGTGAGGCAGAGAATGCTGACAACCGACCCACAGTGAGGAGGAGAGGATTGTACATACCCAGGGTAACCTACCAGGGCCTTACATGAGCTGGAAATAGTAGAGCACTATAGGGTGGACAGGGACATTCTACAGCAAATTGTTGAGCTGTGCCGGCCACGCCTTACACACAGAACTAATAGAGGGGAACCCATCCCAGTGGATACCAAGATATGTCTAGGCTTAAGAATACTAGCCACAGATACCTTCCAAAGATCAACTGGGGATATCATGGAGGTCTCACAAGCATCGACATTCAGGGTAGTCCACCACTGGATGCCATGACACAACATGCCAAAGAGCACATATATTTCCCCACTGCCCATGAGGTGCTGACCACAGGTATACATTTCTTCCACCATATAGCAGAATACCCTGAGGTAGTTGGTGCTATAGACTGCATGCACATCCACATCAAAACACCACCCAGTGAGCGAGGCAGGGTCTACATAAACCGCAAGGGCTTCTGCTTCATCAAATGCCAGGTTGTATATGATGCTCAGGGCATTATCATGAATGTGTGTGCTGGCAGCCCTGGAAGCTGTCATGACTCCCACATCTGGCATTGCTCACAGCTGTATCAGGCGTTTGCCAGGAGGGACACCTATATGGCCATCTAGTGGGGGATGCTGGCTATGCACTGGAGCTGTGGCTGATGACACCCATCAGAAATGCACACACACCTGAACAAGAACACCATAATGAGGCACACGCACAAACCAGGATCATTGTAGAGCATGTGTTTGGGATGCTCAAGTCACGGTTCCGCAGCCTTGACATATCCAGTGGAGCCTTCCAGTACTCTCCAGCTACATGTACACAAATGTTCATAGTATGTGCCATGCTACACAATATGATCCTGCGGAAACAGCTGCTGCAGGAACAGCATGGGGCAGGGCCACACAGTCCCCCATGATTGCCAAGGCCAGCAAAGGCACAGAGGGACTCGGAGGAGGAACATTCTGAGCCTGCCTCTGTAGGCAGAAGGAGGCATGCACAGTATGCCCAGGCCTAGGCAAAGGGGCAATGCATAGCACACACACTGACACTGTAGGAACCCAGGGACCTCTCTCCAACTCATACATACAGTAAAAGGGATGCCAAACATGACAGTATGTGAGCTTTACCATGTACAAGGAGTGTACTATGTCCATCCAACATAATCAGCCCTCCAGCACCGTCCTCAGTACTGGCCGAGCAACAAGGTAAGTCACTTTTCCTATTAATTACTGAATGGAGTAGTATGCTCTCATACTTGTATGTATGATATGGATGCAAGCATGGAAGGGAAGTGGGTGGCTGAATTGTATAGCAGCAGACAGCTATATGGGACAGCAGGAAGGTCATAACAAATACTGGTGTCAACATACTTGGCATCTCTACATAAGGTGACAACCCCCAACGCAGTACATACGATGGCCCAAAGAACTGTGTGTGTCAATATGTCACACCCATGGATGCCAATGAGGGTCACATATCCACCACCAGCCTCACCCAGCAGGACAAGTGTGGATGACCATGAAGAAAGGCTGGGCTAAGGCCAACAAATGATGGCAATGGTGAACAGCCCCGCACCAGACCTACACAGACATACTACAACAGGTCTGGCAGTTGCATTCTAGTTCTGAAGGGTAAGAAGTCTGAAACTGAAATATATGCCATTAAGATCTAACATGTGTACTCTACTGAAAGGCATCCTGTCTGCATGATAGGTCACAATACAATATGAAATGGAAGACAACAGAGTAACCAAAATACCAGTACAGTCATTTCAAATGTTAAAGTCTGCAGGTGTGCACCCCCCCACAATTCCACGTAGAAATGCAGTAACAGATGGCCTGCAGCACTCTCAAATGACCTACAGTCCTCTGGCAAAGGCCCATGCCTCACCCATAGTGCAAATGTACGGAATGTCAGGAGGGTCTCAACTAACAACCTAACACAGTAAACAGAAAAAAAATGCAAGGCCATGATGACAAATGCCAGTAGCATGCCTCCCCATGTCCTACTGCAAGGACTGTGAATCAGGCTATAAATACTACCTGGATAAAAGCCCAACTATAGGATACCTCTGAGATATTGTTTACATAATGTTAGGTGGAGGAGAGAAAAACAGAGGGGGAGTGTAGAAACATGGAAGTCATGGAGTGTGTGAGGTCTGAAACTCTAATGTCTGCTCATACTACTCCCGACTGCAAACCTATGAATGAATAGCTACAAAACTGCTTGTTAACCACAATGTGAAGGTAAACTGACCACATATATGAGCCCTGCCTCTGGATAACCTGGGTGTATCTGTACAGCTGAGAGGTATGGCCTCAGCAGGATATGGCCATTCTGTGAAGTTGAGAAAAGCACAAGGAGGGGAACCACGGCCAGCATACTAACAAGGTGCTGCACCATTTACACAGAACCAGCAGTCTATTGTCTGTAGCTACCCCTCCACAATGGCAGGTGTGTGCCAGAATGTGTAGTCTATATGCCTCAGAATATTGGTCTCAGCTTCATTCATCTTGTATTTTCCAGTAAATAACTGTGAGCAAAGAATGATAACTGCCAGTAGTTGATGACATGACACATCACAGTGTAAAACAGTACCTATGTCAGAATATCTATGCTACAACCAAACATGTCACACAAGCAGCACAAACAGCAATAGTTACAGTAGCCCCTGTATGTTAAGCCCATTGTGTCTCCATATTGACAACCTATCTACAAATATCATGCAGAAACAGTTTGCTAGGTGTATCTGTAGCACACAAAACCCTGAACTAGAGTCCAAACCTCCCTGGAAAGGATGCACAAACGCAATATAGACGGTCATACTGGGCATGCTCCTACACTTAGAGAAATGAAGCCTATGCCTCACAACACAGTGGACTACAGATATCGGTTATTTGCAACTATCTGTGCATACACACCAAACTGTACACCATTGATACTTCATACACACACATTAGATAGGAATACACACACACACACATATCTAAGGCCAACATAATATAATATGTAAAACATACACACACAGAGACATGGGGAAAAGAAAGACAGACAGAGACAGAGAGAATCCCATTATGAGGCCTGTTCCACCCATGGCACATCCCATTGGTCTATATCACATGATGTGCCGATGTCATTCAGAGTAGAAATACTTTTGGCTAGTCCTAAGCCCTATAGTGTCAGTGGTACTTGTGATAACCGTGTAACACTACAGTACAAATCAGTATCCATGTAGCAGTTGTAATCTCAGTCCTGTCAAATGTAAAGTTGTTTCTGAGTGTGTGAGCGTGTTTCTAGATGAATGTGGCTGAGGCCATTCACACTCACTAAACCTCCTGTACTCCTCCTTCAGCATTGCTGCTGATGCCACTCACCTTCAAAGATACCTTTGGACAGCTCTCCAATATGTAAGCTTGATGGTCCATGTGATAAATGCAGAACAATGTAGTAGCAATAACTACATAGGTATAGATTTGAATCTCATCCCTAGCAAATGTTTGTGTGTGTGCATATATATGTCCATACCTCAAAGATTCTGGCCCCATTTACACCAAGTACACATCCCAGTGCCTGACTTTAGCAGTCCTGCAGATATCATCCTCCTTAGAAGTACCTGTTGACAACCATAAACTAGGTAATGTCAGTGGTACATGTGGTAAATGCGTAACCATAATGGTCCTAAAAGATAGTTAGATAGAGATTTGAACCTCACCCCTGGTAAATGTGTGTGTAGGGTAAAATATTTTTTGGAATCTCCCACCCACTACATCACCCAATGCTAGTATTTACAAGGGCTGGTGATGTTCCTCACCTTACAAGTACCTTGGGACAGCATCCATCCTATAAGCTCTGTGGCATATGTGATAAATGCGGTACACTGTAGTAGCAATACATAGCTAGGTAGGGGTTTGAAACTCAGTACTGGCAAGTGTGTGTGTGTGTGTGTGTGTGTGTGTGTGTGTGTGTGTGTGTGTGTGTGTGTGTGTGTCTGTCAGTCATCAGAATCCTGTGTGTGGGGTGGTGTGATTGTTTAATTACAGGATCCATTGGGGGGTGGGTTTTGCTAAATTATTATGTTGAGGACCTAGTGTATGTCACAATGTCCACATTACAAGGCCAACAGTTGTCAAACACCATAGAGGCTGGTGTAGACAATCCACAGCCCTAAATGTCTAGTGACATGTGCAATGACTATGTGGCAGTATGGATTAGTGAACAATATAAGCAATGCTTCTAATACTCAGAGACCACTCTCCACCCACATATCGTACACAAACACACTTGGCTAGACAACCATCACTATATCGGTAGTTCTCCTGCATATTGTCTAACAGATAATACCCACGGTGTGATTGCAGTGGACTACATGCCTGTTGACCACAACCATGCCACTGACTTCAAAAAGTACTTTGATATGTTACATCTCCTGACTGAGTGTGTGTTATCCAGCAAGTAAAAGGACATGGCAGCCTGTTCCATCTCCTCAGTACCCCAATCAATGTGTACAGTGGTCATTTTGCCATGTTCCCCACTGGTCACCTGCAACAACTGTAGAGTCTGCAAATGTACCCCACAAAGGGAATACATGCCTTACACAAATGCCCTGTATGGACAGATGCCACAAACTCCACTGAATACATGTATCATACTGACAGTGTAGGTGCAATCACTACCCCCATAGGCAGGTCTCACCAAATGAGGTTAGGAATACTACATCAGAAGATACCAATCTGTCCACACAACATGCCCCAGAGACCTCAAGCACACTTCCATATGTCAAAGAACATGCATGTGGGACATGTGCACAACCCAGACACTGTCCATGTTATGGAATATAGATCAAATACATGGGAAGCAGTGCACATCTCCGGCCACACACAATAGAAATCTGGATGAGTGGATGGGGAATACAATACCCACCCCTGGAGACCACTCCAGTGACTATACTTCTGAGCCACACTGGGGACTATTGTCATGTGGCCTGATACCAGGATATTCCCTTGGGCTAGCCTTGAAGAACCTTCATGCCCATTCACCTACTACATACCTATGAAGTAAGGAACCTATGGATCTCATTACTAGCAAGTGGTGTGTGTGTGTGTGTGTGTGTGTGTGTGTGTGTGTGTGTGTGTGTGTGTGTGTGTGTGTGTGTGTGTGTTTGTGTGAATAGTAATCCCAGTGTGTTTGGTTGATGAATATCCCCTGTGGCTGTGGCTATTAGCAATCGAAGGTGTGTCCAAACCAGAACATGTACCATTCTCCATTCTACAACAGATGTTGTACATCAACATATACCTATGTACAGCCCTCAGCCCTATAATCTGTCAGGCATATGCAATCACTGTGTTACAGACCGGGGATTACCATGCACATACTGCACCCTGTCTATGACATGGTGGATGTTTCACCACACTGCCATACCCTGTGGCTTTGCTGCAGGGCCACATCCTGGTGACACACACATTACTAGAACGGAAATGGCATACAGCATGTGAGAACACACTCACTCAGCACTTCACTTGTGGGGGGTGAGAGGGGTAAAGCTGGCACTGAATGTGTTGCCAAGACTGTGGCCAATATCTGTTGTCTCAGGATAGGTATTAGCTTTGTGCAGTAACTCACAGCACTTGTGTTTAATGCTTTGGAGGTTGTTGATGTAACTATCAAAGGCTGTTGTGATTGTTGTCAATGACTGCTGCATCTCTGCTGCCATAGGTGCCTATTCGGGAATCCACGAGGGATCCAAAGTTATGCTTGAGGTTAATATGGGAATTCATCAGTCATGGGACACCACCTTTCCCTGCAACAGTGTCCTCCTTCTGATGTACACATTAGTAATGGCAGGAGACCATCACATTGTCTCCCAGTGTTTGGCGGACAGTGTCTGGGTTCTGCTGGCTCTGTCTAGTACCATGCATTCATATTCCTATTTGTACAGTGCCTATGTGTATGAGTCCACAGTCATGCAGCTATGTCCCATTGCAATGGGTTCATTGAAGACATCAACCTCTGTTTTCATGACTGCAAAGTCAGCTTTGGAGAGGTTTTGCAAGGTGGTTACCTTTGTGGGGGGTGCGGCTGACATGTTGAGTTCCATGTTGATTACAGCCTGTGTGAATCTAACCATGCAGGAATTGACATCTGGGGATGAGCAACGGTCCCATATTTAAGTGGTCAATGCAGGTCAGGGTTGTTCCATCCTCTACCAGGGGTCAGTATAAGCTGGTTTTAGGACAATGGAAATGATGAATCCCAGAAGTGTTGGGCCACTGTACTGGTGCTTGGCTACATTCCCCAGGTGAGATAGGGGCAGTTGAAGACTCGTACTATGTTAGTGTTGCGTTGTACCATCATAGATGGCAGGGTGTTGAGGAATGTGCATTGACAGTCTAGGGCCATAGATGTGGACCCATAGCAGGCTATGGTCTGGATTGCACTATTATCCCAAGGCAGTTGCACTGGAAGTATCTCCAATGCATTATGATGGGATACTAGTCTGGAGGTGTTCCTATCCATAATGTATATGGAGACAACACCACCTGTGGAGGTGTGGTGTGGCCCATGTTTGGGGGCTGACAGCTGTGGAATGCATCATAGACTGATACTGCAGGTCTTCCACTGTGACCCACCTCTCCATTACAGCAGACATGTGTCCTCCACTCCAATGACTGCTATGAATGACTGCATCCTGATAGTTAGATGTCCACTGCTGAGCAGCATGACCCTCAGATTGCATACATGTGTAGCTGTTATGGTGGTAATGACATTAGGAACACTGCCTAATAAGGTGCCAAAGGGGTGGCAAGACACTTAGCCAGCACCTGAAAACCCAGCAGTAACAGATGTAGGACATCCATGGCAAGTCATTGGTTTCTGTCAATCATGCCATCCCAAGCAGAGAAGTTCTGGATCCCCTGATAATGACATGTAACATGTAAGCCAATGTTGCAGTAAACCATCTGTTGATAGTACCGCAGCATCATTCTGGGTGACAGTGGTACACTGTCCAGGGCTAATGTCACACCTACCTGGACCACATAATCAGAGAGTTCAACCATGTTTCTTGTCATGTAGTCCAGGGAGGTGTGTCCCAACTCACTCCCACCCACATGGATACGGAGTGATACCTGCAGTTGTTGTGGAGTGACATGACTGGCTGTGTCATATGTTAGATGCTGGCATGTGATTGATATTTGGCTGTTACCTGCTCCATATTCAACTTAGTGAGTGGGATGTGTGTACCTCAGTATTGAGTTACCCATGATCACTGTATTGTGCAAAGGTTGTTAGCTTTAGGGGCTTAGGTTGGGGGCATACTGTGTAGGTTAAATATGTGTCCCTTGGCATGTGCCATGTTGTGATGTCTGAGTGGTTGTCTGCCTTGCTGGTCTGTGCTGTTTGGTTAGAAGTCCAGTGAGTGTCTCAGCGAAGGTGGGTGTGTGTCTTTTCACTGTATGTCATGGCTGTCAAAGTGGGTGTCATGGTGAGCTCCATGTTCCACATGGTGTGATGCAGGTGTTGATCTTATTCTCTTGACCTGCTAGTCCAGTCTTTGCTGGAGAGTGCATATGTCCACATTGGGTGATATATGGGTAACCCTCACAGGTCTGAGTGTTTGGAGTTTAGAGTGGAGGGTTGTCTGTGTACATGCGGCAGTTCTAACAGCGCCCCAGAATGGACAAGTGCACCAGGTTAATGGGTGAAAGCACAAATAACTGCCCTTCAAACATGCCAGGAGGGTTGGACATAACTAGTAAGTACTGAGGTGACACCTGTGAATAATGAGTTCTGCTGATGGCTCACATGTGTACCACACTTCTTGATACAATAACCTGGTGAAGTGCCAAGCCATAATGCTAGTTGAAGTGCAAGATAGAATGAACCAACATGATGTACGGGTAGTACAGACAGCAGACTGACTGCCACCTGTAATACTTTACCAAAGTTGTGCAGTTATCAGCACCTTTGGTCATGTGAAATTCAGTAAGCCCTGTAGCGCATGAGGTAACTGTTTAACACTATAATAGACAAACCTAGATAGGCAGAAGTCCTAATCCCAGTACTGGCAAATATGTGTGTGCGTGTGTGTTTGTGTGTGTGTATGTGTGTGTGTGTGTGTGTGTGTGTGTGTGTGTGTGTGTGTGTGTGTGTATGTGTGTGTGAATCATGTACTGTCTGGCTCACAGCATTTTTGACCTGTGTGCTACCCTTCACACTTCCCTTCACTCCAGTTTAGTAAACCTGTTGATGTCATCAGCCTTAGAAGTACCCGTGGAAGAGGTGGAAATGTATAAGCTTTGTGTTGTGTCTGATAACTGCATAACACTATAGTAGGAATACCTAGAAAGGCAGGAGTTCTCATCCTAATACTGGCAACTGTTTGTTTGTGAGGATCATATCATGTGTGGCTTAATTCATTTTGATGTGTATACCATACACGTCTGATGACCAGCTCCCATTGCCATTACTTTATATAGTATGGTAACAGCATCTGCCTCACATGCAGCAGGTTAAACCATTGTACAGTCCTCTGTACAGATGTGTCTGTAATATCCATATGTTTGAAACCTATACATGATAAGACATGGTCTGTGTGCCTTAAAAATGCTCATGTATGTGATATTTAGCCAAATAGGCCACAGTGAGTGTAGTGACACATATGGCAGCATGAGGTTTCATAACTGACTGAAACATCATGCTGATGGGACATTTGCCACACTCACAGGTGGCCTGCCTTGTAGGTGCAATACATGAGTACAGATGCTTGGTTTTACAAGTGAACTGTACCTGTTATGGGTCACATTATAGGCTGGAAGAGGTGTGGACTGTCATATTGTGGTCCTAATTAGTATGCAACAGGAACACCTTGCATCTTAAGAGGGGTGTGTACACAATTTACATCCATTGTATACCAGTAATGTGTCATGAATGACCTTACCTTAGGCCATTTGTCCAGCACAATTTGCTGGCCTCTGTCCAGACATCTTGGCACTGACAAGTTCAGAGGTATGCTATAGGAATGTTGAATTCACGTCACATAGCCCCAGTGGTGACTACTGTGATGCAATACAGTTAACCCCAGCACAAGTGAACATGCACAAGCAATATAGCTATTATGTAAAGCAATATAGCTATTACTGATGGTTGTGTACATGGTAAAGTGCATCTGCTTTACATGCCTGGGGTATTGTCAGGTAAAAACAGAACAATGTCATACTCACCAGCTTCAGGCTGCTACCCATATGCAGAACAGAGAGTCCTACATAGTTCTGAGAGGGAGTTATTGTCAGCAGACGCACATGTGGCCTTGGTATAGGATGGATGCAGCATGTCTGCACATCTACAGTACTAACCGCAATAATACACAATGTCCTGTCCTCACCATAGATGAGCAGCTCTGTGCATTAGAAAACCCCATCCACAACTGAAATTGGACCTGCCACATGCATGTAGATACAATACAGATACATGTATGTCTGATACATTATTGTACCAGTCCCCACTGGGCCCTTACCTGCACACTCCTCATCCAGTGTGTGTGTGCAACTCACCTCCACAATGCTTCCCTCAGTGTCATGGCTTGTGCGTTAAGCATGTGGCCCAAGTATGGTGAGGAGCTCCTCTGTGGGTGTCAGTGTGGGCTGGATGGCTTGGCTCCAACCTGTGGCTAGCTGGTCCCTCACTACAGCAGCAGCTCATTGATGGGGATGGCATTTGAAGTTGCTGACCCAATGCTGCACATGTTCATAAGCTGTGCTGTGTAGACCTGCATCATTTACCTTGTGGACCACACTATTCCACATGGCAGTACTCTTCCACACATCTTCTGCTCTCCGTCCACATGACAAGGTATAATGTCCAATCACATATTTGGTGATGATGTCTGTTTCCCCAACAGAGAATTCTGCTAGGTGAGCACTCTGCATGTTACTTGGGAGACATAAGCAGGAAAAGGTCACAGGACCTCATACGGTTGTCAAAATGCACATCAACAGTGGATATTATTTGCAAATAATCCAGACTACACCGGAACCCTCAAAGCTATCATGGCTATAGCAGCTTGCATTACACGCCTGTCCCTGAACTATCTTATTCCCCCCAGTGTTGGACACTTGATTGCATAATCCTCTATCCTCCATTCATTTCTGTGTAGAGGGTTGACAGTGGTCATCTTCCATGTGGATCGTGTGTGTATGTTGGCAGGTTTGAGTTTGACTGTGGTGTGTGATGGAGCTCTGAGCACATGCCAGAGTTCATGTAGGAGGCAGACACTGATGTTATTATTCCCCATAATGATATGCTGTTGTTGTGATAAGTAGGCAATACGTACATGCTCACCATTGCTGAGGGGTGGAGTGTGGTTGATGTGTATATCTCCATGTACAACTGGGATGGATGGGGTGGTGATGTTCCCACCTAACCTGTGTGATGCAATTTGCCTATATCCATGGCATGTGCGTATAAGGTGTTCTTTACCCCCAGTACAGGGTGAATTGTGTTGTTTCGTCTGAGACTTACAACATATGTGGAGACATGGCTGCAATTGTTCTTGGTGGTGTGGATATGTCCGACTTATAATCATAGTCAGCCTTACAGGACGTCACCTGTGAACTTACATGCTTGCTCAAATATAGGTGGACTTGCTTCAAAGTTGTTGCCTGCACATATGTGTCCCTGTACAGTCAATGTAGCAACCTATTATGTTGTTTGTGTATTGCTGCTGCCCACCAAAAGGGATTACTCTACCTTGGTGGAGGCTGGATATACAGGTCAAGTACTGTTGTGTCCATATAGCTACGGTGGATATAAAGGGTACACACCCCTGATACATTGCCTGGTATTTGTGCAATTGGAACATGACACCACAATACCTAATTTCATAACAATTCCCACCTGTAGTGTGACCTATAGCCTGTACAATTAAATTAAAAACATAACAATCGGGTCTCTGAAAACATATGGAAATAATACTCAGAACAATAAGCCAGTTGAATGAGTGTGCACACCCTTAAACTGATATTTTCTGTATGCACCTCTTGAGATGGTTACAGCATTCATCTATCTTGGTCTGGACTCTAACATCATGGCACATCTTCAATTGGCAATAGTTGGCCACCTTCCTAGAAACACCTTTGATTGTATTTCAATGGAATTGTACAGGTAAGAGGTCACATAAAGATGAGAAAAATTATGAAATTATCTTCTGTGGTCTGATTGTCATACAGCACATACTTGGCAGTCTAACAGGGGTGTGTACTCTTGTGATATTCACTGCATATAGGTGTGAATATAGCTGGTAGTGGTAGGCATAGACAGGGGGTCATAACACAGGTGGACACTTCTCTGATTAATAGCTGAATATCATGCCTACTCTAGTACCCATATCAGTGTCAGGGCACTGCAACAACCAGTAGCTGCACACATTTCTGTCTGTTGTATGCACTGACGCTGATATTACACAAATGTGCAACATGCACAACCTTTGTACCTGAATGCTTGAAACCCATGTGATTTAGTTTTGTGCCTTCAAGCTGAACATAAGCATACATACCTGTGCTCAGGGGATACCTGGTATACATTTCTGTTGTATGTGATTATGGCACACTGTAGTTACTGTCTTCCCGCTTAATCATACTTCTCAACTTGTTACAGCAGCACGTCTGGATAATGGCACACATAAATGGGTCTCAAAGGGAACATCAGTATTGATACTGTATTAATATAGCTGCACCATACATTAGTACGTTGATTACACAGTAGTGTCTGACATCACTGTGATAACCTGGAAGATGTCCAACAGTCATAAATAGGCTATTATGTTACAATGCCATTGCTCACAGACATGCAAATGGTTTGGCTGACATAACACAGGTATATGTGTATGTGACTACAGATGTCAGTCACAAATGTGATTATTGTCCAACAGAACACTGTACAATTGAATGTTATTAATTCAATATATCACACGTAGTTCAATACACATGTCTGCAACAGTACTCTACTATGCACATGCCCTCTATAGGTGTCTTAGCTTTACAAGGCAAACATGTGTCATACTCATAATCACAGGTATCATGGATATGGAAAACATCCCATTAACTGGCCTATCAGTGGCACAGTCACAACTGTTTGACAGACACCCCTGTGGTTGTCATATATGAGCTGTCCTTTCCCAGGTGAGTGAGGCTCCTGAGCTGTGATCCCACCTCACAACCTCTCAGAGCATCACATCTGGACAATGCCTAAAATGATGGGAGGATAAATAGGGACAGACCTTAAATATACCTGTTACAAACATATGAAGTTTGTAGAATGATACATTTAGCATTATGGTTAATATTCTTAAGGATGTGGAGTCTTAAACTCAAGTGTTTGTCATTACCTGATGACTTCAATCCTCGGCTATTTGCCAGAAAAGTACAAACCTCAGAAGGAATAGACAAAAATACATGATGGTAAAATGTGGACATTCTATAAAGAACTGTACAGTTGAGAGGTATGTCTGTGATATCTCCCACTGCAGAGAGAGCCAGATGCTATGGCCATAGCAGCTGTTTAGCAGAACATTGCATGCAGAGCAGCTGTGTATTTCTTCCAATAGCCAATGTAATGGCAACACACTCCTATAAATGAGTACTCTATGTGGGCCTTGGCTCTTTCCCTTACTTGTGAGGAAGACATCCTAGCGTTGTGTGAGCTACTACCTCTTACAACAAGACTTGTGGAGACAAGCCAACTAAATGGTGGTGAAGGTTCAAGACTTAGGAACAGAATGTGAGTATTGCTGTTATATGTTTGGGATACTACTAGTTTAACAGGGTTTGTCTGCACATGCTACTTCTGCATGGGTTTCAGTCTGACAAAGATCTGTCTCTACATAGCTCTTAACTGTAGGGCCATCGACATAATGGCCACAGGTTAGCCTGCTATGTATAGGCTGTTCCCCAGACAGGTGTTGTCCTTGGTAAATCAGTAACAAATCAGTAGCATACTCTGGTGATTGAATTATGTATATGGTAACATCCATTTGCTTTTCTGACTTTATATCCCTCAGAAAAGATATGTTAAAACAAACCCTGTAACACCAGCAACTTTCTCAGTGTATAACAGCAATATTTCATGTATGGTCGTATATTTGGGCTTCAGTCCACCAATTATGTCAGGCTTTGTCCAGATGTCATACAGTAGTAGGTGGATAGGTATACTGGTCTATCATTATTTAGTGCTGTAATTCCTGCTGAGGGGAATGGCTGGGAAACATGTTGAAGTCTGTACATTCAAGAGGTAGGTGTATAGAGAATGCTCTTAGATGGCCTTGTAACATATTTTTTGTGGGGGACAGTAACACATGTTTTAAAATTAGGCTGTTAGAACATGTCAGACATATTACTGATAAGAAATATGTCAGTTCTATAGCTGTACATTTGAATAAATCACACCATGGGGACAGTAGTGGGTCTCAAGGAACTGTTTCTGAAAATGTCTGTTTCTCAGTGTGATGAAACATTCATAAAAGGACAATTGTTATGTACAGACTGAATGTATTAATATTAATTGTGATACTTTATCCTGTAGGGGGTTAAATGATGAGTGTAATCGGAGGCTGTGTATTCAATAATGTAATTAGTTGTTAATCGCTTCTTGTGATAAAGGCATGTATTTCTGGTAATATTTACTCCTTGAAGGCTTTGACCAAGACATCAGAGTATAGAAAACATGTGTGAATTACTGGCTGGTTGTATTTTTCTTTGCTATGTTCAGCCATTTTATTTGTTTTGCTAAGAGATTGCTGTATGCCTGGCCATTGTGTATGACCTATCATGATTTTGTAGCAGTGGGCTGTTCACTTATTTATTTGGATTGTGGGAGGTGGGGTGCAGATGTGAGTGTCATGGCTGCTTTGGTATCCAACTGTGCATGCTACCTCAGTTGGGGGTGGTCTATCAGCAGCATATGTTCACATGGGCATTTTGGGACATGTACGCATATATATATATATATATATATATATATATATATATATATATATATATATATATATATATATATATATATATATATATATATATATATATATATATATATATATATATATATATATATATATATATATATATATATATATATATCTATCTATATATATATATATATATATATATATATATATATATATATATATATGTGTGTGTGTGTATGTGTGTGTGTATATATATATATATATATATATATATATATATATATATATATATGTAAAATAAAATAACTTAAAACACCCTGACCGTGAGAAATGAACCTCGAACTATAAAACAAAAAAATAAAACACGTAGGATGAACTAGTGTTTTAGCACTTTCATCTTTTATTGATGGATAAGACTTCTTCAGAAACAAATACATAAATACAGTGTAATCAGTTGTACACACTTGATATTCTGTAATTCAAAAAAATACTAACCTGTCATAAAGAGATAGAATGTCAAAGAGCCAATCATAAGACTCAGCAGTAAAATAACCCAACCCATAAAAAAGGCTGTGATTTCCTAGAGATGTCAGGATTAAAAGGTACATTATCATTTTGACTTGATTAACTTATCAAATTAAATTAAATTAAATAAATAAAGGACAATAATAATTTAAGATATTCAGAAATAACTGTAATGGGGAATCACTGAAACCAAAGTAAGCACTAGGGCTGAAATCCAATATTTAAACTGCCAAAGCAACCCAGGAAATCTCTAGAAGTCCACAACTCAGTGTGTCATTCATCTAGCAAAACCCCTGTTCCCCTAGAGTAGTCTTGCAACCAAACAAAACCAATCTGTTTTTAACGTAGCCAACGCAGTGCACATTTAATATTAATATGTTCATTGAGACCAGGGGATGAGTCAGCTCCCAGCAGGAGCTGCCATTTAAGTTCCTTCATTTACAGGAGTGCCGACACACAAACTGTTACTGATTCTGAAACCACAACTAAAACAAGAAAACTACTAAGACTTAAACTCCGGTAACATGCTTTAATACTTTTTAAACGTTTTAAAACTTTAAACAACACTTTTCGTCCAACCTAATGGTTGAACTTCTTCAGAAATTAAAAACAATCATTAACAATCTGTTTCCAACCTGTATATATAAAGTATCTTGATTAAAAAGCCCGCCAAAACTCAAAATGCACGTCTCCATACTTAAAATGAAAGGCTATCTAAATAATTTATGTCTTTCTGACAAATTGTAGATGTTAATTCAAGGTTGGCATGTTAGACGTACTCTAACTTACACAATATATCCTTCACTTTAATTATAAAACTATAATAATAAAACCATTTGATAAAATATTTTTATATATAAAAAACAATTAAAACATCATGCATCACAATCATGATAATAATATGCACATGCAGCACTAACGCACTAAAATCTTACCAATGTTAAACCCAATCAATAAACTATTCAACAATAACAGAAGAATGACAGTAGCAGAATGACGATAACCGAAGAACCTGATGCCCAAAATATAACCACAAGGAACATTGAGTATTATTTATATTAAATTCTTTCTCTTGCTATTTATGATAATCAGCAAAATACTGTAAAAATTAAATCTTTTAAGCTATTATTTCATTTGAAATTAGAAATGAAGCCATACAATAGAACTAATTATAAACTAATACCTAAAAGGATCTTAACCATAGTGTCTAAATTAACTCTTTCATGATATTATGTTCTATGGGTCTCATTTTTAAACAAAACACTACAGATATTTATAAAAATTCCAGAAACCCATTAACCAAACTATCTTTCTAAACTTTTGCGTTTCAAGATACACACGAGGGAACATTTTTCATTATTCATTAAGCCCTGGATATGTATAGGCATTCAATTTTATTTGCCATAGGAGTTTGCTCTTTTCTAAAAGTAAATTAAAAGGGCCCCCTCTCATATCTTGTCATTATTGTTGAATAGTTTATTGATTGGGTTTAACATTGGTAAGATTTTTAGTGCGTTAGTGCTGCATGCGCTTATTATTATCACGATTGTGATATTATGATACATGATGTTTTAATTGTTTTTTATATATAAAAATGTTTTATCAAATGGTTTTATTACTATAGTTTTATAATTAAAGTGAAGGATATATTGTGTAAGTTAGAGTACGTCTAACATGCCAACCTTGAATTAACATCTACGATTTGTCAGAAAGACATAGATTATTTAGATAGCCTTTCACTTTAAGTCTGGAGAGGTGCATTTTGAGTTTTGGCTGGCTTTTTAATCAAGATACTTTATATATACAGGTTGGAAACAGATTGTTAATGTCTGTTTTTTATTTCTGAAGAAGTTCAACCATTAGGTTGGACGAAAAGCGTTGTTTAAAGTTTTAAAACATTTAAAAAGTATTAAATCGTGTTACCAGAGTTTAAGACTTAGCGGTTTTTTTTGTTTTATTTACAGGAGTGTATTGCAGTCACCAAAAATTAAATCCAGCTTTTCCAATACCAAGAACTGAAACCCAGAGAAATTCATGCATTTGCTGCTGTGATTTCCTAGTGCATTAGTGCTATCCTTTTTGCGGATAGCTGCCAGGTATTCCTTAGATCTGCCAGAAAGTTTTCTGCTAGTTTTACCAATGTAGAACCGGTTACATCTTTTGCATATAACTGCATATACCATCCCACATGTCTTATTTTTTTTGTTTTATAGTTCGAGGTTCATTTCTTGTGGTCAGGGTATTTTAAGTTATTTATTATAGCTTATCTTCTTAGTCTCGCAAGTTGTTGGTTATCTAATATATATATATATATATATATATATATATATATATATATATATAGATGTGTGTGTAGATATATTTTCATGTGTGTGTGTGTATATGTATATATATATATATATATATATATATATATATATATATATATATATATCAAGTATGTAATATATATATCTGTGTGTGTGTGTGTGTGTGTGTGTGTGTGTGTGTGTGTGTGTGTGTGTGTGTGTGTGTGTGTGTGTGTATGTGTGTGTGTGTGTGTGTGTGTGTGTGTGTGAGTGAGTGTGTGTGTGTGTGTGCGTGCACGTGTGGGTGTATATATGTATATACATATATATATATATATATATACATATATATATAAATATACCTCAGTATTTATTGGTAATATATTTATATATTGTTGTGCACATATACGGATCTCCCTACATATTTCACTCTCTCTCTATGTAAGTTTCTATTTATATATATATATATATATATATATATATATATATATATATATATGTATGCCAATCCTTCCTAACTGCACACTTGTATCTTCCCTATTGTAAACTTCCTGTAAAGAAGGGTATGTTTAAGAAAACATCCTCAAATATAGCTGAGGTGGCTTACTGGTAAACTGCCATAGGCTATGGTGTTCAGGGTCCTGGGTTCAAGACCTGTGAGTGCTGTTTAATTTGTTGCTAGGCAGAACAAGGACTGTTGGATACAGAGTGCTTAAGGCAGTTTTTAGCAGCTTTGAGCATGTTTTTGTGGGTTTGCGTGATGTTAAGTGGTTCTAATTTACAGTTAAAGGAAAGGGTGCTTACACCATGTAGGCTTTGCTTACCAGTGCGCCAATCTGCTTAGCAATTACATTTAAGCAATGCTTACACCTGCTAAGCATAGCTTAGATGGGTAACCCATAATCACATTCAAGTCTGATAAAATAGAAGGGTAATGACATCTTTAATAAGTGTATATTTAATTTCCTTAATATAACATGCTTCTATGTGCTGTCATTGCAGTAGCAAGGAGTATGAGTATACTGTATAGGACACCTGGGTATACACGGGTAGTACTACAATCTTTTCTCTTTGGATTTGTTTCATACATGGGTAGTATCCCAGGTATATGCAGTCACACTTGCATGTTACACCAGTTACAGTGCACTGGTTGACAGAACTAGTTTAACACATATGGTATCATTACATTAGTACTTTGAACAGTGCTTTTTCAAGTAAGAGTAGATTGCGGATTGTAGTACTGGAACCATACACCCCTGCATGCAAAGCTGGACTCTAAGTCCTGAGTATCTTGTTCTTGGTGTTTGAGCTGTAGGTTTATATGTATCTCCTATTTGATAGTGATCTGATATGTCGATATTAACTGTAGACTACTATGTCTTTTGGACATGTCATTGAGGACTGTTGTCATGTAGTAATGGCATACCTTTCAGTTTCAGATGTGTATCTTTCAAAATATTCATCCTAATGCATAACCTGTTGGCTATCTACTTTCTGTCTGTCCTCTGTACAGATGTGCAGATGTCACGTATTTCTACAGCCATACCACTATGTAGGTGCCCAATTTGTATTGTGCTGTGGGCCTGGACACTGATGCTAGTTCCAACATATGGACGTTCCTTAATGTGGGCCTTGCCCCATTTCCTTGCCTGTGTGTTAGACATTACAGAGGTGATGGCCTACAGATTCACATATAGTGGGTGGCAATACGTCACACAACAGGACATGCGGAGACAGCCAACAAACATGAGGGATATATCTCCAGATTTGTGAACAGATTCTATGTCATCAGTATTGTTATACACATGGTGGATTGATAGAATGACAGGGTTTGTGTGGACATGCATTTAGTGTATGATGTCATAACTCACAGGGATATGACTCTGACATACATCTCCACTGGCACGCTGTCCACAGACTGGACACATGTCTGCCTGTTATGTTTTTTGTTTTCACCAGACAGTTGGTGTCCTTGGTAAAGCAGTTGTGGACTCTAGGGAATGCAGTCAGTAAATACATCTATTGGTATTACTGACGTCATATTCCTCATAAAGGATGTTACAGAAACTCAGTGACATCTAGAACTGTCGCAATGTATGACAGCAGTATGTCCAATCTACCCCTGTGTTTGTGCCTCTGTTCCCACTTAGTGATATAGGGATTGATGCTGAGCTTAGTGAGTGGGGAATGTTATCATAGGCTTTGGCCAGATCAATGTAGACTGTATGTGTAATCTTGCCTTCATCCACAGCTCAGGTGACTGACGGAAAGTTGACCAGGTTGACTGAACAGGTATGACCCACCCTTCACAAAGGTAAACTGAGTGGGATCCTGAGTCTGCAGATTCCCATTTCCCTGTTTATTAGGTGCATGATGATGCATTCCATAGTTTCACATAACAAACGTGTCATGCAGTTGGGGCGGCATTTCCCAGGGTCTGTAGTTACACCTCGTTAGGTCACTCTGTAGTTCATGTAGAACACAGCCTGGAATATTCTCAGGTCCCATAGAACCTGTGTTCTTGGTCTTGGACAGTGGTGTTTTAACCTGTGCTGCAATAATACTTGGTGCCTGGCAGTGTACTGGTATTGTGATTGGTCCTTTGGGGGGGATTGAGGGATAATGTTTGCACTCAAGGTGCCAGCCAGTATATTGGCATTATTTGTTGGCTTAGTCTGAGAGGTACCATTGTCTAGAAGCTCAGAACAATTCTTGGTATTGCCATGGAGATTCTTTACATAACTGTACTTGGCCTTGTGGTTGTCTTTACTATGTGCTCCAATTCTGTTCTCACAGCTAACTTCGTAGTATTTGATAAGGCATCTCAACTATGCATTTAGGCTAATAAGTGTTTATTTCCTGTCTTGGGAATTCACCTTATTCCATTTTGGTTCCCCCCTTCTGTTGTGCAGTTTCTTTATGGCAGGGGACCACCAGATCAGCTTCCTTTTTTTGGAGGTGAGGGTCCTGGTTGCATTGGGTAAGGCAGTATACATGCATTTGTGTACATGTTCATAGTGCATAGTTGTTTGATTCAACTGTCATGCAACTAGTCTCCATTTGCATGGCTGATGTGAGGTTAGCCACCTCTGATTTTATGAGGACATCGATAGCTTTGGAAAGGCTTTTCATGGTGGTAACCTGTGCAGTGGGGAGTAGGAGGGCTGTAGATTTCCAAAGGTGATTAATTTGTGCTCAGATATAACAAGGGAGGTGTTGACTATTGGTGTAGAGCAACAATCGCCTATGTTAGGAAAGACCAGGTCGATGTGATGGGCATGTGCATCGGTACATGAGTATTTTTCCCACTTAACGGTGGGATAGTTGAAATCAACTTGTATGATAGTGTTAGGTTGGCCACTAATATTCTCCAGGGTGTTTATGGACATGGAGTGTGAGTCTTGAGACATGTATGGGGACCTATAGCAGGCTACAACCTGAACCACTGTCTTAACCAATGTCAGCTACACCTGCAGGATCTGTAATGCATAATGTTGGTCTACCACTCTGGAGGTGTGTGCATCCTTTATGAATATGAAAATACCACCACCTTTGGAGCTTCAGTCCATGTTCTGCAGGCAAAAGTTGTGGAATTAATTATAGGCTGGTACTGCAGGTGTGCTTCCTGCTGCATTTAACCAGGTCACTGTTACAGCACGGATGTCATTGTTCCCCATTTTAAGGAATAATTCCAGTGAGTGAATTTCCAGATTTAGAATTCCATTGTGTAGCAGCATGACCCTCTGATAACATATGTTTGTAGCTGTCATATGTCTGTATATTTATGTATACATATATATATACATACATATATATATATATATATATATATATATATATATATATATATATATGTGTGTGTGTGTGTGTGTGTGTGTGCATTGTGTATATATTTGTTCACATATATGCATATCCATACATATATGCATGGGGTCTATATTACATAGATGAAAAATCAAAATCATGAACGCTCAGATGAGCGAAAATGCAGATAATCGAAATCGCTATTGTGGGGGGCTGCACCCCCCCACACTCCTCCCTAAAAATATATTCCATCTCCGAAATCGTACTACTTCACTGTACCTCGATCTCACAATACCAATTTCAATTACCTGCATGTCTGCTCATATGAGCATTCAAGATTTTGATTTTTCATTGATCTGATAGGAACGCGTATATATAGACTACCTGACTGATTCTACAGACTCCTTTCCCTTCTGTTGGATGACTGAACTAAATGATATATTTGGAATGTCATCACTATTTTGTAGGGGTCAAATGGTGTAATGGTACATTGCTTTTTCATAGTTTACAAGGCCCTGGGTCCAGGACTTGGCAGGCCTTATTTTGTTGCAAGGCAGAACAGTTGTGTTGTGGAAGAATGGATAAGGGCAATAATTACAAGAGGTCCCTAGTTTGGCCGCCTTCACCCCCCATTTACACAGCCTTTGGTCAGATTCATTGCAGTAAGAGGTTCAGAGTGTGGATCCAATGTCCGACTGCACTCTCTCTCTCTACATAGATATATATTTATATATATATATATCTATATATATATATATATATATATATATATATATATATATATATATATATATATATACACATACAATTTAAAAATACAGTCTTCCGAAAAAGCATGTTTTTTACATAGTTCAAAACCTTGCTTGTTACAAAAAACATTTTGATGAAATATATGTGCAAAAACACATACTTAATGTATGAACAGAAATAGCAGCATTGTAATAGCTAAAAAAAAGCTCATAAACACAAATCTAAGAAAACACATCTTTAGCCTTTAGTTTTAAAACACTGCTGATCAAGGCAGACTCATTTAGCACAGGGGGCTCCAGTGCATTATTCCTGAGTTGCCAAATCAACTCCTTATATTCTAGGAGCAGTTCATGAGGGCCACCCCTTTTATCGAAGCCCACTTTTTCTATACAAGTGTATTTAAAATAATGTGTGGGACTTTTTTTCACATATTGGTGCTGATAGATCTTACTTTTAAATTTATTCTCGGTCTTACCAATGTAAAATGACAAACATTGTTGACACTCAGCAAGATACATGATATTATTGCTCTGGCAGTTCAATTTCTGACAAAATTTGATAACCCCCATCTGGGTATACAAATTTCTTCATCTTCCTTTACATACCTACATTGATTACAATGTTTGCATTTAGACATGCGGCCAGGTTGACTATTTTTCTTTTGTCTTTCAAGTATGTTTTTGAAGCATAGATCTTTCTTGTACCCCACTATAGGGTCCTTCCCCATTTTCTCCACATACTCTCTGTCAGCCGTAAATATGTCCCAGTTATGTTGTATTATGCCCCTACTGCTGTCAAAGTGTATGTTATATGGCAATATTAGGGCTGTTTAAAAATGTACTATGTCTCTCCTACCATTTGTGGTAACTGAATCACCATCTGTCCCAAGTAGTGGCTAAAAAATGCCTTCCTGTTTTTCCTAATGACCTCCTAAAAATATTATCCAAGAATATAGCTGGATACCCTCTGTTGGTCAACATATCCTTCAAAATTGCACATTGTCTAAATGTGGATATTGTAATCAATGTTGGTATGTAAAGGAAGGTGAAGAAATTTGTATACCCAGATGGAGAGTTGTCAAATTTTGTCAGAGGCAGTGATCTCGTGTATCTTGCTGAGTGTCTTGCAAAACATGTGAGAAAAAATCCCTCACATTCTTTTAAATGCACTTGTATAGAAAATGTGGGCTTTGACCAAAGGGGTGAACCTCATGAATTGCTCCCAGAATCTAAGGCGTTGATTTGGCAACTCAGGAGTAATACACTGGAGCCCCCTGCACTAAATAAGTCTGCCTCAATCAGCAGTGTTTTGAAACTAAAGGCTGGTTTACGCGGCTGTAAGCAATGCTAATTTCCGGTTAACTATGCTTACAGACAGCTAGCCTTAAAAGTGCTTAATCTGTGTAGGCATTGTTAGCACCATGCAAACAGGCTTAATCCCACTTGCTACTGCTTAAAACAGCTTACTCCAACTTACCCCGTGCTAATTTTTTTAAAAGAGAAAAGGGGTGATAGGAAAGTGGAGAAGGAAAGACAATAGCAAAAGTAGCTAGGGATGTGCAGGACAGGTATAGGGAAGGTCCATAGCCATCCATTTCTTCTACAGCAACAGATGTGCATACATACTGAATTTGTAGGTATATTTGGACACTGAAACCCCTGAGAGAGGGATGAGGACAACAATAATGTGTTGTGAATATAATTAGACCAGATTGCATGTGTCCAGTGGACACATGTGCAAAATGGACAGCTATGTATGAGGCAAACTTTTTTGGGGGAACAGATTGCCCTTTTTTCTTTTTTTAAGGTGAGAGTGGGATGTTGGGGGAGGACAGTAGGTATATTTGAGGAGGTAGGTTGGGTAGGAAGACAGACAAGACAGTATACAGGGGCATTATAGGACACATGTGGGTGGTAAACACCTTGGACAAGGAGGGGTGTTTGAAAATCAGAAACCCATGAGCCCCCAAATGGAAATAGTGAGACTGAGGTCCCAACCCATGGGCAGTCACCACTGCATGTTCATGGCCCCAAAGGTGGCTGTGCTGGGGGCTGAGCAGGAGGGGCAGGCTGACCCTCTAATTGTGCCACGCAGCTCTCAAGCTGGCATAGCGGATCACCAAGCTCTTTTCAGAGCTTGCTACACACCAATCCCCGGACCTGTCTTCGGGTGTTGGTATCCTGTCCATGCCTGCTCTCTGGGGTGGGGAACAAGCCCCATCCCCTGAGGTGGTTCCACACAAAGGTGGTGCATGACCAGCAGATGACGAGGTCCCAGGGTGGGTCTCAGACATGCTGGGACCCAGTGCCACAGCCAGATGAGGTGGAGAGGTGGGTTCACTGTGACCAGCCTTCCCAAACGTGCTATGGTGTTGCAGTTTTAGAACATATGTGGGTTAGTAATGGTCAGCACAATTCATGATTAGTTACAACAGCATGCATAGATATTCCCATTAACCCAAAACAACAGATTTGGAACAGTTGCATAGCAGACAGAACACATGCATATATGGAACCACAGTGACCATTATAATGGCGTGCTGGTTACATTGATAGCAACAGGCCACCAATTATAGTATTTCAACATGGAACATTAATAGAAACACATTTCAATATTTGTTGCACAATAGGACATATGTCCCAACAGTAGGTTTGGTGTAAAATATACCCATTGATTTGTGTGTTTAGATTATTTTTGCAGATATGGTGTGGGGGGGGAGATGTCAATTAACAACTTGTATATCCTTGCAGCACTCAACTTTAATGATAATTGCTCTAATCATTACTCTACAGGTATTATTACAATACCCTATGGCCTTGATTTGGGCTGTGGTATGTTTGTACACCGTGTATAATTCAACCGCCTTATAGCTACTTTTTACTTTTCTTTCCTGGAAGACCTATGGGTGGAATGTTTGTTAACACTACCTGACTGTTTCTACACATATTCACAAAATCCTAGTTGAAATTATGCATACAGCTTACTACCACTCCTGGGATTTGAACTATGGCTGTGTCTGCTAAAAATACATCAATTCGTGTTTTCTCTGAGTGAGCTATTGAGAAACTGCTGTTTCTTTCTTCTGTGTTTTCTTTCTGAGTCTCTCTTGGTTGTACAATCTGACCTTGTAACTATAACATTCTTATACAGACATTCCTAGATATATTTTTTATGTAGCACAGTGTGGGAAACAGTGGGTAACACAACATTACTATTCAGATAACAGATCTTGGTGAATGGAACATATCAAGCCATACAATACCAGAGTAAACACAACCAGTCCAGGATTTAGAACTTTATTGCGAGGCAGTTGCAGTTCTCTTGCCTTGAAGACCTGTGGGGGGAATGTTTGTTAACACTACCTGACTATTTCTGCACATATTCACAAAATCCTAGCTGAAATTATGCATACAGCTTACTACCACTCCTGGGATTCAAACCATGGCTGTGTCTGCTAAAAATACAAGAATGTGCATTTCATCACAGTCATCTACTGATAAACTGCTGTTGCTTCTTTTAATGTTTTCTTTCTAAGTCTCTCTTGGTTGTACAATCTGACCTTGTAATTACAGCATTCTTATACAAACATTCCTAGACATATTTTTATGTAGCACAGTGTGGGAAACAGTGGGAAACACAATATTACTCTTCCGATATCAGATCCTGATGAATGCAACTTTTCATGCCATACAATACCAGAGTAAACACAACCAGTCCAGGATTTAGAACTTTATTGCCAGGCAGATACAGTTTTGTTTAAATATGACCTATATGGGACCATTACTGTCATATTGTCTGGTTTATTCAGTACAAACCATACACATTTTTTTTATACTGCCAGGTGACATTATACTTATTTATATTTATTTGCTATGACTACTACAAGCAGGATTATTACTCACCAGCCTCGCAATGCAGCCTTTACAATCTACTGGCATGGGTTTCCTGGTGTGCAGCCCGCTCAGCTGGAGTTGTAATGAAAATAGAGAAACATTTAGGCATACCTATCCATCACATACACAGGCTGGACTTTGGTAAACAGTTATTGTTATGAATACTTACACACTGCTGGGATATCACCCCTCTGATTTGCTTCTTGGACCCACTGTTCCAAGAGCACCCTCTTTCTCTGTTTCAAGTTGGCATAGTGGTACTGGACCTGTTCACCAGTCTGAGGGATACCAGTCACACTTGTGAGATCATTGGTGGGATTTTTTCAGGCTTCCACTTTATATTCGGAGCCCTGGTACTGGTCCTGCAACAGTCGCATGTCATGTTTTTTTTACCAGGAGTCCTACCATGCCCTGTTTTTTTACCAGGAGTCCTACCAAGACCTTGGCTTCTGTATGCCCCAGCACTGCACCTGAAAGTGCATGCCCTCTCCAACACCTGCCATTCTGCCTACAGTGGGGAGCTACAAACAGGTATAAAGTGTATTCTCGCTTGTGAGGTTTAAATATGGCCAGTTTCCCACCCTTTGCCATGATTGGATGGTTTTGAATATGCTGAGCTTAGTTAAGCTATGGACAAAGCTGCTTAGCTAAGGTTGGCAGTGCTTAAAGGGGCAGGTTCAGCACTGCTTACCAATGGGCAAATGCACTGCTTACCAATGGGCAAATCCACTTAGCTGAGCTACTCATAGCTTAGCATTCATATGTACACAATGCTTACACCTGGTCAGCATAGCTATGCAATGCTTAGCATTGCTTACATTTTATTTTGTTGGATTACCACCTGTATGGGATTGATTCATCATTCATTACATAATATAAATTTGTTTACATTTCCTGACATCCCCCAATGTGCTGTAATAACATTTATTCTTGTATGACTATACTGTATGGGACACTTGTGTTTATACGGGGGTTTCATTACTTTATTATTACTTTATTACACTGACACCTCACATCTGGGCATAATACACTTCTCTGGTTGAGAAATATAAGTTACTTCCTGCATAAATATACAAATAAATTAAAATTGTAATGTTTACACACAAAATAGAAATGGCTTTGGTGAGGCCCGAACCATGAAAAACTACATGTAAGGCATATGTTCTAACCACTACACTATTGCACTTATGTTTAGTATTGATTACTATTGCTATTTAACTTGTCATGCCATTTCAGCTGGGCTAAGCATAGCTAAGCAATGGGCACACCCGCTCAGCTATGCTTAAACTTTATTGCACATGTAAAAAAATGTATTTGCTGTCTTTTTTACTTCATACCCTTCAGAATATCCATGCTAATCATAAAACTGTTATTCTATCAATTTTCTGGGTTTGTAGGGACAATTGTCCCTCATGTCTTTGCCCAGATTTCTTACCCTGACTGGTTGGGAGTTGTTACAAGCAATTTCACTCTATTTAAATTGCTGTACGGCAATTCTGGTGTGCAGGGTGCATGTGCATTGTGAGAGCACTGCTCTCAGACACACCCCCTGCACTCGTACACAAACCATGTCTGTATTACAGCACGACAGCACGCCATCATGATTATGCATAGCACACTGCCGTGCTGCATGGGAATGGTCCCTTCCATGCAGGAATAAGCTATTATTGCACAGAGGTTTACTGAATCCAAGGGCAAGTGTGATAATTGTGGAGGCCAATAGGAGTGTTGTAAAATACTGGGACAACAAAACTTTTTTTTGTGGAAAAAAGGACATTTGATATGTAACTGTTACAAAAGAAAATGTTATATTTGTGGGAAAATGGAATATGATATAAAATTGTGAATTGAAATGTTATAAATGTAACAACATTGGAAATTTATGGATGGATTGCAAACAATGAAAATAAGATTAAGGAAAAAGAAAATGAAAGAGAAGAAAATGAATAAAATGGAGAATTTTAGAAGTAGTAGAAACAGAAGAAAAGTTTGATGAGAAAAAATAATAAAGAGGACATGGAGGAATGTTCTGAAATAAGTGATGATGAAGACATAAATTGGGAGGTAGTAAAAGAAAAAAGAATTATATTGGAAAAAGGGTAAAAGACAGAAAAAAATTAAAGGGATAAGCACAAAAGACAAAAGAAAGGAAATGGATAAAAAATAATATATATACGGCTAATGATTGGGGATTTGTAAAATGTTTAAGGTGTTTGACTCACAGACAAAAGGTACAGTATTTGTTTCTCACATTTGAGAGAGAAAATGGCTAGACTTAGAATAGCCTGTTAAGAAAGCTAGGCTAGCAATTAGCTATGAACTTATGAAACAATGAATCTAAGGAAAAGGGAAAATTAAAAATTTAGAGTGCCTTCTGTAAATGTGAATAGTATTAAGAATGTAGTAAAAAGAATAGGGATTTTAGAGTGGTGTAATAAATGTGATGTAGATGCAATCATATTAGAAGATACAATATCTTTAATAAGTAAAGGAAGATTGCAAAAAGAAACTCTGGGGAGGAAAGATAATCTGGAATTTAGGAATTGAGGGATGTTCTTGAATAGCCTTATTCTGTAGAAATGCAATAAAGATAGTAGTTGTAACTTTAGCAAACTTGGAAGACTAAACATTGTAGATTTAACATGGAAAAAGCAAGTATATAGAATTATAACATTATATGCTTATACTAAATGTAAAGAAAGGGAAAGCATATTTTATGAAATTTTAGACTTTGTAGTGATTACTATGAATATTATTATAACAGGAGATTTTAATTGTGATTTAAGAGGCAAGTGTAAAAAGAAAGGAATGATAATATAAAAATGTTAGAAGTTATAAGAAGTGGTATGTCAAAATTTTGGAACACAAATTCTTGGACTTACAAAGAGTTATGTGTAGAACTGAAACAGGTTGTTGTATAATATGAGAATGTTTAATTATAGGAGAAGGGGAGGTAGTTAAAGTAGGATTTTCTGATCATCTTGCAATATGACTAGAGATAAAGGAAAATATGGAATATATAAAAAGGCAAACCAGGTAAATCAAACGAATGAGCTGTAGAAAGCACAAGTCCAAGGCTGACAATAAAAAATATGTAAATTTAATGAAGTATCCTTTCTATAAAGGAAGGAACCAAAGAGGGATCCGCCTTCCACAATATAAACATGTCGTCCTGGTACCTAGTGTACCAGGCGACACAATCATTAAATACAATGTCAGAAAAAAGGAATGTCTTTTCCCAGTATGCCAACACACAGTTGGCAAAACTGCCCCCACATGATGAACCCATTGCTACACCAGAACGCTGGAGGTAAATATTACCTTCAAACAGCATAAAGTTGGAATAAAAAAGGCAAAGAATGAAAATGATGAATTAAAAAGCATGGAATGAAGAAGGAAAGTGATTATTAATACAGTTATAGAAAGACCATAATACTATGGGGATATTTAAAAAAATTGGCATGAATGGAGGATGACATCTAATGAAAAATATAAAAAAAGGTTTTACAGTAGCAATATGATGTGAGAAAAGTAGAGGAAAATTATCAAAGAACATAAAATAATGCATTGGAAGATTTAGAACATAATGATAAAAAGCACTTTGACAAACAAAAATAATTATATGAAAGAAATCAAGAAAAAAATATAAGAATTGCTATATAAGCAAAGATAGTTTTTTACAAATAAAAACAGAAGACAAATTGAGTTACTTAAATGGATTAGTAAAGGAAGCTCATAGTGTAATGAGAAAAATAAAAAAAAATGTAAAATGAGAACTAGAATGAATTCAGGAAATCATTAGGAATAGTATAGAGCAAAATGTATAAAAATGAGTGAACAAAAAAGAAGGTATTAAAATATGAAAGGTAAGAAAGTAAACAGAATAAGAGAAAAAAGAGATGGAAAAGGTGAATTCTTTAAATGAGCTAGATAAAGTATTAGGACAAGTAAATATAGATTCAGCTTCAGGACCAGCTGGAATAGGGTATGAAATATATAAAAAATTAAGAAATTGGAAAAAGATTTTTAAAGATTTTGAATGAATGGTTAAATGAAGTTTTTATCTATACACAATTATGTAGTAGAATACTTAAATTAATTTGGAAAAAGGAAGATAGAAGACAATTAAAAAACTGGAGACAGATGGTATTGAATAATAATGATTATAAGATCTTTATGAAAACAATACAAAAGAGATTTGATACTATATTGGGAATATTATGTAAGACAGTATATATAGTATAAAGAGGAAAGGGTTGTCAAGAATTATTAATGATAGTTAGAGAAATTGTGGATGATATTATGAATTGAACAGAAGTAGCAAAAATCATTCCAGGAGACTTAGTAAGACATTTGACACAACTGGACAAGAAAATATTGTGGGCAATAATGAACAAATATAATATAAGTGAGAAAGTTAAGAAACTATGCATGTCAGCACATAGCAATAATAAAGTAAAAATACTTATAAGTGGCTGATTAAGCCAAGAGTTACATATAAAGAGTGGTGTAAGTCAGGGATGTCCAATGAGTTGTATACTCTTTGCATTAGTTATGAATGTGATAATATGTAAAATAAATTGTAAAATGAAGGAAGCAGGGCTTATAACTCCTGAAGGGTTATGAATTTCAGTTCTGATATATGCAGATGACATTATAATAATTGCAAAAAACAAAATATTGATAAAATAAGTAATAATTTGCACAAATGAGTATCTACAGGTGATAAGGATTGCTGTAAATAAAGAAGAGTAGAGTTTTAGATGATATAGTAAAGATAGGGGTTATATATTTACAATAAATAACATGTATGTGTTAGGTATAAAATTTGGGAATAAAGATGTAAGTAGAATTATATTATAAGAACAATAGAAGAAATAAAACAAACCTTTCTGTTTTGAAAAACATATACATTATCACTCAGAAAAGAGCTTATTTGATAAATTCAGTACTGATGGAAAAATATACTTAGGAAGTATATTTATATTGCTAACAGCATTTGACAAGGAATTATTGTATATATATATATATATATATATATATATATATATATATATGTGTGTGTGTGTGTGTGTGTGTGTGTGTGTGTGTGTGTGTGTGTGTGTGTGTGTGTATGTTTCTGTGTGTGTGTATGTGTGTGTATATATATATATGTATATGTATATGTATATGTATATATATATATATATATATATAAATATATATATATATATATATATATATATATATATATATATATATATATATATATATATATATCAGTATCATTTAAATGGGGTTCTAGATTAAAGCCAGTTAAAAGAGGAGTTTTGTATGTAAATAAAGAATACGGAGGCTTTGGGTTAATTAAACCAGTGGTATTCACTGCTTCATTAAATTTGTATGAAGTGTTAAAGGGAATAATTGAAAATGGTGAGAGATTAGCAATAAATTTGTATAAATGTAAGAATAATAAATTTGATGGTCTGGTAAAAAAGAAAAATTGAGTGTATAAATGAAGAAATAAAATGTTACCAAGAAAAATATTTTTGTGGAAAATAAAAAGTCATGATTAAAAAAAAAAATAGAAAAATATGGTATAGTAGTGTAATGATAAAATATTATGTGGTGGTGGTGCTGCGGTAGCATTGTCACCTCACAGTAAGATGTTGTCCTGTTCGATTCTCAGCTAGAGTGTCTTCTGTGTGGAGACATGCGTGAATGGGCGTACCTTCATTGAAGGTTGTGCGTGAGGGCCGGCAACTTGGCACGTAAAAATCTACTGCCAATCATTAGCGACCCCTAACCAGGAAAAGCCGAAAGACACAACAAGTGTAATGATAAAATATTACTATGTAAAACCATGGGAAAAATCTAACAGATTTATTTATTTAACATTTGTTTACCGGGAAAGTCCAACGTGGAACAAAGCCAATTTTTAGCAGAGGCCCAGGGAGGAATTCTCCAGATGCAAGTCTTTGTAATGTGAAAGGAAACCAGAGTACCTGGAGAATGCCCACATGGATGCAGGGAGGACATACAGACTCTGCACAGAAGGCACTCCAGCCAAGAATCGAACTGGAGAACTTCTTGTGAGGTGACAACGGTACAGATGGGCCATCCAATGAAAAATTAAAACTATAAAACTAAGAAGCAAATGGTGTAATCAGCAAATAGAATGTAAAGATTTTTTCTGGAGACTGTAAAAGGAAATATGCCATATAAAAATTAAAGTGATAGGATATGTATACATTGTCAAGAAGAAGAAACTACAGAACATGTGTTTTTATATGTAATTGACTAAAAATCTTATGGGGAAAATTATTTAAAGAAGATCTCGTCAAAGATATAAAATACATGGATAAAATAAATATGGATATGATTATGTGGATATTATAAAAACAGAAGTAAAGACTATGTTAAAATAATAGATACAAAATTATTTTAGGTTATATGAAATAAAAGAATAAATTAAACTAATGGTAAATGGATTTTAGCAACACTATTAAATAGAATCAGATGATGGTTATGGAAAAAGGAGTTGCTGTCTAATAGGATGGAAATTTAGTATGAGTGTAAAAGAAATTATGAATATGTGTAAACAGATATGTGTGTGTATATATATATATATATATATATATATATATATATATATATATATATATATATATCTTTATATTTGTAAATATGTAAATATTTTGTTAATGACAGTTCTTTTGTACATAAATAAAGGATTCCTACTCTTTTTTATAGATGCCATGGTATTTATTACTTCCACCTGAGCTGCAACAAACTCAAATAGATGGGGTGTTATTTGATATCTCATCTGAAGGATATACATTCAGGAGTGTAGCACCCCCCTTATACTACAATGCAATGTCAACAATCTGTCTGCCTGGGGTGGGAATAGAACCCACAGCCTTCTGCATTAAAGATTGGGGTGCTATCTGTGGCACTACTGACACTGCTGTTTTATTTAGGATCTATCCGTTTGATCAACAGTTAATTTTGCTACCTAACCGTTTGATCAACAGTTAATTTTGCTGCATATTTTTTACTGTATATTGAACTATTAGCCTGTGTTTTGAAGTTGAGTAATTGTAAAAACATTGTATGAATACAGTAAAATTTGACAAAATAATATAATGAAAGAAAACACAAAACGTATAAAAAGAATAAAGAAGAGCAGGTCAAGCTCTTTAACCTAATTACAACATCCCTAAGTTATACTAAGGAGATATGTATATATATATATATTAATGAACATAACAGAAAAAAACACAGCATAATATAAGTATGTTTTTCACATCATTATAAAGGAACTTATCTATGCACTATTACATTTGTTGTTGGTAGAAATCAATATGCATTGTGAGCTAATGTCACAAATGTCTTTTCATTGTGTATACTTTATCAAGAATGCCCTTATATATAAATGAATCAGTATTTCTCCCTCGGTTTCTGGAAGCACTCCTATACTGCAGTATAAAACAGTTAAATTTTTTTGCAGGTTTTATTCGTGTGCTGTACATTACTTTAACCTTTCTTTATAGTCCTCTCAGTTACAAATTTCCTTCATATTTTATAGGTTCATATGTTCATAGTTACGTACTAGGCTAGCTCCTCTTGTGGGCAATTCTAAGCCAGAAAATTTCCCTTTCAAAGGAGATAATCAAACCTTGCACCTTCTGGCTGTGAGGTAAACACTTTAAACATTATACCAACCCTCAATCCAAAGAGAAACATCTGGATTTGAATCCTGGCTCACCTGTGCTCTGACCAGGAGCTCACTGCTCTTATAGCCTGCACCACAAAGAAAACTAAAAACTAGTGCATAAGCTGCACTTCCCCACACATTTTAGAGTGATTGAAGCATAAGCAGAGGCTTTGATGAAATCTGAACTCATAACCTCTGGTTTATGAGATGAGTGGTCTAACCCCTGAGATGCAAAGCCGCATATATATTTATTTTATCCTTTGTTAATATAATCCTGCTTTTGGCTAGGGATATATCTAGAAGGGTTCATAGATCATCTCACTCAACTGGTTAATTAACTAATTTTCAGCTGCTCACATGTCTCAAATAAAGCTTGGTGTGATTTATATGAGTTGCCATTTAATGTTCTTATTGGCAGTGATTCTGGTGTTTAATTGTATCACAAGTACATAGATCACGATCATTCTATAAAACTGTATCTTCTCAAATAGTTTATTCTGTTTAATATTAGTGATGGAGTTCCTGGTCAAAATTTTCTGTTTTTATCACATCTTCTTTATTCCCATTAATTGGCACATCACCTCTTTCTCACTGCATTAGTCTAAACTTCCTTTCCCTATTCTTTGTGGTGGCTATACCAGCATTCATCCTGTCTGAGTCTTTGCCTATTCATCCTACCCTGCTTTACATGCCTGGCTGACATAACCTAAACTGGACAACCATGTCATCTCTTCCCATCTTTGTATAGCTCTTGTTCTCTTGCTCTGGATTTATCACTAACTTTTAAGTTACTCATTTTTCCCCATCCTTTGAGCTTTATATTTTTATACCTGTTAAAACTTCCTTTTTATGAAATTACTTTGGATAGAGGGTTCATAGTAACTACTAATCCTATTACACTCCCTCATTTAGCATGCTTCCTTTCTTAGCTGAAAGCTCATCATTTATTGTTTTTATATATAACCACTAGGAATTGTGATAGCAGTAAAACAATAATTATCATTTCATGTTAATTTTTACATCCATAGCAAGTATCTGCCTTATTCCTTCACATTTTTTTACAGAAAAAAGGTTCATAGGTTCACACAAAGCTATCCACTCCAAATACCATAAATTATTCCCTTTATCCATAAGGGTCTAAGAAAATAGCCATGGGGTGAATTCCTGGATCCACATCTACTCATAAAGGTTGGTTTTAAAGAGATCTAAGGAGCTACCTTGTATGATGTTGAGATGACGCTTTTTCTATAGATGGGAATTCCTCTATCCCACCTATTTTTAATACTTGATGCATGTTTAAATCCTCATATAAGATATTAGTGATAATTCTGGTTTATGAAGGTGTGTTGAAGTCAAGTATGGCAGAATCTATCATAGTCGCAGTGGTCAGGCAGATGATCACTTCATAAGAGCATGTAAAATACAACACCTGCTTGCTCTGCACCCAAGGACTGTCCACTTTGATTAAATCAGACCATCAAACTATTGCATTCTCTACATAAAATCTACAGAAATCCCTAAATATCTTAGATTTAGATGTAGTCATAGGTCGAGTTTTTGTAGATAATATGATAGCTTTTTGAAATTGCCAGAGTAAGGGAGAGATTCACGTAAGCAGAATGCAGTGATTTGACATCAGTCACTGTTTCAGTCACAACAGATTCAGTAGACTGGACCTACCTTTAACAAAGTCAAATTGTCTATGGTTGAGGCATTGTAGGCTGACAGTATCATTATTTATGATGTAAATTGTAAAGTCTTTGTTACTTTACAGATAATTTTGGTCTGTACTTTCTAGGGTTGGTAGTAGGGTCTCTTGTTTTTAGGTGTACCACTATTGCCTTTCTCCCAACTTCAGACATACAGCCAGTATAGGGGTTATGATTATATCAGTTTAGAGGGGAACTGATGAGGCTTTTTGTAGTAATGACCAAGAAACACTCTGGTGCATTCTCAAGAGACATGAAGCTGATAATATAAAATTTTGTTTAAGACATTTTAAGCAATATATTGGGGAGGGAGAAACCGGGACTGAGTAGTAAGGGGAGCAGGGAAGGAAAACATGGGGGAACATAGGGAAAACATGTAAGTGAATTATTTTGCTAATATGTCCTTTGGTTTAAGGTAGGTTGCGCTACTTGAGATTAATTCTGTGAATTGTTCGGTATTCCTTCTGTGGTTCCTAACATAGTTAAAGAAAGCTTAATGGTTATCTTTGATGTGATAATATTCAACTTGCATTTGTCTTTATGACTTTTAATTTTATACCCTAGTTATCTGGAGATATTTTTGAGATTTTTTCTTTTATGAGGGATTTCAATTTAATTGTTAGTGTGATGATTTGTTTTCTTTTATTCTCAAATGTGTTGATAATGGGATTCTGACAAAAGGGATTATTTTTAGATTTGTCATCATCCTATGATAGGCAGGGACAAATGTCTAAATACAGGATCTAAGATTAGAATACAAGTCATTTAAGTAAGCAACTGATTTTGTTGTAGATTCCATAAGGGAGAGCTTTTAAATTCTTCTTGTTCATCAAACAACACCAGGAGACTGGACCCGGAGAAATTCCTGAATACATTAGGGTTGGATGTTGTCATAAGCTGACTTTATGTAGGGAATATGATAGTCTGATGGTTTGATTTAATCAAGTTGGGGGAGTTCTTGGGTGTACAACAAGCAGGTGTCCCATTGGTAAGAACAAGCTCAAGCAGGCAGGAAACTCTAGTCAGAGAATGCATAATCATTTTAAGTGGATGGCATTAATAAAGTTAATGAACCATTGTGCTTACTTGTGCTGGCAAGATTTTTTTTTTGTCATTTAACTGTAGCAGTTGAAGTCACCCAAAATTGCTGTATTAGTCTGAATAGCTAGAGACTCAATCTACTTTACACTGGTATTATGGGCAGTAAAATCATGAAGGGGGCTCTATTGTTATAAGTAATATGATAATTGGACTTCATTATTGAAACCAGGCTATCCAGGAGTGTAAGGTTAATAAATGACAGACATAATTTGCCATAAGGCAAATAATATGCTGCCACCCTTGAAAGAGGGTCTGAACTAGTAATAGGCACTCAACCCATGTAAACAAAGAGAAAACCTACTACACTGAAAACAATTTTAAATAATTTTACAGGTACATATGTGTTCAAAAGTCATTGATATAGAATTCTACCAAACTCCTAATTGTCTTTAGGTGTGTTGAGTGTTCTTACAGTATAATGTTTTGCAGAATTCTGACAAAAGTTTTCCTCACCTTTTTGTTAATTTTTATGGAATATACAGTGGAATATAAAAAGTGCACACACCCCTGTTAAAATCTCAGTTTTTGTGATAGAAAAAAATGAGACCACAATAAATCATTTCAAAACTTTTCCCACCTTTAATGTGACTTATAACCTCTACAATTCAATTGAAAAACAAATCTGTTAGGGAAAAATATAAAAAATAAAAAATGTACAATACGGTGGTTGCATAAGTGTGCACACCCCTAAACTATTTTTTTCTTTTGTGTGCACATCCTTAAACTAATACTTTGTTGAGGCAACTTTTGATTTAATTACAGCATTCAGTCTTCTTGGGTAGGAGTCCATCAGCATGGCACATCTTGACTTGGCAATATTTGCCCACTCTTCCTTACAAAGGCACTCCAAATCTGTCAGATTGCAAGGGCATCTCTTGTGCACAGCCCTCTTCAGGTCACCCCACAGACTTTCGATTGGATTTAGGTCTGGGCTCTGGTTGGGTCATTCCAAAACTTTAATTTTCTTCTGGTGAAGCCATTCTTTTGTTGATTTGGATGTATGTCTGGGGTCATTGTCATGTTGAAAGGTGAAATTCCTCTTCATCTTCAGCTTTCTAGCAGATGCCTGATTGTTTTGGGCCAAAAGGGACTGATATTTGGAACTGTTCATAATTCCCACCACCTTGACTAAAACCCCAGTTCCAGCTGAAGAAAAACAATCCCAAAGCATGATACTGCCACCACCATGCTTCACTGTGGGGATGGTGTTCTTTTGGTGATGCAAAGTGTTGTTTTTGTGCCAAACGTACCTTTTGGATTTGTGGCCAAAAAGTTCAGCCTTGGTCTCCTCAGACCATAACACATTTTCCCACATGCTTTTGGGCGATTTGATATATTGTTTTGCAAATTTTTGCAAGGCCTGGGTGTTTTTCTGTGTAAGAAAAGGCTTCCATCTTGGAACCCTACCCCATAGTCCAGACATATGTTGAATACTGGATATTGTTGTCACATGTAGTACACTATCACTACTTGCCAGAAATTCCTGCAGCTCCTTCAGTGATGCTGTAGGTCTCTTGGCAGCCTCCCTGGCCAGTTTTTGTCATGTCTTTTCATCAATTTTGAAGGGACATCCAGTTCTTTGCAACGTCACTGTTGTCCCATATTTTCTCCACTTTTTGATGACTGTCTTCACTGTGTTCCATGGTATATCCAATGCTGTGGTAATTTTTTTCTACCCTTTTCCTGACATACCTTTTAACAATGAGATCCCTTTAATGCTCTGTAAGCTCTCTGTGAACCATGGCTTTTGCTATAACAGGCAACTGAGTAAATGTCAGGAAAATCCTACTAGAACAGCTGTACTTTATTTGGGTTTAATCAGAGTCTCTTTAATTGATTGCAGGTGTGTACCCAAGAAGACTGAATGCTGTAATTAGATCAAAATATGCTTCAACAAAGTATTAGTTTAAGGGTGTGCAGACCCAACAAAGTATTAGTTTAAGGGTGTGCACACTTATGCAACCAGCATATTGTACGTTTTTTATTTTTTATATTTTTCCCCTAACAGATTGTTTGTTTTTCAATTGAATTGTTCAGGTTATAGGTCACATTAAAGGTGTGAAAAGCTTTGAAATGATTTATTGTGGTCACATTTTTTATATCACAAAAACCTGGCATTTTAACAGGGGTGTGTACACTTTTTATATCCACTGTATGACACATGGATTTTGGTATGTGCCATTCTCATGCTCTAAACTCCAACAGAAGGCACTTAGGAAAGACATTCCAGCACTTGATCAGATCAAAAATGGACTTTATTAAACAAATAAGCAACAATACATAAACGCATTAAAGTATCACCACATTTTCTTCCCCAGTTTAGAATTCTTCAGATGTAAAACTGCAGTAGAAAATATATCCTTTTATACAGAAAACTACTATGAACTACCAATGAAACAACTTAACTAATTATCCAATAAAAATTCAAAATTCAAAACTACTAAGCACTTAATTAATTTATTTAAGCGGTGATATGTTAATGTGTTTATATATTGTTGCTGTTTATTTGTTTAATAAAGTCTGTTTTTGACCTGGTTAAGTGCTGAACTGTCTTTCCTAAGTGCCTTGTCTTGGAGTTTATGTGTTTTTGCTGTTTTGGGCACTTTTCTTCATTTTTGTATTATTGGCCATTCTCATGCTGTAGTATTACACTTGTGGTTTGAAATGCATATGCTTTTCCTTAATACTAGCAGTGTGTCTCCATTTTGTGACTACCATATCAATGTGGTGAGGTGCCATAGCAATCTGGAGTTATATTAGGCTATTACTATGGGTGAAAACTTCCACCTGCCTGCTTTAACTGACTAGTCATGAGATGCCATGTATCATTATTCCTTCCTGGGTACCTCTGATTGTGCATGCCATCAATTTGGACAGCATGAATGTTTACCAGTGCCCATAAATATTCAGTAAACTAATATAATGCTTAACATACTACCTTATAAAACATACTTCAACATTTTATCTTCACTATGCATATCATAGTAGGATCAGAGTATGCCTCATGTGATTTCGGTGCTTGTAGGACAAATTGTATACCACTAAATAATGTAAACTCTGCATATAGTACAAAGAATTATTCATTTGCTTTTAACCACCAACTAGACTTTTATGCAATGCACCCTTAGTAGCACTTGCTAAGTAATTCCTAGATTTTTTTCAGTATTAAAAAGCTTGTTGTATGTATTTTAATTTCTTCATTGATTTGACACAATGTTTTACAACACAGTTTCTCGCTTATACTTCTGTGACTACTAGAAGTTAAACAGTGCAATTATTCCCACTGCTTTGATATTAATTAGCACCTGCATTTATGCAGGTTTATTTGCTGTGTTCTCACATGAGAACAGGAACTCAGACTATACATTTGATACATCTGCCTGTATTATACGACCTCCAGAGGAGCACCATTAACAACTACCATTGAAAATTGCTATTTTTAATATTTTTTTATGCCGGTAGTCTTTGCATATCATTATAATTACCAGTTGCGGTTGTGCACAAGTTAATAATATACCCATGTCCTGATTAGAATAGCATTAATTCCAGTAGGACAAACAGGAGAATATAACAGTCTTTTTAATGTCAGACTCTCATATGCAGTCTTTGTCAAAACTCATCTAAAGAGACCTAATTTTAATAATCAAAATTTTGCAAGTTTAAAGGCATTATGAACATTAATGCATAACATCCAGCAATGATATTTCAGCTCCCTGCTTTAATCACTTGGGAATGAAGCTACCGTTCAAACTATATTCATGTACACTGGAACAAACATACACTTGCATACAATTACTGCTTAAGAAAATTATTTTGAACTTTATTTAATATTTATTTAATTATTGGACTAAAGAGGTCTTCAAATCATGGCAGAAGGGATACTATACAAATTATATGTGGTCTGAAGCCCTTCTTTCCTTATGTTTGTGAGATGAATAGTATAAGCACATCTCTGGTAATGTGGCAGGTATCTAGGACATGTTACGCTTCTTCTGCTGTCCATATTCTGTCATTTGTATGTAGCAGTCCCTGTTTAGTGATACAGAGATGCTGATCATTGCAGCTGCCTCACCTGATTCAAGCAAGCAGATGTGAGAAGCTGAGTGTTTGCATGGAATGCACACACAGTCTCACTAATGTCTGCAGAAGATACAAACAGCAGTGAGTCTTTTGTCACCACATCAAAGGGACCGGCATTATACGGCCTGTAGTAAGTGGAATGAGCATTCAGTCTAACATAAAATATATCTTTAGAAAATTCATTCAAAAGTACCAGAAGTTTTATACTGCTATGGCAACATTTAGTCTGAGATAATGAAAATATGTGGAACATGTGGATGTTACACGTGGTTTTAATGTTTCTCTTAAAACATTAAAAAAAAGATCACAAAAATGACATGAAACATTCTTCCTTTTTTCTGTAAACCTGAAAAGAAGATCAACTGTTCAACAGTAAATGGAGAATATTAGAGATCTATAGGTGGTGACATATTTGAGATTTTGCAGTTTATTTTTTACCATGGACTTTGACCCTTAAGATACTGCTATCTCTGAACTCCTTTGAAAATGCAGTCTAAATGCATTTATTATTTAGCTAAGAAGATTTATAACCAGGCATCCATCACAGAAATTGCTTCAAAATTACTTCTGGGAAAAAAAACGAACAACTTCCCCAGGTAAGGCACTGCAAGCACTGCTGCTAAGTTTCCAAAATGCTGTGCTTTTGTAGTTGGGGGTAACAAAAATCACTGTAGTTCACTTTTTTATTTACTACTACAGATGCTGAGGAACAGATAGAGTCTGTGGTGCATGCACTGATTTATCTCCTATAGAGACATATATTTTTACAGGCATATTAAGAAAAGAATACAGGGTAGGAGTGTAAGATTCATTTAGCAGGGCAGAGTTCATTTTGTTGGATGAGGCCACAGAAATATGTCTTTTCAATCAACCATCCTGAAATTAGCCACAAAAATGATGTTTTTAGAAACTTTCCCCTCAGATGAAATCTAACTTCACAGAACAAAAGAATTATATAAAGTCAGTGTGGGGTAGCCAATAGTGTATTACAAGAGTATTACCCAGTCCTCACCAGTATAAGTGACCGATGCAATGCCTCAATTGTAACACTGGTTAATTCTGACCATAAATTAGTCATTTTGAAGTAACAATAGCACCAGAGCTCCCCAAAAGAGAAGTCAGACTAAAAAAACTTCACCAAAGCTAAATATACCCTCCTAAGGGATGGTATAATCGACTTCCAAGCTCCAGTTTCCACAGATATCATTGAAAGCTATACTAAGGTATACGCTGATGCCCTGTATAAATATCTACACAGATGTATAGGCACAGCTGTGCATGACAAGATTAAAGCAAGGAACTAAAGAAAAAACAAACCATCCAGGTGGATTTCTAGCATTAATAGATTATACAATAAGCAAAATAAGTTGCTGTCTAAAAATACAAAAATAAGATCCCAGAATTGGAAGAGCACCCTCCTCAGCCTAAACAAACAAATAAGACAACTCATAAAATCCTCAAATAGCAACTATGAGAAAAATTTAGCAACTATAGCCAAGGATAACCATAAGGCTTTTTTTAGCTTAGTCTGCAAAATAAAACGTAGGACTCAGATGTGTACTGAACTAATTGTGGTTGGTGTCACACAAACTGACCATGCAGAAATTGCAAACCTCACAAACTGATGAAGCAACTAAACCACAAACTGAAGAAAAATCTACAAAAACTCAACTGCTTAAAAGCCCTGTTCTGTTCAAACAACAATATACAAATCTCAAAGAAATGCTGTATAATAAATAGAACCGCCAAAAAACTCTAATAAAAATTATTAAAAGTGAGATAAGTGCTTTTGTTTTGTTTCACCATAAAACTTCATCAGATAAACCAAAGGAATAGAACCAGAAATTTATATGACATCAATCCTTAGCAGACAATTAAAGCATCAAAACTGAGCCAGCACCCCCTTAAAGGCATATTTTATCTTATTTTGTTTACATATCTGAAATACTTTCTTTCGCCTAAACCTCATACTGCCAATGCCAGTATAAGAGACACCTGTGAATTTCTCTTACTGTATATACTTCTTTTCATTCTTATTGTAACTTAGTCTGTGAGCTTCATTTGCTATAACCTTTGGACATAACAATTGATATTTGCTTACAAACTTGTATAGTTTTTTTCTTGAATGTACAATGTATTTTTGAACTTTTTATTTGCTTATCTTGTATTGAGAATGTCTTTCTTCTGTTCCTGTTAAACCTGTACTGTGTATATGTTACTTGTATCACTTGTGACTGTGGAGCTTTTTCTCCCTGAGCCTCTGCTGAAAAAGGATTTAAATTCAGTTGGAATAACCCTACCAACAAATGTCAAATAAATAAAGAGGTTTTTAATGGTTCTATTTATCATACAGCATTTTTTGGAGATTTGCATCTTTGTTGTTTTGAACAGACTGAGGATTTTAAGTCATTGAGCTTTTGTGGCTTTTTGTTTCAGTTTGTGGAAACTGCAAACCTGCTAGCAGGCAGGTTTGGTGAAAATTTCACCCCCCTCAGTGCTCTCTCCAAGACTAAGAACATAGCCTCCATGGGACCAGATGCCATTCAGGGACGTGTTCTTTATTTTCTTAAACAAGAGCTAGCTAGTCCACTAGGCACTCTATTCAACCACAGCCTGAGTATTGGCTTTGTCCCCACTGAATGGAAAAAAAGTGACTGTTATCCCCCTCCACAAGACCAGCTCAGTAACAGACCTGGGTAACTATAAAATCATATATTTAACCAGCCTCATCTGTAATGGAATGACTCATCATGGATATCATAAATAAGGATACAGGTGACCTCCAAACACTAGAACCATCCCAGTTCGGTTTTGTCAATGGCAGGGCATGCCTGCTATACCTGGTGGACTTCTTTGAGAATGTGACCAGAGCCATAGATGAAGGCAAAGCTGTGCACACAGCCTGTCTTGACTTGGCCATGGCCTTTGACACAATCCCACATTTGGGCATCATTGACCAACTAACCCAGTTGAATATCAACTCCTGTGTTGTCAAGTGGGTTGAAAACTGTCTCACAGATCGACAATACTCCATCAAAATGGGAGACTTCACCTCTACCAGCAGACCTGTCAACAGTTGGGGTCCCACAAGTATCAGTGCTGGGCCCACTCTTGTTTGGCATATACTTCTCAGAGGTCCAGGCCAAAATGGAGAGGTTATGGCTAACCAAATTTGCAGATGACTACAAATTAGGTGCTATCATTGAATCCCCTAGTGTAGTCAGCATTTTTCAAAAGGGGCTTACTCAGACTATTGATTGATGCCAAAGCCATGGTCTTAAACTAAATGATAAAAAATGCATAATCATTCTCTTCAGTAAATAAACAATGTCCCTGCTGATTATAAAATAAACAATAATTCCCTAAGTACCAATTCTGTAGTAAGAGATCTGGGAACACAAGTTGACTGCGACCTCAACTTCGACCACTATATGTCTACTGTGGTGAGGAAGGCATTCTACATCGCTCACCTGATTTGCAAAGACATCGCCTCAAGAGCAAAAGAGGTTATAATTCCCCTGTACTCATCCCTTATAAGGCCTATTATTGAATATCATGCTCCCTATGGTATGTATCATACCAGACACCTGCAGCAACTTGAGAGACCTCAGAGATTTCGAACTAAGAAAATTTAGGGTCTCCAGCACATGTCTGTAACAGACTGAAGTCACTGTCACTGTACTCAGTAGTGCATAGACTACTTAGAGGTGACTTATGTCTGGCTTACAGGACTATCTGTGACCCAGATCTTATGAAAATGCTGCACATCCATAAGTCAAATGGGACTAAACTCACCTGCTGGAGAGACAGATGCATCTCTCAGAGGATGCCACTCCTTTGGGATAGGCTTCCAGTCCATGTCAAACAGGGTACCTCCATGACCCTTTTTAAGTGCAACCTGGATGACTGATGGGAAACCATACATTTCTGCCAGGGACTGCCCCTGCTTGTCTACTGGACATGGACAGTCCTTGCTAGAACAATCTTGGGCGTAGACAATATCTCTCATCTAGTATTATACTGGGATGTAACGACTAGGTTTGTAAAGACCCTTGGGTCAGTAGCCTAGTAACATTCTATGAACATATGAACACATACCATGCATGCCTATTTTCTTGATTTTTCTTAGAATGGTTTTAGTCCAATCTTGTAGTCACATTCTGGACCAATCACATGCTACCAAAGCTTTCCAGCAGTAAGAGTTGCCTCTAGGAGGTATATTAAGTATTATCTTTGTCTGCAGTCCAGTCAGGTACATGTTTATTGAGTGTTGTCATAGAGAAATAGGATCCAGTATCTGTCATCCTGGGAGGATATGGCAAACAGACGTTGATACTTTGCTAGAGATGGTCTGCACCTGTCCCCCCAGCCTTTTGGATACTCACAGAGGTCCTTGCCTTCCCCATAGTGTCTTTTTTAGGCAATGTCAAAACAAAAAAATTTCCAGTGTAACAAAATCTAGTTGAGACAAACTCAGGGTTGTGCTGCTTAATGCTAGGAGTTTAAGCATGAAACTGCAATCCCTGCGAGCACTCCTCACCTTGGAAGATGCTGACATCTGTGCAGCTGCTGAGACTGAGAGCAACCCGGCTGTTCAAGGCTACAATGCCTTCCACATGATCAGACCTCAAAATGAGGGTGAAATAACCAAAAGTGGAGATGTATCCATATTCATTAAAACCAAATACACTTTGAGACTGGTCAGACAGCATGACTGTCTCAGACTACTCCATGTCCAATTGACTGTTGGGAAAGTACCATACTGCAACATTGCTAGCTATAGATCCCCCAACATGAACCAGGATAAGCACACCACCTACCTCGATTTACTGGAATCCCTCACCATACAGCCCAACACCTTTATCATGGAAAATGTTAACTATCCTTCCATAGACTGGGGGGCATACATGAGTAAAAACACAGTTGCCCAGAGGTTCCTGGACTTTAACACAAATGTTCTGGAAGAGATAGTCTGCACCCTTACTGGGGGCACTAATGTTCTGGACATAGTACTCACCAACATGGCAGGGGGGTAACTGTACTTCACCATGCCTGATGCCCTCTCTGGTTAGGTTAGACCACAAAACTTCACCAAACCTAACTACAGTCTACTACGTGATGGTATAAAAAAACGTCATACCACTTGCAATCACAGACAACAATGATCACTATGCAGAAGTGTATGAAAATACTTCAGCAACTTCTTAAACTCTGATGTACCTACCTGGATCAAAAAAAGGTCTTCCCATAAAAACAAGACACTGTGGTGGACTTCAAGTCTAAACAGATTATATAACAAGAGGAAGAAACTGTTGTCCAAAAGCAAGAGCGGTATCACTCTGCAGAGGAAGAGTTTCTTCCTAAGCCTAAAAATGAAAATCAGAAATATTGTAAAGCTTCTAAAGCAAATTATGAAACTAAAATCACATCACTAGCCAGGGATAATCATAAGGTATTCTTCAATCACATCCAAAGTCTAAAAGTAAATGTCCAGTGATGTGCCAAACTGGTTGTAGATGGGATCACTCATAATACACTGGAAGATATCACCAAACTGCTAGCTGACAGATTCAGTGCAAATTTCATCCCCCCATCCCCATCTACCATATTCCAAAGCATATCCTCACTTCAGAGTTGTGTACTGGTAATTGTTGTTTGACTAATTTTATGTCATTGCTGGCTGACTTCAGAGTTATGCACTGTTATTTTTGCTTCACTGTATAGTTTTTCAGATCTCTGCTGAGGGTGTGGTTTTCCCATACCCACCCGTCCTATTCCTGTGTTGTTTAAATTTGGAGGCTTTTGCAGTTGCCCGCCCCCACTGTAGATTTGATCTAGGACACTCCCCCCAGTCCCATCTCTTTACCTCATTCTACCTAATAGACTCCTTCTGCATTGTTTTTAGTCATTTTTAATTTAATTGCATTTTTTAAACTATTTGGTCTAACATTTACATACTCACATGTGCTAGCTTGCACTGCATTTGAATTGTTTTGACTGCTGTTATAGCTACTTTTCTGTATATACATAAAAAGAAATACCTTTCCTGTAACTAGTGTAGTCCAGATTCAGATTTCCTGTATGCAGGACTGTATGTAAGCTTCTGAGCCCCCCCCCCCAAGCTTTCTGTGTTGGAGGGAAGCCTTCTAGCTTATCAGTGGGAGTGGTAAGCACTAGGTAACCTATCTACCACATAAGGAGTGGTTCTAGCCCAGAAATTGTAGTTATTGGCTGTTTGGGCAGTTTTTCCATCTCTCTCAACTTTCTGATTAAAAAGCCCACATTTGCACTTGTTTCCCCCCTTTCCTGTAACTAGTTTAGTCAAGATACAGATTCTTACTTTTAGCACTTGAATTTGCTTATTCGTGATCAGCACTTGTTTAGAACTTGTAAGCACTAAATAACCTACTAATTACTACAGCACTCAACTTCCCTCATTATCTAGAGGAAAACAGTTTTGGTACTTACTTTCCTCACTTGCTTAGAGAAAAACAGCTCTTGTACTCGCTTTCCTCACTTATCTAGAGGAAAATATTTTTTATTCAGGCATGTCCAAGGGTCAGCTCCCAGTGTACTCTCATGTCTATCTGATGAATCCGGGCATCTTGGGGCAATGTAGAAATTGCCTCATGTGCACAGACAACCCTCTCCTCCTACCACCCAACACTACCACCTGTGAGAGATGCACTTATCTAGCCAAACTGGAGGTAAAGCTCTCTCCAATCAAGACTGAACTTGTCAGTCAAGAGGAGAAGGTAAACACTTGCACAACACCACACTCATCACATAGTCTCACTAAATCTACACCACCAAAATCCACACATAGAAACATAAAAACATTTGCGGAGGCTCTCAATAATAATCTGCTCAAGCAACAGAGACCTCCAAAGCAGAAATGCAAGCAACCTCCACCACCCAACACAACCCAAATGACACATAGCCCGCAGACTCAGTGTGCCACTCAACCACAGCCAATAAGGCAAAACAACGCACCCAACACACTAGTCATAGGTGACTCTATAGTCAGGCACACTGATGTCCCACTCACCAGGCTAAACAAGGAGAAGGTTACTGTCATTTGCCTGTCGGGTACCAGGATCCGCCACATAACCCACGCACTCAGGTAACTCCACAACAAGTACAAATATGACTCTGTCATTGTCCATGTTGGTGTAAACGACCTGAGACGTACCTCCCTGGACTGCATGAAAAGAGACATGGAAGAGCTCTCCGATCTTGTAGTCCAGGCAGGTATGACCCTAGCCCTGAGTAGCATTCTGCCATCACCCAGAATTATGCCGCAGTACAAGGACAAAATGATTGACTTCAACAATTGGCTAATCTTCTGGTGCCATTCTAAAGGGATCTGGTATCTGTCTGCCTGGGATGACAATGTCGATAGACCACGATGCTTTGCCAGAGATGGCCTGCACCTGTCACCCCTGGGATTCCGGATACTGGCCTTTTTTAGGCAAGGTTCAATTGACAAATTCACCACTGTAACAGGAACAGGCAAGCAAAAACTGAGGGTGATGCTACTCAATGCTAGAAGTCTAAATCTCCAAATGCACTCACTCGAGGTACTCCTTAAAATGGAGAACATCGACATCTGTGCAGTGACTGAGACCTGGTTCAAGGCACCAGAGAGCACCCCTGCACTACCAGGCTATAACTCATACCACACGTTTCGGCCATGTAACTTAGACCGGAACACCAAAGATGGAGGTGTGTCCATATTCATTAAGGATATGCATACCTCCAGGCTTGTTGCTCAGCATAATGCAGCTGAGGTTATCCAAGTGCAACTAACTCTAGGCAAAACCGCAATCCAAATTGTAGCTTGCTACCGATCACCCATCATGCCCCAGGATTTACACTCCTCTTTTCTTGATGTACTGGAAAATATTAGGGTTCAACCAAACACCCTAATAATGGGCGATTTCAACTACCCCACCATTAACTGGGAAAACTGCTCATGTACCAACTCCTTCACTTAACGCTTTCTGGAATTCATAAACTCCAATGACCTGGATCAACTTATCTACATCCCCTCCAGGGGCAACAATATCCTAGCTCAAGTCATTACCAATATGAGTGACCGTTGTTCCACACCTGAAGTCAACGCCTCATTGGTCCGATCCGACCATAAGCTAATTACCCTAGATATCCACATCCTGCCTCCACCCTCATTAAGGAAACCATGGTAAAAAATTTCTCCATAGCCAGCTTCATGCTTCTTAAGACAGAAGTGGTGAACTTCATGATATCCATGCAGATGGACAATACAGTTATGACTACTGAATCCTACACAATTGCACTTTATAAGAACTTACATGAGTGCATGGATCGTGCTATCCCAAACAGAACCAAGACGCTATCCTCCAAAAAAAAGGAAGCCAATCTGGTGGTCTCCTGCCATAAACAAACTGTACAACAGAAGGAAGAAACTCTTGCAAAAGAGAGTAAAATCCCACGAGTGGAGGAGCTCCCTGGTCAGCCTCAGTAAGAAGCTGCGATCCCTGATAAAATCCTCCAAAGCTAGTTATGACAACAAAATTGCCACTAATTCTAAAGACAGCCACAAAGCATTCTATAGCTATGTCAAGAATCTCAATGGTAACACTCAGATCTGCTCTGAGTTGCAGCACAATGGCACTAAATATACAGACCCAACTGATATTGCCAACATCCTGGCAGATAGGTTCAGTGCTAACTTTACCCCCCTCTCACCCTCTAAACAGCCCATCTCTATACCGGAAGAATGCAAAGTTCCTGTAATCATGGCTGCACAGGTAAAATCCACACTCTCCAAAGCCAAGAACACAGCATCCATGGGACCTGACAACATCCCAGGCTGTGTTCTACACGAACTACAGAACGAACTGGCACCCCACCTAAGTATCATGTTCAATCATAGCCTCACCTCAGGCTTTGTGCCTGCTGAATGGCACACAGCAACGGTTATCCCACTCCACAAGGGGGGAGCCACCACAGACCACGGGAACTACCGCCCCATTAGCCTGATGAGCCTGGTCTGCAAGGCCATGGAACATATCATCATGGAACTTATAAACAAAGACATTGGTAATCTCCAAACTCTGGATCCCACCCAGTTCGGGTTTTTAAAAGGCAGATCCTGTCTCCTAAACCTGATAGACTTCGTCAAAGCAGTCTCCAAAGCCATAGACAAAGGAAAGGTGGTTCACACAGCCTAGCTAGATCTTGCCAAGGCTTTTGACACCATCCCCCACTCTGGAATTATAGATAAACTCACTAAACTAGGTATAAATCCCTATGTCACAAGATGGGTTGCCAACTGGCTCACTGACAGAGCCCACACTGTGAAAGTAGCAGACTCCAAATCCGACTTCAGACCAGGGACAAGTGGAGTACCACAGGGTTCAGTCCTGGGTCCTCTCCTGTTTGGTATCTACTTCTCTGAAGTACAGGCTAACACAGAAGGTCTTTGGCTAATGAAGTTTGCAGATGACTGCAAACTAGGAGCCATAATCGAAACTCCTAATGATGTGAACATCCTACAAAAGGGCCTCACTGAGACAGATGCCTGGTGTCAAAGCCATGGCCTCAAGCTGAATGCCAAAAAGTGCATTGTCATCCCCTTTGGTAAAAACTCTGTACTCATGAACTACAACATAGGCAGTAGTATACTTAACACCAAAAGTGTGATAAGAGACCTTGGGACACAGGTGGACAGTAGTCTCTCCTTTGATAATCACATCACCACAGTAGTCAGGAAATCCTTCTACGTGGCACACCTCATCACAAAAGGTTTCTCATCCAGAAAAAAATGGGTCATTGTTCCCCTCCACTCATCACTCATTAGACCCATTATAGAGTACAATGCCCCTTTTGGTATGTACCTCACAAGACATCTACAACAACTGGAAAGGCCGCAGAAATACCTCACAAAGAGGATTACCGGCCTCAAACAGATGCCCTACACAGACCGTCTAAAAAAACTCCAGCTTTACTCCATCGCATATCGCCTACTCAGAGGTGATCTCTGCCTAACATACAAAGCTATGTCAAACCCAGAGCTGTTGGACATGCTCCACTTAAAGAAACCCCAATCCCTCCAAGCTACACGCTCTAGGGACCTAAACCTTGTCACCACAATAAACAGAATATGCTGGAGGGATAGATTCCTGTCCTGTGCAGCCGTGATTACAGCAACTTTGCATTCTTCTGGTATAGAGATGGGCCCTTTAGGGTGTAGGGGTGGGTAAAGTTAGCACTGAACCTATCTGCCAGGATGTTGGCAATATCAGTTGGTTCTGTATATTTAGTGCCATCGTGCTGTAACTCAGAGCAGATTTGAGTTTTGCCATTGAGATTCTTGACATAGCTATAGAATGCTTTGTGGCTGTCTTTAGAATCAGTGGTGATTTTATTTTTATAACTAGCTTTGAAGGATTTTATGAGGGATCTCAGCTTCTTACTGAGGCTGACCAGGGAGTTATTCCAGTCATGGGATTTTACTCTTTTTTGCAAGAGTTTATTTCTTCTGTTGTAGAGTTTGTTTATGGCAGGGGACCACCAGATTGGCTTCCTTTTCTTGTAGGATAGCATCTTGGTTGTTTTAGGGATAGCATGATCGATACACTCGTGTAAGTGCTTATAAAGCGCATTTGCGTAGGATTCAGCAGTCGTACCTCTATTGTCCATCTGCATGGGTGTCGTGAAGTTGGCTTTGAAGAAATTTTTTACGGTGGTTTCCCTAATGGGGGTGGGGGCGAGATGTGGATGTCCATACTGATTAGCGTGTGGTCGGAGCTGACCAACGAGGAATTGACCTCTGGTGTGGAACGCCGGTCACCCATGTTGGTAATGATCAGGTTTAGGATATTGCTGCCCCTGATGGGGGTGTGGATAAGGTGATCCAAGGCATTAGAATTTATGAATTCCAGAAAACGTTGAGCAAAAGAGTTGGTGCATGAGTTGTTTTCCTAGTTAATGGTGGGGTAGTTGAAATTGCCCATTATTATGGTATTGGGTTGTACCCTAATATTTTCCAGTGTATCAAGAAATGAGGAGTGGGAATCCTGAGGCATGGTATGGGATCTATAGCAAGTTACAGTTTGGATTGCAGTTTTGCCCAGAGTTAGTTTCACTTGAATAATATCAGATGCATTATGCTGTGCAACTAGCCTGAAGGTGTAGATATTCTTGATGAATATGGACACACCTCCACCTTTAGTGTGTTGGTCCAGGATAGGTGGCCGAAAAGTGTGGTATGAATTATAGCCTGGTAATGCAGGGGTGCTCTCTGGAGCCTTGAAAAAGGTCTCTGTCACTGCACAGATGTCGAGTGAGTGCATTTTGAGGTTTTGATTTATAGCACTGAGTAGCATTACCCTCAGATTTTGCTTGCTTGTACCTGTTATGGTGGTGAATTTGTCATTTGAACCTTGCCTAAAAAAGGCACTATATGGGTGGCAAGAGCCTTAGCCAGTATCCGGAATCCCAAGAGCGACAGGTGCAGGCCATCTCCGGCAAAGCATCATGGTCTGTCGATCATGTCATCCCAGGCAAACAGATACTGGATTCACTTAGAATGACAAGCCAGTTGTTAAAGTCAATAATTTTGTCCTTGTACTGTGGTATCATTCTGGTTGATGGCAGGATGCTACTCAGGGCTAGGGTCATACCTGCCTGGGCTACAGGATCGGAGAGCTCCTCCATGTCTCTTTTCATGTAGTCCAGGGAGGAATGTCTCAGGTCATTCACACCAACATGGACAGTGACAGAGTCGTATTTGTACTTGTTGTGGAGTGACTTGAGTGCATGCATTATGTGGTGGATCCTGGCACCCGACAGGCAGCTGGCTGTAATTTTCTCCTTGTTCAGTCTGGTAAGTGGGACATCAGTGTGTCTGACTATAGAGTCACCTATGACTAAAGTGTTTAGTACATTGTCTTGCCTTAGGGGCTGTTTGTGGGTAGTACACTGGTGTTGTGAGCTATGTGTCACTTTGATTGAATATTGGTGGTCTCTCTCTCTCTCTCTCTCTCTCTCTCTCTCTCTCTGCAGTTTATTTCTCTGGGCTAGTTGAGCATGTGAACTCTAAGCTAGACGGTTTTATAGTGTTGTTTGCTTTGCATTCTGTGAAGTTTTGTGTTTATCTAATTACCTGGGGGGGTCTATCTTTTGTTTTATACTACTGATATAGATACATTTCTGTGTATTTGTGCTCAGTAGCAGAGCTGTTTAGCTGGCTGTGACTAATTCTATAACCATCTGGATATACAAATCTGATATAAGTATACTTTTTTGCACTTGTTCTGTTTCAGTGATAGTTAACAAAACTGTACTGCATTTATTTTTTTGTTTCATTGAATATTGATTGAATATTGATGGTCTCTCTCTCTCTCTCTCTCTCTCAGATTGATTGTTTTCCCACCCTCCTGCCCAAGTGTTGCATTCTTACACTTGGTGGCTTTGGAATTGCCCACTGTTGCTGTAAATTTTTTTTTGGACACTCCTCCCAGCTCCATCTCATTTGCTCACTCAATTGAATACAGTGAGATCATTTGGAAAGAACTACCCCCCTTGCTTCTTTGGCTTTGAGCACTCCTACCAGTCCCATCTCATCAGCATTGTCCACTATGTACAGAGAGAGCATTTGGCAAAGCCAACCCATTTAGTTTCTTAATCATGAATTATCTTCTGTCTCCTCCCTCTCCACTTAAAAAAAATAAAAAAGAAAACAATTTTTACACTTTATTCAGCTGCTTTTACTGCAACTTTATTCTACCTACTTTATTATCTTATTTTGTTTTGCTGTGTGTTCTTCAGTGTTCAAGTGCTGTTATTCTTCTGCATGTATTACTGCTTGTTAGTAGATTGATTAAATTTATCTGCGATTCTAAGCATCTTATATTTGGTTTTAGCACTTGTGCTTTGGGACAGTTATTTCACATTTAAGAAGGTTTTTGTGGTCTACACTCTTGTGGACAAACCCTTATCAAAACTCTCTCTCCATAAGTCTGCCAATTATTCAGAACACTATGTCTGGAAAATTCTCATCAATTTCTCCTGCCAGCCTGGTTGATGTGGGTATACTGAAACAGTGTAGCAACTGCCTCATGTTCACTGACAGCCTCTTCTCGTAGCACATAATTCTTCTACTTGTGAGAAATGCATCTACATCAGTAACCTGGAATCCATGCACTCTTGCACTACAGTCAGTACTCCTGACAAACAGGAGATTGCCAGCACAAATACCACACCAACCACATCACATTGCCAAGCACAACAAACACCCACCTATGCAGAAATTCTCAATGAAAACTTACCTAAATATAGTTGCTTTAAATTTACTTTTTAAATTAAAACCAGTCTTGTAAACAAAATGGGGCTGATCCTCTAATTTTTCTGTGGACACTGTCATCACATCTCAAGATGTTCCAATTCTTTTCCATAAAAGCTTTAACATCTTTAATGAAGGGGTTGTATTGCAATATTCAAGCTCTTTTAAAATTAGTTGTAGTGTCCATAACCTCAGTGTAAGGGGTCCCATTTGCCATTTCCAGCCCTACCCTCAATAGGGGTTTATATTTTTTCCCCCACTCTCGCTGAACATAAGAAGTAATGTCAGCTATGAGTCCGTCTGGATATTCCCGCTCTCTAAATATACTACCAATAAAATGTACTTCATTAATCATCTCCTGATAATCTGAAGTCATATGGGCAGCTCTCATACATTGTCCTTTAAAAATATTTCTTTTTTTGGCTTACAAGATGACAACTAGAATCTTCCAGATAAGAATAACTGAAAGTATCTTTTCTGTAAATTTTTGACTTAAAGCCATTTGGTGTAGAGTAAATATAAGTGTCCAAATATGGTATACCCATACTACTAGAATTGTGTGTAAATTTAAGATAGGTACTTGACTTATTAATGTTCTTAACAAAAATCTCCATCTCCTTAGTGGTACCAGCCCATAAAATAAAAATATCATCCAGAAAGCTGACATAACTTTTAACATGTTTAAACAATGGGTTCTTAAATAAATATTCATCTTCCCAATCAAGGCGGACTAAATTGGCATATATGGGGGCACAAGCGGACCCCATGGCTACCCCTCAGTTTTGTCTGTAATATTCCCCTTCATAATAGATGAAGTTGTTATCTAATATGAGGCTCATAAATTCCAGAAGCAGGCCCACCTTGTCCCATTCAAGTTCTGAATGTTTCCTTATACTATTACTAAACCTAACCATACCGTCATCCTTAGGTATGCATGAAAACAGATCCACCACATCGATGGTTAGAAATGTTAAACCATTCTCCCACAATTGGGGTTTCAACCGACTTAAAAAGTCTTAAGAATCTTTAACTATGTGTGGGACCTTCTCATATATTGGTTTCAACCATCTGTCAATAACCGTACCAAATGGGAATATTTTTGCCTTACTACCTGAAATTATAGGCCTGAATGGTGGTGGGGGGGGGGGGTCAAGTACATTCTTATGTACTTTGGGTATTCCCACAATAGTGGCCAAAACTGGGAATTCTACTCTCAGATATTTGTATGTCTCTATATCAATTCTATTATAAAAAATTATTCTAAATAACAATCAATTCATCCATGGGCAATATTAATCTCATTTAAAGAAGAAACTTTATATTTACCAGAATTAAGTAGGGTGTCATGAATTTTATTAATATAATCATTAGTGTCATATAACACAATGCCACCCCCTTTATCTGGTTTATTATTCATATATTGTTGTTACTATATAATTCTCTTAATATTTGATATTCTTGTTTACTTAATTTATATTTCATCTTGGTTTTTTTACACCTCCTGATATTTATATAACTCATTCGTTACTACCTTTTCGTAAGCTGCTAAAGTACTATTCATGGGGAGGGGGTAAAATTACTCTTCCTCTTTAATTCTCTATCTGTTTGTACTTCCTTCTCCCCCTGAATCTGTTTGTGCATCCTTCTCCCCCTGACAATATGAAGCTAAATTGAATTTCCGTAAGTATAGTTTAAATTCAACCAAGCTATCAATAGTGTCAAATTTTATATTTGGGACATATTTCATTCCCCCTTGAGAATAACTTAAAATGCTCTTTTTCAAGCTTAAATTGAGTGTAGTTAAATATATTAAAATCACCCAGACTGAATTTAATCTCATTATGCTGGATTATCCCCTGTTCCACACCTTGTTCAAATTCTTCCACCCCCTTTGGGATGGCTGATACCCCCAGTTCCTGTTGTCCTGTTTTATGTACCCCTCTCTGTTGTCCCCATCCAACACTGATTCATTTCTCCTAAAAAAATAACTGTTATTATCATTTCTCTTTTTATAGTGCCCAAAATTATTTTGTTCACCTATTCCTTGATGTACCCAATCCTTAGTATTGTGTCTACCACCTATATCATTTGCTTTGTTCCACCTATATGCTGTATGTTTTTCATATTGTTCTAAATCTCTCCTTAGTTTCTGACATTTTCTATCATATAGTTTGTTACTGTTTTTCTCCACCACATCAAATTGTTTATTATACAATTTCTCCCATTGACTGTATAACAAATCATTCAATATCATTTCATTCAAATTTTCAACTTCTTTAAATATCCTACATAAGTTGTTGTCATTGCAACTGATAATAAATTCCATAAAACTAAACCCGAAAGTGTCAATTTATCACATTCCAAAACATTTGTTTCAGTCATTTCAATACCCAACAGTTGTTTAAAAAAACATAAACCCATGGGTACAACCTTAAGCTCAATGCATCTTTTAAAATACATATTGTCCAATTGTAGCCCCTTAATTATACCCAGCTTTTTCCAAACTCATAAATAAGTTCCTTTAAAGTCTTACTGACTGCCTGGGTTTCCTCACCAGTCACAGTGTCCTTCAAAATATTACTGTTCCGTTGGAAGTCGTAATTCATTTAAAAAAATGAATCTAGCCATTTACGCTCTTTGCCGTTAATGTTATTAACATATAGTGATGCTGCAGTAGTGTTGTCACCTCACAGTAAGACGTTGTCCCGTTCGATTCTGAGCTAGAGTGTCTTCTGTGTGGAGATATGCGTGAATGGGTGTACCTTAGTTGAAGGTTGTGCTTCAGAGCTGGCAACTCGGCACGTAAAAATCTACTGCCAATCATCAGCGGACCAGCATTCCGCTGTGGCGATCCCTAACCAGGAAAAGCCGAAAGACACAACAACAACCATTATCAGCAGTTTTGAACGCAGTATCTTTTGTGTGCTCCCCCGCCACCACAGAGTAAGTCTTTTTTTTTTTTTTTGTGTGTGTGTGAGTTTTTAGCGGATTTTGCTGGTTCATGTTATTTAATCCTCAAATTATGTTAACATACTGCAAGAGGGTCTCACAGCAACAAATAGCTGGTGCCGAAGTCATGGCCTTAAGTTAAATTAAAAAAATGTATTATCATACCATTCAGGAAAAACAGGGCCCCTACTGATTACCACATCAATAGAAACCCCCTAAGCACACAAACTGTGGTAAGAGACCTGGGTACTCAGGTTGACAACAATTTCACATTTGCCCATCATGTAGCAGCCGTGGTCAGAAAAGCCTTTTACTTGGTTCATCTCATAAGTAAAGGGATTGCATCCAAAAAAAAGAGGGTATTACCTCTCTGTACTCTTCCCTCATCAGGCCAATAATTGAGTATAATGCCACATTTGGTATGTACCTCTGCAAACATCTGCACCGACCGGAAAGGCCACAGAAATACCTCGCAATGAGAATCCATGGCCTCCAACACCTGTCCTATGTGGACAGGCTCAAATCATTATCACTCTACTCTGTATCATACAGATTTCTCAGAGGTGATCTGTGTCTCACCTACAAGGCAATATTGCACCCTGCCGTACAAGAGATGGTCCATATAGGTAAGTCTAACTCCTCATGCATTACCCACTCGACAGGCCTAAATCTAATATGCAACATCAACAACACCTGTTGGAAAGACAGGTTTGTCTCTCAGAGGCTGCTCCATCTCTGTTATAGACTTCCCATACATGTCAAACAGAGTACCTCACTGACCCTCTTCAAGCAAAACCTTGATGAGTGGATGGTAAACCACAAATTTATTCCCGGGGTTCCACCTGTGTCCTTCACTGACATGGGTGACAGGTACTTACTGAAGTTTCTTTTTTTGGGGATAAACTCTTTGCTAGGCTTGTAAGGGCCTCAGTGCCATTAGCCTAGTGATGTTGTATGATCCTATGATCCTATGACAGAACACCCACTCTCAAAATTGCTGACTCTACCTCCACCAGGAGACCCGTCATCAGTGGAATACCACAGGGGTCTGTGCTGGTCCCCTTACTATTAGGGATCTATTCCTCAGATGTCCAGACCAAAGTAGATGGCCTTTGGCTCTACCAAGTTTGCTTATCATTGCAAACTAGGAGCAATCATTGAGTCCCCTGATGGTGTCAACATATTACAATAAGGCTAACAAAAACAAATGATCGGTGTCAAAGTCCTGGTCTAAAACTAAATGCAAAAAAAGTATTATTAATCCCTTTGGCAAAACAGAATTCCCTACAAATTACAATACTGACAGCATTCCCCTGACTTCCAATCCAGTGGTGTGAGACTTGGGAACACAGGTTGATAGCAATCTGAACTTTGACAACTAAGTTTCCACAGTGGTAAGGAAAGCCTTCTACATAGCACACCTCATAAGAAAGGGCATAGCATCCAGGTGAAGAGATGTTATAGCTCCACTGTACTAGACTCTTATCAGACCGCTAATAGAGTATAATGCACCCTTTTGCAGGTACCTCACTAGACATCTGCAGCAGCTGGAGAGACCTCAGAGGTTTCTCAAAGTACAGGGACTCCAAACCATGGTCTACATGGGCAGGCTGAAAGCCCTATCACTCTACTCAGTATTTTATAGGCTGCTGAGAGGTGACTTGTGCCTGACCTATAGGGCAAACTTCAACACTGCCCTAATAGAAATTCTGCACATCCACAAGTCAAATGGCTAAAGAATCACTCACTCTAAGGATCTCAACCTAACTTGTGACATTAACAGATCATGTTGGCGAGACATAAATGTCTCCCAGAGACTGCCACTTCTCTGGAATAGATGTCCTATTCTTATAAAACAGAGCTCCTCACTGACCCAAATCAAACTCAATCCAGATAACTGGCTAGAAGACCACAAATTCACCCCCAGAGTGCCACTCATATCCCTCATGTACAAGGATAGCTGGTGATCACAGAACTGCTCTGTTCATAAATTCATTCTGTGAACTACTCAAAAAAGAACAAATGGGGATTCTTGGGATTAACATGGCTAGGCTTGTAAAGGCTTTAGGGCCACTAGCCTAGTAACCTGCTGTGAACCTCTGAAACTATATCTTAACCACACTGCATTCAGTGTAGTGATCCAAATTTACACTCTAGAAAAGTATCTACTCCTTGGCTCTGCTTTTACCCCAGACAGCTCCAGTTTCTGTCCTTTCATTTGCTCTGTTTCATATCCATTGAAGAACAGACTTCCTGAGGCTAGTCATGATCACAGGATCCAATGCAAGTCACTACTGGAGAATTTACACTCTTGTGGTGCATTCAAACATTACAGCAGGGTACATAAGTTAAAATGCTGTAGTTCTGCTTTTGCAAAACAGTTGTTGGTATGTTTTTTGCAACCTGAAATAAGCCATGCTGATGAGACTGAAGAATGGTGTTCAGCATTTCCCAACTCCGTGCTGGCAAAATCAAGAGAGGGTCATGCTGTTTTTTATTGACATATTCTGAAAGTCATTCCTTTCAACTGTCCCTGATTTTGCAGGGCAACCCTGATTTTGCTTTGTATTTTGATCTGTCTCCCATAATGTTTTTGATTTCCTGGCAAACCACTAAGAATTAAGTCAGCCAATCATGTCAGAGCATTTCGTACTACTTATTCTTCAGAAGGTAGATGTTGATGCAAAACCTGTTGTTCTAGTAATTTTAAAGTGAATTAGGGTAATATTTTCAAATTGTTCCTGTAATTGGCTTTTGTCCCCCTATTATTTTTGGCTTGGTCTGGAGTTCTTGACCAAAGAAGTTGAGAAGTACTTTGGCTTAGTTCTCATATAATGTATGTTTTTCTGGCAAATTGTTGTGTATTGCAGTCATGAAATAATGACAGATGTGAGTTTCAGACTTCACACCCCTCAGAAAACATTTTCTAATGGAAAGCTTTTTTATTCTAGCACATTTCTAAGTATTTTAAGAGCAATTTTTAAAATATGTCCCTGAGTCTGGGTCTTTTCTTATGATCCATGAGCTAAGAAGGTCAGCAGACACAGGGGGTTGGAGCTGAATTTCACTGTGTAATCCTGACAGCAGTAGACTTTATATATATTAATTTGATATGAAGCAGACATCTAAGCTGCAGACAGTCATATAGGTGGCTGTAGCTATAATTGATGGTCATCTGTGCATGTGTGTGTGTGTGTGTGTGTGTGTGTGTGTGTGTGTGTGTGTGTGTGTGTGTGTGTGTGTGTGTGTTGTGTGCAATTATACCACAAAGCTTTTATAGTGTTATGAGCAGAAGGGATACAGCTGTGAAAAAATGCAATATATTTTATGCAAAAAAATGAAAGACTTTATAAGCAATATTTTATTTTAGATGGCAAAATGATTTAGGAATGCTGTTCTATTAATCATATGGACCTAAAATGAGCAAAATATTTTTTCTGGAAAAAGGCAGAATCACATTAAAATAGTCCAAATGGGCAAGAAAATGTTTGGATGTGTGTGTCTTTGTTAGAATGTTTGCAGCTCGAGTTCACTCTTAGGTTGAGGTATCTTCTCTGTTTTTATTTATATGCAATCTAAATGTGTGTCTACTGAAAGTTCCACAATGTGTTGTGGACAAATGAAAATATACCTATTTTTATACTAATTCTGCTAATTAAACTATACTTATGACTGACACATATAACAAGCCAAGACAATAGGCAAGTTTATTCTTAAGAATGCATTTTCTGGTAGAAATACATAGATGTGTCTCATTTGTTCTACAAGGGTTTTGTTTTTATAGGTTGCACCTGGAAAAAGGGTACATTTACATATTTGTGTCCTGGCCTTCATGGGCTTGAATTTATGCATATGCAAATTTTGAGTTCTATGATATTGGATTCTGCTATTATTTTCGATAGCACCCTGTTATGATTTTGAAACCTGAGGTGTGTGGAAAAGTAGTAAAATGAGTACCAGCCACTAAAATTAATTTCATATCTATTTATTTTGCCTTTACCTTTTCAGAGAATCTGGATAATTCATTGAAAATGACAGGCGAGCCACAAGGCATATAATTCTTTTATTACATTGGGCAAACCAAAAGAGAAACAAAGCAGAGATGCTTTCATTTTAGTTTTCAGCACCTATATGAATCATAGACTGTGGCATAGGAATGCTGAGAAAAATGACAGAATAACAATAGCCAATCATCATTAGTGTTTGTATAAACATAAAGGTGGCAAGTAGTAAAGAATGAAAAAAAAATAGACTATATTCCAAATTACAAATAACTAACTAAATAAATAAAAATTAATATCAAACATCATTGCAATTAACATTCAGAAAAACTTCAGTATTCATAATAAGCTTGCAGATATGGTTGGCAAACATAAGCTGTCTTGCATTGAATGCTCTGATTCATAGACCTCCTCATTGTTTAGAACTAGCACTACATGTTAAGTAGTTTCAGAGCATCACATGCTCATGTGCTACTGTAAGCGTGGCATGAGTGAAATGGACTTACCTGCATGCTGCCCAGAAAAAGGACTTGTATGATATAGGACACTTAAACAAATAAACTATTCTAATGCTAGACCCAGCAGGGATCCAATGGTGCAAGTATACATAGCATTCTTGCTGTGCACAGCTATGCATTTCAACATAAAGAATCTAGGCAGGGTAAAACAGAGATTCCTGAAAGGGTCATTTGAGCTACGTTCAGACAGAGCTAAAATTATTCATCTGCAGAACTGTAATCTTGGAAGGCATGCTGAAGATGCAGTTAGAAAAAGATGAGAAGAAACTGAGAGACCACTTTCCACAGAAAACTTGGATACAATACCTGGGTGATTTGATATTGCTGTTGGTTAGCACAGAGTAGATCCATTTAATTGTGTCACTAGAGGTAGAAGGATAACAGAGGTCATAAGCAAAGGAGGAGGGAAGGAACAAAAATAATGTCTTCAACAGGAATTTGGCCCATTAGGGAAGTGGGTGGGACTTCTAAGATCCAATGACAGAACAGAAAAGCATAAAAGGGGGTAATGTAATGCAAAACAGGCCCCTCGGCATGGCCACATTGTGTTAAATGAAACTATACATGCAATGTCTTACCTTTCTCTTTATTTTGTATGGTTTTATGTTATGTGTTTGCCTGTAAGAGATCAGCAACCCATAAGAATATGACTTAGTGTGGTCTGAAGCAGAAAGTGGAAAAAAAAAAGTCTAACAAATAGTCCAAGCCATAAAATGTGCTGTACAAGGTCATGAAGCGAACTGGGGATACTGGCTAGCAGATAAACTAACCACTGAATGCATATTCTTCACCTTTGCTTTCTTTGCGTTAATTACTTGCTACCATCAATTATTTGTAACATTTTAACCAGTGTATAATATATTAACTCACTTTGGGAAATTTGTGAAGGATGTTAGGATTTGCCCATATCTGATGTGATTTATAAAACTGCTGCTATATAACGGATGGTACAAAAGACAAATAGAGACACAAAAGTTTTGTATTACGTTTACAATTATCTTCAAGAAATGTACACATTATAGTGTACAGAGAAAATTGGGGCTGGTCTTTCTGAAACTAGTATGTTGGGAGTGGTGGGGTATATGATGAATCATATTATGTGCAGTGTCTGTCACCTCTTTTATCTTGTATGTTTTTGTATGTTAAACAGCTGTGGAAATTTAGCCTGAAAGGCACTGTTTTAGTTAAGCTATTTTAATTGTCATTTTTTTTTTTTTTGTGAATGACTAGAATTACAGATAAATACTTTTACACTCTGGCCAGAGATAAGTTTTGTATTTATCTGATCTTGCATTTGCCACAAGAATAGGATAGCAAACATGAGAGTTATATAGTGATTGTAAATATGTTAACTTTGCAAATTTTCCGACGGTTTTGATGGAATTTGGAGAACAGCTAAATATGATCTGGAACTATTACATTTATGTAATATAGCTACTTTCATCAGACAAGTCATGTAATATTAAATTGTAATATAATTAAATATAACTATTAAATAAATGTAATAGAAGTACTTTCGTCAGACAATTTATTATTTATTTATTTAACATTTGTTGACCGGGGTAGTCAGACTGAGCAAATACCCTTTTTCAGCAGATGCCCAGGGAGAAAAAGCTCCACTTTACAACAATACAAGAAAATTAACATGAAAAAGTAATGAACATTAGAAAAGCTCCACTTTACAACAATACAGGAAAATTAATATGAAAAAGTAATGAACATTAGAAAAGCTCAACTTTACAACAATACAAGAAAATTAACATTAAAAAGTAATGAACATTACAAAAGGTCCACTTTACAATACAAGAAAATTAACATGAAAAAGTAATGAACATTAGAAAAGGTCCAATTTACAACAATACAAGAAAATTAACATGAGAAAGTAATGAACATTAGAAAAGGTCCACTTTACAATACAAGAAAATTAACACGAAAAAGTAATGAACATTAGACAAGCTCCACATTACAACAATACAACAAAATTAACATGAAAAAGTAATGAACATTACAAAAGCTCCACATTACAACAATACAAGAAAATTAACATGAAAAAATAATGAACATTAGAAAAACTCCACTTTACAACAATACAAGAAAATTAACATGAAAAAGTAATGGACATTAGAAAAACTCCACTTTACAACAATACAAGAAAATTAACATGAAAAAGTAATGAACATTAGAAAAGGTCTACTTTACAATACAACAAAATTAACATGAAGAAGTAATGAACATTAGACAAGCTCCACATTACAATACAAGAAAATTAACATGAAAAAGTACTGAACATTAGAAAAGGTCCACTTTACAATGCAAGGAAATTAACATGAAAAAGTAATAAATATTAGACAAGCTCCACATTACAACAATACAACAAAATTAACATGAAAAAGTAATGAACATTACAAAAGCTCCACATTACAACAATACAAGAAAATTAACATGAAAAAGTAATGAACATTAGAAAAGCTCCACATTACAACAATACAAGAAAATTAACATGAAAAAGTAATGAACATTAGAAAAACTCCACTTTACAACAATACAAGAAAATTAACATGAAAAAGTAATGAACATTAGAAAAGGTCCACTTTACAATACAACAAAATTAACATGAAAAAGTAATGAATGTTAGACAAGCTCCACATTACAACAATACAACAAAATTAACATGAAAAAGTAATGAGCATTAGAAAAGGTCCACTTTACAATACAAGGAAATTAACATGAAAAAGCAACAAACATTAGACAAGCTCCACATTACAATACAAGAAAATTAACATGAAAAAGTAATGAACATTAGACAAGCTCCACTTTACAACAATACAAGAAAATTAACATGAAAAAGTAATGAACATTAGAAAAAACTCCACTTTACAACAATACAAGAAAATTAACATGAAAAAGTAATGAACATTAGAAAAGCTCCATATAACAATACAATACAAGAAGTTGTTGTTGTGTCTTTCGGCTTTTCCCGGTTAGGGGGTCGCCACAGCGGAACTCCGGTCCGCTAATGATTGGCAGTAGATTTTTATGTATCGAGTTGCCAGCTCTGATGCACAACCTTCAATGAAGGTACGCCCATTCATGCATGTCTCCAGCAGAAGACGCTCTGAGAATCAAACCAGATAGGGTCTTACTGTGAGGCGACAATGCTACTGCAGCACCACCACCACAGTTAATACAATACAAGAAGATTAACACGAAAAAATAATGAACAGTAGAAAAGCTCCACATTACAACAATACAAGAAAATTAACATGATATTGACATTATTGTTGTTAATGGCAATAACAATGAATAAGTCAGTGCACACTGATCAGTGCCATACAGTACTTCAATGTAAATAGCTAAACAATCACATTTGTAAGAGAATGTACAGACACAGATTACATTTAGCTTTACGAACACAAGCTGTAGTCAGTTTGGCAATAATAAAATATAAAATGTACAGTTGCAGTATACTCAGCAGTAGTAGTTGACTGCCGAGATTCAAGTAAACAGATAAAATATTACAGGTACACAGTTCAATTGCCAGTTGTTGTAGCCACTGTAGCAAGTCGGTATGGCGGAAGTAAACTGCTGAGATTTAACAGCTAGAGCTCCTTAAAATAAAGTAAGCAGCTAGGTTTTAAAGCCACAATTCTCTGCGTTAAATAAGATAAAGACTTAGCTGCTCAGAATTAATTAGAGCTAGAGCTGGTTCAGTTAAAGGTAATGTCTTGCTTCTAAGCCACAGTTTACTGAACTGAGCATAGTAATAGGACATATGATCAAGCCACAGTTCACCGAGGTGAGTACAATAACAAGACGTACGTTAAGCAAAGATGGTAAGGAAGAATGAAGTGTCCTTACCAGCAGTTTTAACAGAACCTAAACACTTAAGCAGCTTCCGTACATCACCAGTTAATCACTGCTATGGCCAATTGAGAAAACAAAAGAGCTAAGAGAAAGAGCCAAATGTGTATACAGCATTTTCCATGGCACAAGGCATTATGGGAGGGAGGAACAGATTAGAATGCCAAATGTGGGAAAGGTTTGAGGATAAAGCTAAAGGGAGAGGATAAAATGATAAAAGAGAGAGAGAGAGAGACAGCAAGAGAGCTGGCCCCCATCTAGTATATTACTGGAAAGAAAAACAATCAGGTAAGGATGTAGCAGGTGGTTATGAGAAAGGTGCAGGACTGATCAAAACAACATTAATAGCTAGCAGAGTCTATTACAGGCAGAGGATAAGAGAAATAAAAGCATGTATGGTTAGATGTCAGTATCGCAATCAACATGTGTTGGAAGCTGTATATTTCAGAGTATAAATATCAGATACAAGCTTTAGAAGATATAAGAAGTATAAATTGCTATTACTGGGTGATGTAGGCTGTGGTTTTAGGAAAATTACAAGGTGCTTGCAAGAAAGAATTGGGGTGGAGTTAAGGAAGAGAAAGGGTCTTAGTAGATGACAGGAGAGGAGAGTTGAGGTAAGCATTAAGAGGGCTAAGTATTATAGAGCATACGGCAGGTAAAGTCAAATACTTTGGACAGGACTGTCTAAGGGAAAGGGTCCTTAGCTGAAGAAGAAATGGGAGAGGTGATAAATCATGGAGTGGTGATGTATGAGGAGTCATTACAAATTAGCAGAACTAAGAATGTTGCTACAAGCTGCAGTGTATACATACATAAGGAAAGGGATTAACCTTGAAAGAAGTCTGGGCACAAGAAAAAAATTGATGTAATTGATGTGACAATTGATGTAATATTCAATTGTAGTATAATTTTGGAGTAAAAGGGAGAAGATAAGGATTTCAGTTTAGCGCAAGTTCATGGTTTTGTCAGTCTTTCTTGTTAAGTTGTGGGTTTGGGGGGTTGTAATATCTGTAGAATAAAATGTAACTACATTATTATATTTGTCATGTTGAAAGATATAGATCTGTGGATCTCTAGGGTGCTGTTTATATTATGGTAAGACTTAGCCTGAGAACTGTGACTTAGCTAGCTACAGAAGAAATGAAACATTTTCCAGCATTCATTTCCTGGTGAACAGTAAGCATACAATGCTCATATGAGATTTAAGGTAAATAATGTTGACTGATCAAGAGATGGGAAAATGGCTGCATGTTTAGGGGATGGCACTGTATGTTTATTGCAATTATGCCCACAAAAATAGTAAGTGAGAAAAGCAACAGCAGTGATAGGGATTAGAGGAAATAGGGTTTAGGTCACATAAGAGGGAAAAGAAATAAGTCTGGGAGGATGGCAATAAAACCTGGCCATTGTGAGAATGCTGGTCTTGGCTAACCAGCATCTTGCTGTGCTGGGGGGAGAGAAGAACCAGAGTTGGGCCCTCAAATTTAATCCAAGGAGTTAATTTCTAGCTCCACTGAAGTGACAGAGGAGTGCAAGCATGGGAATGGGGTTCACGTTGTATGTAGAAATAATGTGAATGATCTCATCAAAAAGAGCAGAGTTTGACAAAGCATCTCGGGGAAGGGGTTGAAATAGCCTTTTTACACAAAATGAAGATGAGGAAGAGAGACAATAATTTTAATAGAAATGTTTCATGTGGCCGAGAAAAACATGGGCAGATGAGGCAAGAATATTGTTTAAAATTAAGAAGTAGCAAAAGAGATAGAAAGGAGTGAAGGTGAAGATGAATAGGGCAAGTGAATACTATAAAACTTGCTTAAGGAAGGTAAGAAATGAATGCATGCAAGTGTTAAATGAAAACATCAAGTGTATAGGTAAAACAAAGGAAGGGTGTGTGAGAGAAGGAGAGAGAGAGAGAGAGAGAGAGAGCAAGAGAGAAAGAGAATATAATAAGGTGGTTACTTAATGTAGCACTTGATTTGGAAAAAGGTATGAAGTTTGGGACCACGAAATTCCCCAAAGGGTGTCAAAAGCTTTAAGAGAGTGGCTGATGATATTAAGGGTAGCAGTAGTATGGGCTGAAAATCTGCGGCAAGGAAAAGGGTTTTGCTTACTCATTAATGAATGGAGTCAAGCAAGTGTTGCTTAATAAGGAAATGCTAGCAGAAAAGGAGAAGGTAAGTTATAACAGAAAGATGGCAATGTGGTTAAAATGTTTTGAAAATGTGAAGTGCAGAAAATAATGCATGGAAATGGAATATAGGGTATTAGAAAAAAGATAATCAAATTGTTGCGTTGTAAGGCAAGGGAAGAAGGCCTTGAATTAGGATCCCTTACAAGATATTAACTCATTTATGATAGACTTAAAACTGAGAGAAAACCTGATAATGTGAATAGCATTCTGAAAAAGAAAACGACTCAAAACAAAACATTTTACAAGGGGCAAGGAGTTACACCAAAATGCTTCAATACTTATATATAAAACATCCAAAGTTGCACTGTTACATGGTGAATTCACATTATAGTGCAGAAAAAGGAACCAAGGCAACCTTCCAGTAAAAAGCTTCACAGTTACATGCTAGTAGTAAACTACACAAATGTCAGTCGCTAGTGTTTTGCAAAAAAAAAGCACGACTCCCCTTGAGCTTATGAAGATGGGTGAATAGAAAATAAAAACAGGACAGGATTACATCTGTAAGAACGGGAAGCTTAACGAGTCACAGAGGACAAGAAAAGGTAAAGAGAGAAAAGGAGATCAGGTGAACTTCAGAAGAAATTAAAAATGTTTCAGCGAGACAAGCCGAGTAATGAAAAGGAAGAGGAAACTGAAAAGAAAATCCAAGCACCTGAATCAAACACAGATTGAAAGACATGAAGGAATCTAGGGTAGAAGTGGAAATGAGGATGAAAGGGGTCAGGTGGTGGGTGTAGGGAGAGAGAGTTATTAAAATGAAAACCAAAGGAGAGGAGAAAAAGAAAACTTGTTGTTTACAAAGTAATCCCTGCAGAAGGGAAGTGTGTATGTGTAAATATGTCAAAAAAAGAAGCATTTAGGAAGTTTTATAAAGCTTCATATTCCCCACAATTAAGAATAAAAAGCAGACTGAGCAGTGCATGGGCAAGTAAACGTGTGAAATACAGTGGGAAAATAAAAGAATACAAAGCAGATTTTATGAAGGGCAAGGTGTAATCTGAAAATGGGATGACAGAGAAACATTAAAGAAATTAGAAAAAGATAACTAACAGCAACTGAACAGGGAAAAGCAGAAACACTGGATGGCTTTCTGGTGCATTTTTACAAACAAATATGTTTGTTTCTAATAGAAGAACCCAACAGGTTATTATAACATTATAGAAATGTCATCATTACCATAGTCAATGTGTGAAACCTCAGCTGTAGTGCTGTATAAAGGAAGGGTGATAATGAAGACTCAGTTAATTGTAGGTTAGTTTCCCTCTATGCAATATGTGTTTACAATTTTTGGCCAAAGTATTAACAGCTAGAGCCCCAAAGATGATTCTCAGTTTTAAAAGGAAGGAACATGTGGGTCTTTTCAAGGGGAGGCTTCCAATACACTATTGGAGGCTACTTCTAAATTTTATATAAAAGGCAGAGTGTAAAAGAAACTTGTCACTAGACATTGCATTTATGGATATCCAAAAGAAGTTTGACTGTAGTTTGTTGGAGTAACCACGATTTTGGAGGCTCAGACAGTTACAGAGTAAAAACACATTTTATAACAAATCACAGCCAATCACAGGTGATAATCTTAGTAAATGGTTTGTTACTAGAGGAGGTATCACTGGGCAGGAATAAAATAAGGCTGCATCCAGTTACAGATGCTATTTCTACTTTTTATGGAGTTTATAGCAGAGAGGCTGAAAATATTTTTGCAACAGGAAAAGCAGAAAAAGTGCAGGTTATCTGTTTTCGGTTGAGTAGATGGTTTTCTTAGAAGATGTAAACAGACAATATAACTGAGGTCATCTATATTTTGGAAGACTTTGGGAAAATTTATGATTTCACCCCAAATCTCTTATACTTCTCAGGGTAGGGTACAATATTTATGATTGTAGGTCTCTGCACCAGTCCAAGAGGTTGCCAACAAGTGGGAAGTTTAAGATTTAAAATACGTAAGATGTTAAATAGCTGGTCAACAACTTAAAGAGTCAAGTACATTTGTACTACGCATGATGGTAACCTATTTAATATATTTAGTAGGTCAAACAGTAGCAAATTATGCATATAAAAATGGTTGCAATTATTCAGAAACTATGGTACATGTGCATGTGGAAGGAAGGAAGGAAGCAACAAACTTCCGTTGGAAATTAGAAAACTTCAACAACTCAAGGAATTTAAATCAGCCACTAAAGACTACCTAAAAAGTTCCTGGTCATGCCACTGTACTCATCCTATGTAAAGTGAGTCCTCTCCTACCTAGCTTACTGCCTTCCCTCAGAAGTTCTATTTGTGTTACCTGTCTGCCCACTCAGTCATCTAACACTGAGAATTACATGTCCGTTCCAAATAATTTTTCAGATCTTATATGCTATCAATATGATCCTTTATAACTCTCTTAGTCAATCAAAATAGGTAATTACTTATCCCCCATCTTAACATTTTTCTGAACTTATATACTACCTGTATGATGTTTTACCAAATGCAACTACCTAACTTGTACATATTGAACTGCTGTGTACTGTTTTCTGTACATATTTTAGTTAAATGTAAGCTTAGACATAGTTAATGTTGTTTAACTTGTATTGACCATCTTGAAACTGTTAATGATTTGTTTGTAAACTAACTTTTCCTTGCAAGTTGAATTTAATCATCAGTTGTGGAGATTTTCTCTCCGGGCCTCCGCTGACAAAGGGCTATTGCAGCCCAGTCTGAGAAACCGGGTTAACAACTGTAAAATAATAAATAATAATAAATAAGCAAATAAGGGAAGGAAAGTAGAATAAGGAAGGAGAGGTTGAGTGAAGAAGGTAAACTAGGTAAATGGGGAATGGCAGATCTCAAAAGATGTACAATGACTGTAAATATAGTACAGAGAATGATAATGAAGACAATGAATTAGATTTGGTGCAGTGGGAAAAGGGAAAGAAGGGAATTGTGGGGTAGCACTTTAGTTAGACAAAAAAAAATATGTACATGATGATAAAAAGATATATTGGAAGCCCCACAGAGGGAATACACATGAAAAATAGATGATAGTGGGATGTAAGGCAACTGGCATTTTTGTGAGAAGTAGCAGCAGCAGTTTTATAAATTGGAAAGATGAAGGCATATGGAGAATAGGGCAGATTAAGGAAGATAAACAGGATATTGAATTTTGTAAAGGTAAATTTGTAGTTTAGTTTGAATGAAGGGTACTGACATACATAGGAGAATTATAGCTAAAATGAAGACATTTATAAAGGGTGTGACAGTTTTAAGCAAGAACGATCATATAAATAGAGCCAGACGTAAGGTAGAGGAAGGCAGTGTCTTATGGAAAGGCAGTGTCGGACATGTCAATAAGCAGTTAGGTCTGAGGGAAGAGGAGGAGGATGAGATCATAGATTAGCTGTGTGAATGGGGAGGGGGATTAAATACTTTAAAGCCTGAAATGAGATGATATTTTATGAAAAGGGGCTTAGAGTACAGCAAGTGCCCTGAAGTAATTTGGTCTTGTACGAGACATGTACTGGAAAGTATTGTACAATGGGACAGAACCCTGATGAGATATTGAAATGAAGGTTGGATATTTAATACTCAGTGTAGAAGGTTTGGGAATGGAAAAGCAGATATAATTCATAGGCCTTGGGGATGTGAATGATTAGAGGACTTTGGATGAAGAACTAGAAGTGTGTGGGGAAAATGTATTGGGAAAACATAGAATATTGTTGTCTCCATTGAGTATAGAAGCATGGCTTCTGTTGGACATGAAAAGAGTGTATGGAATGTCAGAGTGCAGCAGATGATGAAAAGGTGCTAATAGTTAAAGACTGGGAGGAACAAACTGGATAAATATATTAAAAGAAGACTAAGATGACTGGTAGGAAGAATTTAGGGAGTAGCCAGTGGTGATATAGCCACAAGTTTGGGGATTTAGTAAGCAAATGGCACTTACTGGAGACAGACAAAGATGCAAGTGGATAAAGCAGGCCAAAGAATGGGGTAAAGTTTTAGTCTGTACTGGACATGTAACAAGCAGACTTCCAACCAATGGAGTTTCATGTCAAAGCTTATAGACTCTTATAATTCTGTTAAGCAAATTAAATTAGGAGGAAAGAATACTTACAAACCATCTAATACTGTGAGGTAAATATTTATGAATCAGTTGGGTGATGAATGGATGAGTATTTGTATAAGACCCATGAAAAGATATAAATGTAATTGATTGCAAAACTTAAAGGTGATATTTGTATTTATTCTTAGGCACAGTGTTGCAGCTGTTAGTGTTGCCTCACAGCAAGAGGTCTTCTGGTTTGATTCTTGACTGGTGGGCTTTCTGTGTGGAGTCTGTATGTCCTCCCTACATTCACGTGGGTTTCCTCCAGTTACTCTGGTTTCTCCCACATTCCAAAGACATGCATGCAGAGTGTTTCTCACTAGGTCTCCGCTGAAAATGGGCTCTATCCCATTAGGACTTTCCCGGTAAACAAATGTTAAATATAGACTTTTTATGTCATCTTTTCTAACTTGGAAAAGAGCTACAGTAATTTATTTGCTTGAATGTAACTGTATGCAAAAACTGCACTTTTATACAATGGGATGTCATTGTAATATATTTCGCACAAGAAAATTAATAAAAAATGAAGAAGACTAAAAACTTGCCTTCACCCTTTACAAACAGCCATTGTAGTTAAGTCATGCTTTATGTGAATGGGTATGTATACAGCTATAGTTTGCATTACAGTGAATGTGTAAAAGTACTGGGACAGTGATCAGGAGAGTTTGTGAGTTAATGTGATTGTTTGAGCATGCACATGTGTGTATGCATGCATGTGTATATTTGTATGTATTTGGACATAGAGTCTGCCACTGATTATGACTGACCTTGTTAGTACCTGTGGTACATAGCTGGTGGGGTAGTTTTTCTTGTTGCACACCAGATCTTTTCAGTCATGCAAATCTTGGGTAATACGACATTACCTTTTTAGGAATGCAGATAACTAGCTATCTCTAAATGGTACTAGTGCAAAACATATAGTATTTGTGCAAGTTGAATTGTTCTGCAGCTCATTTGCTTTGAATACTGTTAAAAGAGTGTGTTTCTAGTTTTGATATTTTGCAACTATTGTCCACTGATGGTAAGATATAATCATGTAGATGATACAGTCTTGTACAATAAATTTAATTCAGTCATGTCATCATTTAAATTTAGTGTATATTACAAGAGGTATGATGATGTCCTGAACTACATGTGCTTATATGAAAGAAAAGCATAAATAGAGAGAACAAGGAACTGAAAGAAAACAAAGAATGATAGAAGAAGTATGGTGGAACTGGAGGCAATGAGACAGAAAATGTGAATAATGCTACTTCATATTTTTTCTTGAAACATGTTTGACTCGTGTCTTGTTTTAGTGGACCGTAGATCCATCACCTGAACATCTTTTGACCATCCTTCCATATCTCTGCAATAGTTCTGATGCTATTTAGCATTTTCTCCCCCAATAGACTCTACTAGGTCTTTCAGTCACTCAGGCATTGGCTGGACCATTTTTTGGCCTTCCACGCACTAAGTCTGATGTCCATGCTCTGTGTCCCTAGAAATGTATAAATCCAAAAAGAAACGATGGCAGAATAGCACAAAAACAAAGTTTAATTCACAAAGTAAAATCCACAAGATAAAATCCAATAAAACACATGAAAACACGCTGTAATTATGCTGTTATAGAACCACAAGTGAGCGCTTTCATCTCCAAATGGAGATTTCTTCAGACTAATGGTTACAACACACTGCTTCATTTAAATACTCTTAGCAATTAGTAAGCTGCTTCAATTTAGCAATCCAATTAAAAGTTATCAGTTTAAAATGTGTTTGAACTACAATATTCTTAAACTATTCTGTATACCTGAAAACTAACCTAATGTTTAAAACCTTTCCTTTTTAAATACATAATGAATTCCTCTCTATTATTTAACCCTGGCGGAAAACACGCATTTAATCTCACTTGCCAGCAGTATTCAAGCCACCCCAATTCTTCTTCAATATTTATCTTTGTAACATTGGGATGGATAAAATCTATAACTAAACATTTGAAATTAGTCTTACATTTACTTTCTAAATAATGTTTTGCCAAAGCATTTTTGACATCTCCTTTGCCTATGGCATATTGATGTTCATAAATTCTTCTATACAATTCCCTTCTTGTTCTACCAACATAAAATGAGTTGCAATCTACACATATTATTAAATAGACAGCATTTTTAGACTTACAAGTAAATCTGCCTGGAACATATATCTTAGTTTTGCCCACAAAAATCTCATGCCTATCTGTATATAAATAACTACAATAGTTACAATTAAAACATTTATACATTCCTTTTCTTTCTTCTACTACTCTAATTTTATTTAATTTTCCTTGAAAAAAATCTTTAAAATTTGTTGCTCTTTTTTGCACAAACTTAGCAAAATAAATTAATATTGGTTTTAAAAATTCCCCAATTTTTTCTTACTATATTTTTGATGACATAAGAATCAGTACTATTTTGTACTGCCAAAGCTGTGGTAAAATCTGATGAAGATGTTCTATTCAACTTCTTTTTCTCATTTTTATTTCTATTTACAATTTCTTCTGTCATAACTTCCTTAATCATTTCTTGGGGATAACCTCTACTTAACATCCTTTCACAGAAGTTGGCAGCTTCTAAATGAAAACAATTCATTATCATCTGTTAAATTACTTATTCTCTTTATTTGTCCTTTGACAATATTCTGTTTAGTTTTTTTTGGATGTAAACTTGAATAATGTAAATACATATTATTTTGAAATTCTTTTTTATATATTTTTCACACTAATTTTCCATCTTTTTTATATATAGTGAGATCTAAAAAATTTATATTTTCAGTATTGATATTATATGAAAACGTAATATAAGAACAGACATTGTCCATGTATTTCAAAAACAAATTTAATTCTTCGACTGTCCCACTCCAAATAATCAGAATATCATCAATAAATCTTAACATTTTGATGATATTTTTCACAAACCTACTTTCTAATATATTTGCTGTTTCCCAGCCTTGCATGAATAAATTAGCATAGCTAGGTGCTAAGGCCGCACCCATTGCTACCCCATTGACTTGGACAAACAATTCATCATAGAATTCTAAATAATTATAACTTAATACTAAATCTATCATTTCCATTAACAGACTAATAGTATTTATAGAAAATTCTCTTGATTTCAACAGTTCCATTCTAACCATCTCCATACCTTCCTTATTAGGAATCATAGTATAGAGAGAATTTATATCTAATGTTACAAGTATATCAGATTCTGAGACCTTAATATTGTTGAGTTTTGCCATGCAGTCATAACTGTCCTTTATATAAGTGACTCCCTTCGGAACTACTTTCTGTAAATGTTTATCTACAAAAATAGACATCCCTTCTAATTTACTATTTTTGCTAGCAACTATTGGTCTTAAAGGGGGAGAATCTATGTTTTTATGGGTTTCTGGTATTCCAAAGATCCTACTGATTGACGGGTTATTGTTTGTTATGTTCCTTTTCATTTTTTCATCGATTCTACCTGCATAGAACCATTCTACTATACATGCTTCTATAAGTGAAAAACCTTTCTTAATTTCAGACATATTTATTGACTTATAAAAGTTAGAGTCTGATAATATTTCTTTCATCTTTCCTTCATAATCTTTCTTGTCCATTAAAACCATTGCTCCCCCTTTATCAGCTTTTAAGACAAGTATATTCTCGTCTTTAAGTAGGACATCTAAACATTTTTTCTCTTTTTTTGTTAGATTATAGTATTTGTATTTTATATCTTCTTCTAACATTTCTAACATCTGTAGTTCACATATATTAAGAAACATTTCCAATTCTTTACATAAAGGTGGATTATAACAACTAGGTTTGTAGAAGTCACAATTATTAGGTTTCTGACTTCCTAACAATACTTTGAGATTTAATTTTCTCACATAGTGTCTTAATTCATTAATCATGATGAGTTTGTTGGCCCTTTGTGCTCGGGCAAAACTCCATCCCTTACTTAGTACACAGCAATCAACATAAGAAATATTTTTACTGCATAAATTGATAATTTTAAAGTTAACACTTTTTAAGTCTTCCATTGCTTCTGCTGGTAATTCCAATTCTTCTTTGGATATTTGTTGCCCCCCCCCCCCAGTTTTTTTGTGGCTGTTGTTTACTATGATAGTTTTTATCACTATAACCGTCTGCTGTGACTTGGGCCCAAGTTCTTTTTTGATTGTCAATTCTCTGATATACTTCGATAATCTGTTTGTTGTCTTCCTTGGTCGATCCTTTAGACACTGTTTCTTGGTTACTCATTTTAGTTCTACTCATGTCTTTAATTTTAGGCCTTACTCCGGGTTCAGTTGAATTTTGTTTACTTTCCCCCAAGGGAATATGGTGGATTTCAGCCACAGTTACTACATTATTTTTGTTCCCAAGCCTTTCAGACCTTCTTACTGTACTTATTTCTTCATCTACATTAACCAAATTTATCTCTTGCTGTTTTGAGACATTACTGTTGGCACTTGTTTCCAATTGAAGTCCATAAGCTGTGGCTATTCCATTCACATATTCATTTTTGTCCCTTTGAAATTTTTTTGTTTTTCTTTGACATAGTTCATCATTTAACTTGAGTAATTTCTCTTGTATGAGCACCATTTTGCTATTGAAATTGTCGCTGGACGTGTTATTTTTAAGAATATCATAATTAGTCTTTACATTCCCGGTTAGTTCTTCCAGTTTAGTTAAATTTACTTCATGTAGCAGTTCCATATATTGTAGACCAGCCCTTTGGTTTATACTCAACCATTTGTCAATTAATGCTTTGGGTAAATCTTTACCCGTCGGTAAACTTTTAACTCTTAGTCCTCTTGGGACTTGCTGAGCTTTCAAGCTGTTTTCAAAAAATAAGTTGTCCCATTGGAGACGTTTGACTAGTAACAAATCCTTTTCTAGTATATTAAACTTTTCTGAAATGTTAAAGCCAAAATTCGTGTTAGTTTCCGTTACCTCATTGATATCAAAAGTGAACGGATTCTTAGGTGGAACTAAACACCCTCTTAAAATTTCTTCTTCACTGCTAACCAACACATTTAATCTTTGGCTTTTATGAATAAGATTTACAGTACCTTCTTCACTGACGATAAAAGAGCCATCAGGAGTATCATTCAGTACACACCCGGCAGAAACTGCTGTAAAGCTGGTCCCAGGAGCCACTCCTCTTTCCATGCTTGTCAAACTGCAACAGAAACTGAACACAGTGATAAGCAAAGCAGCACGCTTCAAAACAAAGCACAAATCCAAAAAGAAACGATGGCAGAATAGCACAAAAACGAAGTTTAATTCACGAAGTAAAATCCACAAGATAAAATCCAATAAAACACACAAAAACATGCTGTAATTATGCTGTTATAGAACCACAAGTGAGCGCTTTCATCTCCAAAGGGAGATTTCTTCAGACTAATGGTTACAACACACTGCTTCATTTAAATACTCTTAGCAATTAGTAAGCTGCTTCAATTAAGCAATCCAAGTAAAAGTTATCAGTTTAAAATGTGTTTAGAAGTTGACAACTTCTGTGAAAGGATGTTAAGTAGAGGTTATCCCCAAGAAATGATTAAGGAAGTTATGACAGAAAAAATTGTAAATAGAAATAAAAATGAGAAAAAGAAGTTGAATAGAACATATTCAGCAGATTTTACCACAGCTTTGGCAGTACAAAATAGTACTGATTCTTATGTCATCAAAAATATAGTAAGAAAAAATTGGGGAATTTTTAAAACCAATATTAATTTATTACAGAAGTTAGGCGACAAACCTAAGTTTGTGCAAAAAAGAGCAAAAAATTTTAAAGATTTTTTTCAAGGAAAATTAAATAAAATTAGAGTAGTAGAAGAAAGAAAAGGAATGTATAAATGTTTTAATTGTAACTATTGTAGTTATTTATATACAGATAGGCATGAGATTTTGTGGGCAAAACTAAGATATTATGTTCCAGGCAGATGTACTTGTAAGTCTAAAAATGTTGTCTATTTAATAATATGTGTAGATTGCAACTCATTTTATGTTGGTAGAACAAGAAGGAAATTGTATAAAAGAATTTATGAACATCAATATGCCATAGGTAAAGGAGATGTCAAAAATGCTTTGGCAAAACATTATTTAGAAAGTAAATGTAAGACTAATTTCAAATGTTTAGTTATAGATTTTATCCATCCCAATGTTACAAAGATAAATATTGAAGAAGAATTGGGGTGGCTTGAATACTGCTGGCAAGTGAGATTAAATGCGTGTTTTCCGATAGGGTTAAATAAGAGAGGAATTCATTATGTATTTAAAAAGGAAAGGTTTTAAACATTAGGTTAGTTTTCAGGTATACAGAATAGTTTAAGAATATTGTAGTTCAAACACATTTTAAACTGATAACTTTTAATTGGATTGCTTAATTGAAGCAGCTTACTAATTGCTAAGCGTATTTAAATGAAGCAGTGTGTTGTAACCATTAGTCTGAAGAAATCTCCCTTTGTGGTTCTATAACAGCGTAATTACAGCGTGTTTTCGTGTGTTTTGTTGGATTTTATCTTGTGGATTTTACTTCGTGAATTAAACTTCGTTTTTGTGCTATTCTGCCATCGTTTCTTTTTGGATTTGTGCTTTGTTTTGAAGCGTGCTGCTTTGCTTATCACTGTGTCCCTAGAAATGTATATTGCTTTTTCATACAGCCTTTTTAAAATATATCACCCCTCCTTATAAACTTTAACAAAGTAGATTGTATCATATGTAACAATGTCATTGCCTGACATATGCATCACGCAGCTAGAAGATTGTTTTTTGTTTTTCATAAATTTACGGAGCAAAATATTCAAGAGCAAGTTTCTTTCATTCTTTATGAATTTGTCATGTAAAACATTCTTGTATTTTTAATTTGGCACTCTGCAGTCACAAAATCTTTTCCTATTGCTACCCACCCAGCCATTTTACATAAATATATATATATATATATATATATATATATATATATATATATATATATATAAACTATGCTATTTGACTATCATATGTCTGTCATGTTTCACTGACTGAGATCCCCTTCCCACCTTATGTGCTCCTTCTATGCGACAATCCACAAAAGTGCATTACTGGGTTAATTGCTGTTCCCCTTTTAAATAAACTGAACTGGATTCATTCCTTCTACTCCTTGTGTTAAACTCATGATTCCAAAAATATTTTGCCAAGCCCTACTTTCTGTATCTGCTTGGATGGTCTTGAAGCGTTTGGTCAAACTATTTTTCTACAGTAGCCACTATTTAATTTTTTTACCAAGGCAAACAGACAGAAACCATTATGCATGGCATTTATGCTCAGCATCATACTTCTCACCCCCATATCCATTCATAGATTCATAGGTTAGTACTAAGCTAACTGCCCTTGCGAGCCATTTTAAGCTTAGCCAATTATCTCTTGTGAGACTCAAACACTGCACCTTCTGTTTGCAAGGCAAACTCCTTAACCATTAGGTCATCCTCCCCTATGCATGTTATCATGCATAAAAAGATGTCAATATGTCATTTAACAAATACTGTAATCACATGACTAGAAATAATTAATTGATTAATCAGGCTACTGTGGGCTACAGTGAAGTCATTTAAGTGATTTCAAGCAGACCTTAAATAGTTGTTATAATATGATAGGATTTTGGAGGAGAAAAAAATTAACATGGTTTAGTTGAAATATGCTAGACAGATCACAACAAGTTAGAGAATGTAAGTGGTTAAAAGGAAAATGTAAAAAAAAATGTTTTTGTGCTAAAAATATGCAATTCAACACTCCAGGAGATAGGGAGACCAAAAGAAGGCGCTCAGTGGAAGTATACGAGAAGCTGATGAAAATAAGAGAGCAAACTCCTCTTTAATGCTATCTGTAAGTAAGAGCTGTTGAAAACATAAATTATATGCTTTAAAATGTTCATCTGAAAGAACTATGGTTTAGTGACTGTAATGAACATGGGATAACAAGAAATGTTCCTGACAAGATCTGTATCTAGAAGGGAAGGCAATCCCCTCTGAACATCATACTATAAAAAATACACCAGCAATGTTGTTGTCTTTCGACTTTTCCCAGTTAGGGGTTGCCACAGCAGAACTCCAGTCCACTAATGATTGGCAGTAGATTTTCACAAATGCCAAGGTGCCAGCTTGACATTCAACCGAGGCACACCCATTTGCACATGTTTCGAACACCCACCCAACCGCGGGGAGGACATGCAGACTCCACACAGAAGGTACTCCCTGCACTCCAGCTGAGAATCGAATGGGAGAACCTCTTGCTGTGAGGCAACAATGCTATTGCTGCACCACCGCGGAAGTCTACACCAGCAATGATACTGATGAAATGCATAGTTGGAAAGGACTGCCTTCACATAGTCAAGGCCTCTGTTACCCTGTTTCAGACTTTTTTCTTTTCATTTTATCACACTTTTTCTGTTACTGGGTTGTTATTATTCTTTCAGCTTACATCTAACATCTCTTATGAAGTTAGCTCATATATTGTATACTAGTTCTACTCAATTTGTTTATATTGTCATGCTTGTGGTGTTTCTCTTGTAATAAGTCTGAAAATGCTCCATTAAGATTAGCACTCTACCTTGGACAGCAAATACGAGAAAAAAAAAAAACAAATAAGAAGTAGGTACTTAACAGCTAGAGAACTGCAGTTTCACCAAGTCCCATGCCTGTAAAATAATTCTGTTAAAAACATTTTCAGCAGTCTTGACTTTACTTTTCCACCACTGTTACATGGTCATGGAATTAGTATATGTCAATTAGGAGGTATTGTGCAAGGCCCCAAACATATGGACAGTGAAAGTGAACTTGCCCCCTAGAAAAAAAATAGTTTCTGTTCACTGAAGATGTTTTTCTGGTAAATCATTTTTTGTGATTGGTAGTTGCTGAAACTACTGTCAGTGAAAAGAAAATGTATTAATAAAAATCAGTAAATATAGTTAAATATATCTAATAGCATTTCTGGGACTGCAATTTAGTCTTTTACAGTATCTATGTGTCTTAAGACTCTTGCAACCTATATTTCACATTCAAATGTGAGTGCATGCACAGTCTAGCTGAAATCTACTGTCAGTGATTAAGGTAACAGCAGACAGATAAAAAAACATGGTGAACAAAAAAAAATGTGATTTTAAAAATGCAATATTTTCCTTTCTGAAATAATGATAGTCTGTATTGATAATATACCACAGTAAGGCTGGGAAATCCATATATTTAAATATGTTGGTTAATCTTGCTCACTAGAAACAAAACTGTGCCAGTATAGGGCATTATATTCTGTTTTATATTTTATGGTAGAAAGATTGTCCTTAATTATTAATTACACTTGTCTGGTCAATTTGCCCATATAGAAAGCTTTCTTCAGAGACATAAGCAACGTGAACAGTACAATCTGTATTGCAATTATAAAACCTTTTACAGCAGTTTAAATAATAAAGGGATATGTTTGCTAAATCTTCAAAAAACATCATAACACCACTTTTCTAGCAGTAGCGTTGTCGCCTCACAGCAAGAGGTTCTCCCATTCAATTCTCAGCTGGAGCACCTTCTGTGTGGAGTCTGCATGTCCTCCCCACGGTCGAGTGACGTTCGAAAGACATGCGTGAATGGGCATGCCTTCGTTGAAGGTTGGGCGTCGGGCTGGCACCTGGGCACCGTAAAACTCAACTGCCAATTATTAGCGAACCGGCATTCTGCTGTGGTGACCCCTAACTGGGAAAAGCCGAAAAAAGAAGAACAACAACATTCATACATTTTATTTATTTTTTATTTTATTTTACATTTGTTAACCAGGCTAGTCTAGCTGGATATATGTCCATTTTCAGTAGAGGCCCGGGAAGAAAAGCTCCACACATAAATTAATTACAAAGAGACATACTAATAAAAAGTTGAGTACAATAGGAATATGCATTTAATAACAAGAACAACAAAATACCTAAGGTACTCCAAAAAAATATACTAGTTCAGTAGAAGCATCACAATTAAACAGCTAAAGATTAGCAAAATTGTTTTCGATAATCTGTTGGAGAGAGAGAAGTAAAACAGGGATTATTGAAGAAATACAAGGGAGGAGAAGAGAGAGAGAGAAGCAAAGGTCAGTAAGGAGAAGAAGTAAGAAGATGGAAAAGAGGACAGGGGAGAGAAAAAGGAGGAGTGGGTCAGAGCATAAGAGGAGAGCAACAGGGTGAGAAGAAGAAAGTATATGTATAGTTAATAAGTACAGTGTATAGTTATAGTAGAGTAGGGGAAATGAAGAAGGTTAGTCAGGAGTTCTACAGGAACAAAGCCAGTGATTTTGGAAGTACAGTTTGATTTTTTGTTTGAAGAGTGGTAAGGAGGGGATTAGAGTGATATCAGTGGGTAGCTGATTCCATGTTCTACCTACAGTATTGGTGAACAGAGAGTCACCAGCTAAGTTATGGGATTTTACAGATTTGGTCATGAGTTTAGAAGAAGATCGTAGGGAGGTAAGATTATTATAAGGGGTTAAAAGTTGAGAGAGTATAGGGGTGTTAGGTTGGTAAAGTATCTTGTGGGCAATGGTAAGTTGTGAGATCATAAGGCAGTTTTGTAGCTCAAGCCAGCCTAGGAGTTTTAGGTTATGACAGTGATGCGTTCTAAAATGGTTACCGGTGGCAAAGCGGGCAATGCTATTGTAACAGGTTGCTAGTTTATTTAGGTTAGCCTTCTTAAGGTTAGTGAAAATAGGTGAGGTGTAAAAGAGAGTAGATATCAGATGGGAGTGGGCTATAGTAGCTCTGGTAGAAGGTGTAAGAAATGGTTTAATATGGTATAACGATCCTATTTTTTTGTTAACTGTTTTGATGATGTTATTGATGTGTTGATCAAAAGTGAAATAGTTGTCGATGGTTATACCTAGCAGTTTAGTTGTCGTGTCAGGAGAGATGACAGTGGTATCATTAGACATGATGTCGAAATTTAATGGGGAGGTTTTGTTTTTTTTGCATTGAGGAGGAGGTACCATCTAGTAAACCAAGTTTCTACAGTGTTGAAGGTAGTTTGAGTTAGAGAGAGTAGCTCTGAAGAGGTAGATGCTGAACAAATAATAGTGGAGTCGTCAGCATATTGGATGCAGGTAGCTTGAGGGATTACAGTGTTGAGATCGTTTATGTAAAGGGAGAAGAGAAGTGGGCTGAGAATGGATCCCTGTGGGACTCCAATAGAAACAGGCAATAAGGAAGAGATATGATTGTCCCAACGAACGGCTTGATGTCTGTTGCTAAGATAAGAAGTAAACCATTTTATAGCCAGGTTATCAAATGAGAGGGATTCAAGGATGTTAATAAGGGAAGAGTGGTTTACCATGTCAAAAGCTTTAGAAAGGTCAATGAATAGAGCAGAGGTGAAAAGACTGGAGTTACGATAGTTGTTGATAGTGTCAACAAAGGAAAGGAGGGCAGTGGAGGTGCTATGGTGGGGTCTAAAGCCATGTTGACAGTTGGCTATTATGTTGTGTAAAGAGAGATACTGTACAAGTTGCTGATGGATACATTTCTCCATAATCTTAGCTAGAGGTGAGAGAAGAGCAATAGGTCTGAAGTTAGTGTAGTCAATAGAGTTACCACCTTTGTGTAGTGGGATGATATGAGAGACTTTCCATATATCTGGTATGGTTCCCTCTTGGATAGTCCTATTAATGAGTATAGATATAGGGTATGCCATCTGTTTAGCAGCCTTTTGAAGAAAGAGAGAAGGGAGTTTATCAGCAGAGGGGGTGCAGGGTTTCAGTTTGAGAATAAGCTTGTAGATGAAAGAGGTAGAGATAGGATGAAGAGGGAAGTTGTGGGGGGAATCAACAGGATTATTTGGAGGGTAAAAGTTATTGGCGTTCAGTTGTCTAGCAAGAGATTGAATGGTTTCTATAAAAAAGGAGTTAAAAGCATTTGCAGTATGGTTAGGTGTATCTGGGTCTGCGTTTATGGGGGAGGGGGTTTTAGCTGTTCCAGGTGAAAGGAGTTTGTTGATTGAAGACCAGAATTGTTTGGGTTTATTTAAATGGGTTTGTTGAAGTTCACAGTAGTAGTTTCTTTTGTCAGAGATTATAGCTTTTTTTGTAAGATTTCTAAGTTGGCGAAAATGAAGAAAGTCAGAGCTGATTCTATGGTATCGCCATTTGGTCCAAATTTTATTTTTAGTATGAATTAATTGCTTTGTTTCCTTTGAGAGCCATGAGGCTATATTAGACTTCATTCTAATAGAGCGTTCAGGGGCATGTTTGTCCAAAATAGAAAGGAAGGTTGAGTTAAAGAATGATACTGCTTCATTAAGAGGAAGTGATTTCAAGAGTTTCCAGTTGCATGTTTTGAGATCATTTTGAAATAAGTCACTATTGAAGTGTTTGGTCGGGCGTATTATTCTAGTGTTAGGGAGGTTTTGATAGTCAGTCTTTTCTCTAGAGATATAGGTTAGGCAGTGGTCACTAAGGTCATCAGGCATAGTTCCTACTTTGTATGAGACATTGATTTTGTTTATGAGTATCCAGTCTAAGATACTCTGTTTCTTACTTGGTTTATTAAGCCTAGTTGTAGTGGTAATGGATTGAGTAAAACCATGTAGGTTTATATGACAGGAGGGATTTTCTCTATTAATAGTATTCCAGTCTATATTAAAGTCACCCAGAATTATAGTTTCTTGTGGGGTAGTTGGTGGAAACCCAACTGAGGAAGTCTTCTAAGATCGGTATATTGTTGCCTGGTGGTATGTACATACAGATGATGTAAAGAGCTTTTTGAGCATTTAATTGAAGTTTAGCGATGATGGCTTCAGCTTTAACATCCTGGGTTGGACAGGCTGGGAGGGTGGAGATGCTAAGATGGTTCTTAAATAGAATTGCCACTCCACCACCTTTACGTTTAGAACGATCAAGCCTATATAAATTGTAGCCTTCGGGTATGATCTCAGTGTCTTTGGTGGCTGGCTTTAGCCAAGTCTCTGAGAGGCACAGAATATCAAAGTGGTGAATGTCTAACAGGGCATGTAAGTAGGGTACTTTGTTGTTTACACTTTGTATATTTAGATGTCCTATGAGTAGGGTGTTATTGAAGTTAGGTTTAGATATTTGAGGGGAGGGATATGAAGGGCCAGGGTTGGGGTGAATATCACCGTCTTCTAAGGTAGGAGTATTAAGTCTGGATGTGAAGTTGCTTTTTGGAAGGGCTAGTTGTTTCATTCTTTTATCAGAGGGTAAGGCATAGGTGAGGTGAGAGTGCCTATGGAATTTGGGAAGGTGATAGCTAGGGATGGAGGTAGAACTTAAGAATGAGGTAAGAGAGGTGTGGATGATAGATGTATGTTTATTTATATAGTCCGGCTGGTTTTTAAGTGGGTGTTCGAAGAAGGTAAGAAGGTAAGAAGAATAAAGGGAGGAAGAGAATAATGCTAAGAATATCAACATGGTGGGTAAGTATGGAGTCATATGTATAAGTGGTGAGATAAGGGAAGTTATAAAGTAGTAGTGGAAGAAAGGGTAGGAGAGGTGGTGTTATAGGTATAAGGCAAAAGGAAAGAAGGAATGAATTAGTAGGAGGATCTGTAGGGGTGAGAAAGGAGGATACAAAGTATAGGTATAGGTAAAGAGAGTGGAAGTTTATGGGAAGAAAGTTACTTGAGGAAGAGGAGAGAAGCTGGTCATAGGAGAGGAGGTTGGTTTAGCAGTAGAGGAAGGAGGGAGGGGGGAAGAGTCTGTGCAGAGGGGAGGGGTCTAGTTTTTAGCGGGAAAGAGCAGGATAGGTTGTAACAGTGAGGGGGTGTGACTAGGGAAGGATAAGGTTAGGACCCCTGGGGGTGGGTGGAAATTGGGGGTAGGGAGGGGAGCGGATTGAGCCCGCAGGGCGAACAGAGCGGGACACACAGAGCCCAGAGAGGAAGGAAAAAGTAACAGAAAAAGCTAGCAGATAGAAGGTTTGAGATAGGTAGCGTAAGGAGGAGTGGGTCACAGAGCCCTACAAAAATGGAAAGGGATAGGAGTGAGAGAGGTGAAAATAGGAAGAATATGGAAGTGAATAAACCAGGGCTGTAAGTCTAGATGTGGACAGAGTGAAACCTAGTGGGCAAAGAGTAGAGGTACAGAGGAAGAGGAAGAACCAAAGAGTTCCAGAGAGGTTCGGAGTCAATCAGTGAAAGGAGGTTTTTAGAGGGGTAAGTTAGAAGGGAGAAAGACCTGGGTGTGTAGGGAGAGAGTAAAGTATGAGAAACTAGAGAGAATGAGTAGGAAAATAAATGTTACAGCTAGAGTGGGCTAGAAGAGTATAGGAGATACAGTGAGATGGAGGTAGGTTAGGGTTTAGAGAGAAAAACCTGCACTATTTGCAGTGAAGTCTAAATGAGGGAGAGTGTCACCAAGTGGCTGGAATAAAGATACGTCTTACACCACTTTGGATATCCTCATTGAATACTTGGACTAAAGAAGAGGGCAGCTAGTGTAGGTCAGGGGGGGCAAACATAGAAGTTAGGATAGGAATACTAAGGCTGCTGGCTTTCCTGGCAGGCGAGTGTACTAAAAACAATTATCAAGGTTAAAGCAGTAGTTCAGTAAGGGTTCAGCAGTAGTTACACATACTTCCTTAGTTTCCTCCTGGTTAAAAGTCCAAAAAACAAAGGGGATGAGGCAGCTAGGAAGCCTGCTTTGGTTGTTTGTTTGCTTGAGCAATTTATGGCGCTGACTATTTTAGGTAGGTTTGAGGTGTCCTCACGGGCTTAGATCACAGGGGTAAGTCTGGGCAGAAAGCTATAGAACAGGAGAGAGAGTTTAGAGAGAAATAGTGTTAAAAACAATTTAAACACATCTTGTTTCTGACTTACAATGAAATGTCGTTGAATTATAAGACATCATATTATTAGTAGCAGTTAGAAGCACTTGTGAAAAAAAACATTGTGTTTCTATAACAGATAATTTAGCCAGCAAACTTCAACAGCATAAAAATCTATAAGAACAAAACACTTCAATAATGCAGCTAATAGTCTTTGAGTATACAGAGTTACGTTACAAGCAGGAATAAATCACCTAACGCATGACGTTTACTGAGTATTTAAATCTCCAAATACACTTCATGAATATAGTGCATTAACAGTTCCCTCCACAAATGTAGAATAACTAATATCTTTTATTTAAAAATGCAGCTACTAGCCATACATAACTAATATTTCTGAAAAAATGCAACTAATAGCCATACTACCGCATTGACTTTAGGACGGAGAAGATGGCATATGCTGAGCGATTAAATCGCAAAAGCCAATTCCCCTATGCAGTACCTTAGTACTTCCCGCCACAATTACTGTTAATACAGGCATCACAATAAACGCCGAGATGGTGGTGTAATGGCGGGATTCAGTCACCAAGCACCTTGCAGTTGCCGAAGAGTAAAACCAGTAACACAATTAGGTAGGAATATATTCACAATAGAGACTGCTAGGGTCTCTATGTCAAGTGCGTATCTTCTACAATTAAAACAGTTAGCGCGTAAGAACAGACCTTTAATAAACTCTATGTACCTAGTATCACATCTCTCGTAATATTCAGGAACTTAGAAAAAACAAACCGGACCTAGCGCTTAATGTTTAAAGAGCGCGGTGGACCCAGTACTAAGAACAGACCTAAAATACACTCTATATACCTAGTATAACATCTCTAGTAATAGTCAGGAACTTAGAAAAACAAACTGGACCTTGCGCTTAATGTTTTAAAGAGCGCGGTGATCCCAGTACTAAGACAAACAGTCTGTGATGTTACAAAAATAAATGAGCAACAAACCAGACCTTGCGCTTAGTTATTACAGCGGGCGAAGATCCCAGCACAAAAGCAGAACATCTTAAAATAAGCAAATATATAATTAAACAAGAAAGCAATACATAAGGTAACAGGTACACTTACATTAGTAATACACGCTCAGCCAGGGCGCACAGCAGTCGGGGTAGGCGACGTTTAAAGATGGCGCCACATCAATTTTCCAGTAGGCCTCTAAAAATGACCTATTTTGTGGAAAAAAGAAAAGGACCTTTTCTTCTACCTTAAAACAGTAGGTTTGTGACAGAATCTTTTAATTCTCCCTCCTCTTAGATTTATTTAACCCTATTGCTATCAAAGGTAATTCCTGTTCTTGAAATATTTAGATCAGAATGCCTACTACAGTAATCAAAGTAGGCAGAGCCATCAATAGGGCTGACATCCCCATCATTATATACACTTCTTCTGAGATGTCACACCAGCTTGGAAAAAATGAGAGGAAATGTATGTCCCCTTTTATAAGTTAGTTCAGTCTTGGATGCTGTACACATATAGAGAGAGACCAAGGGTGTGAAGCCAGAGCGCGGTGTTTGCTGTGTCCTCCTCAAGAAACTCTTTAAAAGACTGTAAGTTTATATTTAGCATGAAGTATCAGACACAGTTATGAGATCCTGTGGTTGGCAGGTTGGGCATCTATCAGATTTGCTACAGTACTTTGAAGCATGCCCTCTTAATTTTATAAACAAGTTGTGGCTTTATTTTATCACGTAACACTTTAAGAAAGAACACAAACTGGCACAGAACTGTATTGGTAGAAGGAGCTAAAAGGTAAAGGCCCTGTGATTAAGGTTTTTCTTTTGTTTGCTGTCTTGATCAGTGTTTTACTGTGGCCTATTGAACTTGTCTGGGGAACATAATGTAGTTTAACCACCCCCCTCCACTAGGATGCTGTGTACTTTTTTCACATTTCCATGATGCATGATTCTCACTACTTTTTTAATCCCCTTACATATATTTGCCATGACTGTGGGTAATAGTCCATATTCATAATAGGAAAACTGGTTTCTCACAGCTACCAATGAGCTATCCTTTAAATTACATAATCTGCAAAAGATTCATTAATTTTCCTGGTTTATCAAATAGTGATGTTAAACACTATAGTGAACGCTGTCAGTCCATTTGTCTTCATGTGATCTAAAAGAAAACTCAAGAGTTCTGTTGATCAGTGACAAGATGAATTGCATAGTTTCTTTTTTATTTTATAGATCCCTGACCAGCTGACCTACAGGGAAAAATACAGCATGTTAGAATGACTTTAAAAAAAAATTTTTTCAGTAATCCTTCTAATGCCAATCATGTTGCTCATTTCATATAAAGTTTGTTTTAATACATGGAATAGAAACATACATTCCTACGCTGCTAATGTTCTGTGCTTTATATAATGAGAGCTTTAGAAAAGTACATCTCCAAATCTTTTCAGTTCATTAGTCAGGGAGAAGAATCATCTTAAGCTAAAGTAAGATTTGATTTTATAATGCCCTACAGCATTATGTAGATAACAGTGTATTACCCTTTCTGTCATCTTTTTTTTTTTGAAAATAATATGTACCTAGTGACTTATGCGCTTAGTATATTAGTTTCTAATATTACTGAGTTGCAGTAAATTAACAGAGGTGTCACAAAGACTAGCAGAACAAGAAATAATCCATGTGTTACCGTAACACTGATTGCAGAGGTTAATATTCTTCATCTGAAAGAGTTTACTTAGCAAACAGAAAGATATTATCTATGTACATTTGCTGAAGAAAATTACATTTTCTGACATTTTCATGCATTAATCCTTTTATTTGGAAATATTATTTAATTCTTCAAATATGCTCTTCGTCTTGTATTAAATGTCATGGATAGCAGTGTTCTTTGGAAGCAGATGGACCGCAGACTTCACTTTCAATATTTTCTTTATGCATGCAACAGAAATCATTTGGGGCATAGAGTAATTTTGTTTTTTTTATTTTAAGGAAATGGCATTACTCTAGATACAGGGGAAAAACATCTTCCAGTTTCTTGTGCAGGGATCAGTTAAGCCCCAAGATGAATTGCTATGGATTTGAACATAGCATTTAATTATCTTAGTTTCACAGCACACCTGATTACAAATCCAATTTGATAAGACTAAACAGCTTCATATGAGTTACATATTGTTTCAGATATTAAAATATAAGCTATTGCATATGTGCCAGATCTAGACTTTTAATTACTAATACACCCTTCCTAACTAGTACCTATGACTACCATATACAGATATTCAGGCATTTTGTTACATTTTAGTTTTCTTAGGAAATGCGTCAAGTAATTACAAAAGGCATATAAAAAAAGAATACCATTTCTTCAAGCTGCATGATCTCTAATAATCTTATGCAATCTGGTACTGTGCATTGACAAAGAATGAATAAATTCTTGAATTTCACAAAGGTTTATTCTTGCCATTATGCTCACTTAGCAGCACTAAAATCTCAACAAAAAACTTTAACTGATTAAGAAAGAAATATTTAATCTTTGCAGATGAATATTTTTGTCATCCTTACTGCATAGACTTTTTAGTTATCAGTCAGTTTTCTATATTGCCTTAGTACACATTTATTTTCTATGCTCATGGTATCAAAAATCAGCTATGATTGCTGCAAAATATAAAATGCTACTGTAGTTTATTGTATACATATTTGTCATAACTACCTTATATACCACTTAATACTTTTTCTTTGGGCTTATAATAATTAGAGAATGTCTGCTAGGAAGTAAGGATGTTACCTGTGATATGCTATCATTCTCTTTTATAATAAAGACTGCAAAACAAACAGTGGTTTAGTAGTTCCAAAATGCTGGACTTTACATACAAGCTGAAAAGGACATATTAGAAACAGAAAATTCTATATACAAACAACAAAAGCTGTATATAAAACATATTTCGGATCACACACCTTTCTTAACCCTGGCTAGGACATACTGGCCGTAGACTGCTAGATAGCTAATAGGTACTTCCAATTCATCTAACAATATGTAATAGCATTTCAAACAGTGTTGAATCCATGAGTTAACGATCAATGCATTTTTTTCTGTAAGACAAAAACAATGACCAACTTAATTCAGTTATGCTCAGGACATACTGCTGATTCCTTCTAATGTCATTGTGAGTAACACTCTGTGATGATAAGGTAGATTGATGCCTTTCTATGGAAATAATAAGGCATTGAGAAAAGGAAGATAAGAGCTGATGTCTGCTTATCAATACATTATAACAATGTAAGCTAATGTCCACTTATTGCCACATTATAAGCTGATGCCTACTTATCAATACATTATAAGAATATGAGATAATGTCCACTTATTAATACTTTAAAAGAATATGTGCTGATATCCACGTATTAATACATTATAAGAATGTGAGCTGATGTCTACTTATTAGTACATTATGATAATTCATCTGGCATCTTTGATATGCCTAAGGGTAGATAACTTCAAGAAGAAATCCACCTCATGGATCATGAATCTTATTCTTAAATTGTGGACAGCCCTGTTAAATGACCTACACAAACTAGATCTAGTATTATAAAAGAAACAGTCAATCCACACAATTTTCCAATGACTCTTAACCACAATTGCTATGACTGAAGATAAAAATGTTAAACTCACTCACAAAATAAATATCTTTTCTCCTGTTAAGAAGTTAATTCCTTAACATTTATGAATAGTATAATGTATATTATTTAGCATTTTTTCTCTTTGCCATTGACATGCTTGTAAATTAGCATCTATCACCACTACCTCTCTGCGATACCCCTTAAATAAAAATACATTTAGAAGTTAATCATTAAAGAAAATAACACAATATGCGAGGCATGTAAACACACAATTTCATTGGAGACAAAATCTCACATACAAACAAAGTTGTCAGGAATAGCCATACTACATCTCCTGCACATGCCATTTAGCACACACAGTGAGAGACTTAAAGTAATCTTGCCAAAAACACAAAACTAATAACATAGTGAAAACATCTACACACAAGCTTAAGGTGTTACTTCTCAATGCTTGGAGCCTAGACAAAAAAACTCCACACCCTTCAAGCTCTTCTCATTCTTGAGAATGTAGGTGTTTGTGCTGTGAATGAGACTTGGTTTAAAGCCATAGAAAGTATTCTGGAAGTACAAGGATACAGTGCCTTCTGTACATGTACACCAACAGCAGCACAGACTGGGCTAAAGGTGTGTGTGTCCCGATCTACTTTAGCAACAAACATGCCTCCAAGTTGATTAAATAGGATGATACCATGGAGCTCATCCACATGCAAGTCAAAGTTGGTAACATCCCTCATCATATCATGGGTGGTTACAGGTATATTCTCCTAGAGTCTCACAACTCCTATCTAAACTTACTCAAGGAGCTTGCCATCCAGCCAAACACCCAATTCATGCATAACTTTAACTACCCCTCTATAGACTGAGGCATGTACATTGCTTCCAACTCACAGGAACAATGCTTCCTGGACTTTATCAACACAAACATCCTGAAACAGATAGAGTACAGTCTAACCAGAAGATCAAACATAATGGATCTGGTACTGACTAACATGGGAGAGTATTGCACTACGAACAACGTTCTCAGTAGAAAAACCACTTTAATGTGAAGAGCAAAGCTTTCGGATAAAATCCTTTATCAATACTGAAAATACAAATGCAAATGCAGAGTATATATAGGTCTAAAAAAGTCATATGACCGGCAGCCAAGAAGTCACATGACTCAACCATTAAAACAAAACATGTAAAAATAAATAAATATGCAAAGCTAAAAAATGCAACAGCATAATGCATATATGAAAACAAAAAACATTTAAAAAAGGCAAGAATGTATATTTTTAAAAAAAGCATACTTTTATACCTAAAAATCAAATGTACAATCATATACATAAAGAGAAAAATCTCATAATCTAGATCTACTCATTCTAACCAAAATAGGTTTAAGGCTGACAGTACTATTCAAACCAGGGGGTGAGTCACCCATCAACCTAATTATCCAGTTATATTCTTTAATTTCTAATTTGTTATTGATGTCACCACCTCTGGGTGAGGGCGAAACATGGTCTATAGCTTTAAATTTAAATACATGCTGTTCACCAAAACATAGCCTGTGTTTATATAAAGCATTAGTGTCAACACATCTTCAGATTTCAGACTTGTGTTCTGTGATCCTATCTTTAAGTTTACGCGTGGTTTTACCCACATAGAAAGAGTTGCATAATACACAGGTAGCGAGGTAAACCACGTGGGTGGTAACACAAGTAGCAGTTACATTGAACCTAAACAGCCTCTTACTGACTGGGTGTTCAAAGATACCTAAATGTTCATCATCAATGTCATCACAGCACGAGCAATTATAACATTTTCGTGTACCCATAGTGCTGGATGGATGTGTTGTGATATTTGTAGGAAAATCTTTGTAACAGAGGACACTCTTGAGGGTTCTCATGTTACAATATGCAAAAAATGGGACATTGCCCAGCATTGCTTTTAGCTCTTCAGATGCCATCAAGATTAGCCAATTCTTATGGATAATACGTTTAATACATGGTGTCTTTGTACTAAACGAAGTAACGTATCTTACTTTCATCTCATTCTGGATGGACACATTGGGCAAGCCAACAGCTTGTATTTCTATGGCGTCATTTGACATAACAGGGGCCACCCTCGACTTTCTTTCCTCTAGCACATTTAGTTTCTCATTATTTAAGATGGTAGCATCATAACCACTGTTAGTGAAATCAGCTTTCATCTCATTCAACTGTTCAGAGAAGCTAGGATCTTCCATGTTAAACCTACTGGCTCTATAAAATTGAGACCTGACAGTACCTCTAAAAACATGTGGCGCATGCATACTACTTGCATGAGTGTACCTTCCTGCACAGACTTCCTTTCTATGGAGGCTTGTTCTAAGTGTACCACCGTCAAGACTCAAGTTGATATCCAGAAAATTAATAGTGATTTCAGATGAACACATTTTGAACTTCAAAAAAGATGAAATTGAATTGATGTACAGCATAAAATCATTCAAATCCTGTAACGTGCCCCCCCAAATCAAAAAACAGTCGTCCACAAATCGTTGAAAGAACTTTACATTATCTTTATATGGATTTCTTCTGCCATTTCAGAAGATTTGCTACTTTCAAGGTCTTTTTGTTGGCAGCCTTTTTGCTTCTCTATGGCAAATTCAATGACTTCCATTAAATCTCTGATTAAAATTGAGGTTAATCCTCTGCTAACTGTTGTTGAAAATACCAGTAGCTCATCCATGGATTTACCTGTACCTGCCCAGGATGTAATTTTGGATTTTAACAAATCCTTGCAATTATTGGAGAGGAAAACATGTTTGTTTAAGCGGCTGCAATGGCAGCGCTTTAGCTTCATTGCTTATATTAACAAAGGTATTGTTCCCAGAGGGCTGAGAATCCTGAAAATGCCCTCTTATGGGAACACTTACCCTGAGTTACTTAAGAAATGGCAACAGCTAAACATTAAACTAGGAATAGACTACATGCATTTGATGAATGATTTCTTCCGGACTATTGAAGATGATCTCAAGAAGGAGATTATGTCAATGGAGAATGACTTAGTTAATATGCCTGCATTTACGAGCCTATCTAGTAATTATGAGCGCATGGTGGAAAAAATGCAGTTACTTGATTCAAGGATGGAAGCTACCAAAAAGCGTAAGCTTCTCCGAGATGTAAATGATTTCACAAGAAGTAACATTTTCTCTTGGCCTAGAGACAACAGTCATAAATACAGAAAACTGATGTAACTGTCCCTGTGCACGTTCGTGATGATGGCTTGGACTCCCTTGATGATTTTGGGTCGAGTAGTGTTCAGTTAACTCAGAATGACTTGGAATTAAAGTCAACTACCCCCTTGGTACACGGAGCTGATGGTTCTGTCCGCACTACGTCCTCAACGTCAACAGGAGGCGTTGCTAGCTCCTCAGAGAGCCTCACAGACGGCAGATATGCTAGTGCTACTATTGGGAATACACATGCATACAAAAAAATGCCACAGATGCAGCAGACTAAAATAAACTTTTCCAATAAATGCTTCAGTCTGGACCATCCAGAAGCGGTTAGAGAGCATGTAATTAACACGAGAGATTCGTCGAATACACGGAATGAAACACCAAATAGAATGAACAAAAGAAAACTGGATAGCCCTTTAGGCTCAGGCGAGATGAGCCGCAAGTTTACAGAGGTACGTTAAACTTGTCAGATTTCATTTTACACGAGACACACTATTCTGTTCTCTCTAAGGGCTTGAACTTCATCCCCACATGTGCAGATGATTTAGTTTCGACACTGACAGATCTGAAAAGGTTCACGAGACTGTTAAATCTAAAACTGTTATTTGGCAATACACAGATGTTGACTCAAGGCTGCAAACGCCTTAGTACATACATCCCTGTCAATGTACCTGTTGTTAAAGCATTCCATGATGTATGCGAAGCAGAAATGAGACAAATGTTTGATATAAATAATAAGAAATTTAATGATAGAAAATGTTTTAACCTTAGATATGAAGCGTTTCAAGCATATAGAGACTTGCAATCCAATATAAATATTGTCATTAAGCAAGCTGATAAGGGGGGTGCAGTTGTGCTTATGAATAGAGACAAATATTTTTTGGCTATGTCTAGTTTACTTAGTGATGACACTGCATTTAAGGAAATCACCCCTTTGGATGTTAAGAAATGTATCTCATACGTGAATATGGTGATTTATGACCTACAGATCCAAGGTGACATAGACTTAGATCTATTCAATTATTTGACCGTACCGTGCCCAATCACCCCACAGTTATATGGTATTCCTAAGATCCACCAATGAGGCCAATTGTTTCAGGTGCTGGTTGGGTAACAGAGCCGCTTTCAGTTTATTTGCATGATCAACTTCAACCATATCTTAGTCAATGTGACTCTATCTTACGTGATACCATTGATTTTGTTCAGAAGCTTAAGCAATGGTATAACATAGAGAAGCCGTCTCTACATCTAAGAAGGTACCTTTTGGTAACCCTAGACATAGTATCTTTGTTTACTGTCATTCCAACTGATATTGGCCTGGATTTGTTGAGGGAATTCTTAGTCTCATGTCCTGATCCCAACTTCCACAAAATAGGAAAAATATGTACTCTCATGGATGTGGTGTTAAGAAATTATGTTTTCCTTTTTAATGAAGCCTTGTTTCTTCAGCTCAAAGGTGTGGCTATGGGTACTTCGGTAGCCAATACTTATGCCAACCTAGTTTTATACCAGTGGGAAAGGAAACATTTATTTAGTGGTTTGAATCCATATAAAGATAATGTAAAGTTCTTTCAACGATTTGTGGACGACTGTTTTTTGATTTGGGGGGGGCACGTTACAGGATTTGAATGATTTTATGCTGTACATCAATTCAATTTCATCTTTTTTGAAGTTCAAAATGTGTTCATCTGAAATCACTATTAATTTTCTGGATATCAACTTGAGTCTTGACGGTGGTACACTTAGAACAAGCCTCCATAGAAAGGAAGTCTGTGCAGGAAGGTACACTCATGCAAGTAGTATGCATCGCCACATGTTTTAGAGGTACTGTCAGGTCTCAATTTTATAGAGCCAGTAGGTTTAACATGGAAGATCCTAGCTTCTCTGAACAGTTGAATGAGATGAAAGCTGATTTCACTAACAGTGGTTATGATGCTACCATCTTAAATAATGAGAAACTAAATGTGCTAGAGGAAAGAAAGTCGAGGGTGGCCCCTGTTATGTCAAATGACGCCATAGAAATACAAGCTGTTGGCTTGCCCAATGTGTCCATCCAGAATGAGATGAAAGTAAGATACGTTACGTTTAGTACAAAGACACCATGTATTAAACGTATTATCCATAAGAATTGGCTAATCTTGATGGCATCTGAAGAGCTAAAAGCAATGCTGGGCAATGTCCCATTTTTTGCATATCGTAACATGAGAACCCTCAAGAGTGTCCTCTGTTACAAAGATTTTTCTACAAATATCACAACACATCCATCCAGCACTATGGGTACACGAAAATGTTATAATTGCTCGTGCTGTGATGACATTGATGATGAACATTTAGGTATCTTTGAACACCCAGTCAGTAAGAGGCTGTTTAGGTTCAGTGTAACTGCTACTTGTGTTACCACCCACGTGGTTTACCTCGCTACCTGTGTATTATGCAACTCTTTCTATGTGGGTAAAACCACGCGTAAACTTAAAGATAGGATCACAGAACACAAGTCTGAAATCCGAATATGTGTTGACACTAATGCTTTATATAAACACAGGCTATGTTTTGGTGAACAGCATGTATTTAAATTTAAAGCTATAGACCATGTTTTGCCCTCACCCAGAGGTGGTGACATCAATAACAAATTAGAAATTAAAGAATATAACTGGATAATTAGGTTGATGGGTGACTCACCCCCTGGTTTGAATAGTACTGTCAGCCTTAAACCTATTTTGGTTAGAATGAGTAGATCTAGATTATGAGATTTTCTCTTTATGTATATGATTGTACATTTGATTTTTAGGTATAAAAGTATGCTTTTTTTAAAAATATACATTCTTGCCTTTTTTAAATGTTTTTTGTTTTCATATATGCATTATGCTGTTGCATTTTTTAGCTTTGCATATTTATTTATTTTTACATGTTTTGTTTTAATGGTTGAGTCATGTGACTTCTTGGCTGCCAGTCATATGACTTTTTTAGACCTATATATACTCTGCATTTGCATTTGTATTTTCAGTATTGATAAAGGATTTTAACCGAAAGCTTTGCTCTTCACATTAAAGTGTTTTTTCTACTGAGAACGTTGTTTGTCTTGCTGGACCTCTTGGCATTTGTGTTAGAGTATTGCACTACCCCACCAATGTGTTATGTCTTCACTAGTGAGTTCAGATCACAAAGTAAAAATCAACACAGAAAATGTAGCAAAACCAGTAACTGCAACTATGCAAAGGCAAACTGCATCCTATTAAGTGACAGTTTGCCAAATTCAAGGCTTTCCCCTCCCGGCCACCATATCTACCTATGCAGAATTATTCACAGGGTAACTGTACAAATGTGAATGCCTGCATGGAGGCTTCCATCAGAATAAACTCAAAACAAACACTAAAAACAAATCTCACTGATGGAATCATCACCTAATCAGGCTATATAATAAAAGACAAAACTCATGCCAAAATCAGGAAAAGCAACTCCCTTAAAGACAAGTGCTATTATATACAACTAAATAAGTGGTCTAATTAAGTCTAACAAGGCCAACTATAAGGTAAGGATAGCTTTGCAGTCTAAAGAAAATCAGAAGACCTTCTTTCATCTACGTCTGGAACCTTAGAGGTAACACAAAACAGTGTGCTGAACTGGAGGTTAATGGTACCACTTACACTTAGGGTGACACAGCAAATCTACTGGCTGATAAATTCAGCTTAAACTTCATCCCCTGATGCCCTCCCCAGTTCCACCAGGTGAAATCCCCTCCAACATACTTTCCTCAGTTATCAGCAGGGACCAGGTGCTGGCAGCACTCACTAAAGCCAAGAACACCACCTCCATGAGTCCTGGCAACATCCCCAGTCAACTGCTGAACAGTCTAAAACATGACCAAGAAGGACCATGTGAGACTCTTCAACTACAGCCTTAAAACAGGATATGTTCCAAGTGAAAAGAAGACCTCAACAGCCACTCCTCTCCACATAGGTGGACCATCAACCCACCCAGGGAACCACAGACCCATCAGTCTAACAAGTCTAATATGGAAAGCCATGAAACAAATTATCATTAAAATGATGAACAAGTACATTGGCAACCAAAAGACATCGGTCCCATCCCAATTTGGCTTTAAGGGAAAATCATGTCTACTTAACCTGATAGACTTCTTTGAGGGGGTCACCAAGGCAATGTATAGAAGTAAAAAAAGGGCATAGTGTGTTTCTTGACCTGGCTAATGCATTTGATGCAATATCCCATTCAGACAATACTGAAAAGCTCTCTGAGTTATGTGTAAACCCTTACATAACTTCCTGGACTGCTGGCTGGTTCAATAACAAGATCCAGGAAGTCAGGATCTGTGAGACCGACTCCACCAAGGGAACGGTCACTAGATAAGTACCACAGGGCTCCATGCCTGGTCTGCTCTTGTTTTGCAACTACTTCTCAGAAGTTAAAGGTAACATTAAAGGCCTCTGGTTCACCAAGTTTGTAGATAACTGTAAATTGGGAGCTATTGTAGATTTCCCAGACACAAACATCTTGCAAATGGATTTAACACAACAAATGACTGGTACCAAAGCCATGGCCTAAAACCCAATCCCAAAAAATGCATTTAAATGCCCTTTGGGAAACTGTTAACCCAAGTTAATTATCAATAAAACGTTCTTATGAGTTAATCCAATAGTAAGGGATCTGGGAACATATGTAGACAGCAATCTGCTTTTTAACCAACATATAGCCAAGATAATAACAAAAATTTCTACATTACCCAACTTATAGGTAAAGGTATGGCATTCAGCTCCAAGTAAATTATAGTACCACAATACTTGGCCCTTCCCAGTCCTATCATTGAATGTATTGCCTCTTTTGGCATGTATCTAATCAGACACTTGCAACAGCTGGAACGCCTGCAAAGGTTTTTCACTAGCAGAATTCAGGGCTTAAATACCCTGTCTTAAACTTATTATCTAAAAGCTCTGTCTCTGTATTCATTCTCCTATAGGCTGCTGAGAGGGGATCACTGCCTGGCCTACAGGGCTTAAACAAACCCAGCCATGAAGGGTTTCTTGTGAGTGTTCAATACAAACATCACAAGGAACACTAAATCCAGGGATCTGAACTTCACTTGTGACAAAAACATAACATGCTGGAGACACATATATGTGTCCCAAAGGATCCCCACACTATGGAATAGGCTGCCCATACATGTAAAACAAAATTCATCCCTGAACGTATTCAAAGGAAACCTTGACATCTGGATGGGAAATCATAAATTTACCTCCACTCTGGCACCCATTTCCTTTATGAACAGATGCCATTAAAAAGAAAAGGATTATCCTAATTAACAATCCCTCCCCTACAAATCCTTAGTTACCTGTCTATTAAAATGCCTCCTCCTGTATGATACTTGGGACTCAAATGGTTTGGGGTGTATGGCTAGGCTTTTTAGAGCCCTAGTGGTCATTAGCCCAGTGAAGCCATGAAGCTGTAGAATTGGCCTTCACTATAAAATCCTCCCATCTACTACTAGCACTATAGGATCTTATAATTTTACCAAATGAGGATGAGGCCAGGTTAGGTTCATGGTGGCTGCTAGTGCCATGTAAAAAGGAACTTGGGCCAGTTTCCTTTCTTTATAGCTTAGTGTGAGTTTTATCAAAATATGAAACAATTAATTGTTTATAAAGGAAATGTCTTCCTTGTTAATACTGTGTGTATTATTTTTAATTCTGTGTTACCCATGTCATGTCCCATAGTTGCAGACTGGATGAAACCATTTTACCAGTGACACTATGTATTTTGCCCATCTGGGGTATGTTGCAGTTTGATGTTGTGATGACTGCAAAGCTAATTTGTTTTTCTCTGCTGATGTCACAGCTCTGTCTGGCAGTTATTCCCACATTGTAACTGCTTACCTACCACCATATTATGCTGCATAGGGCTGACAGTGAATATCTTACTCCATGTATCCAGTGCATACTGCAGTATGCTACCAGATGTGTTTAAGCAGTGAAAAACATCCTTTGTAAGTCCAGACAGTGTTCTGTGTTAGCAGATGCACAGTATTATAAGCAATCTCTGCACTTATGGAGTGGGGACATCAGCCATGCTTACAAGGCATATGCTGCGTTACCTACAACATACAACAGTGGACAACATTATGAGTGTTCTTCTGCTAAATTCATAACATAATGGACTCTGTGTTAGCAGCTTATGCCCTTACCATATAGATGACCCCTGTAAATACATCACCTCTCATGTTAGTTGAATTTATTGAAATGGTTCTTCATAATAACTTTCTCTATTTTGAGGGTGAATATTATAAGAAATAGCAACAATAGCTATGGGAGCAGCATTTGCCACCCTCATATGCTAATATAGTGTTTTGAGCTGGGAATAAAATTATATATTTAGTTCAGAACATACATGTTATGTGGTCACATTTTTTGCAATTTTTAGATGACATATTTTTAATATGGAAAGGTAATAGCCTACAGCTTAGGAGTTTGGTAACATATTTAATCTCAACAATGGATTTTTTTTAATTTATCTATTTATCTTTACTCTTTCCTATACGTCTGTTAACTATTTAGATGTCACTTTAGTTAAGGATGCTAATTTGCAAAATTTTAATTCTAGATTGTATAGGAAACCAACATTTTCAAATATATTTTTTTACATTTTACTAGTAATAATGCTTTTTATCAGAAAAAAAGCCTTGCTAAAGGATGAATTATTAGAATTTCTAGAACTGTTTCTGGTGATCAATTCTTGCTAGAAATAAATAGATTGATATGTGTGTTAATCTAGGCTATCCACTTAATATGTTAAATGAAATCAAGTATGAGGTTTATATAAAACAAAAAAGATAGTTCCTTTCCTATTTTTAGGGAAAAGGATATGTAAGGATCTTAAAAAAATGCAATTAATGTAAAAAATGAGCAGACAATGATTAAAAATATGGTAATGGTTCTAATACTATTAAACAAATAGTTAACAATAATTGGAGAATCATTGAAAATTATTTTTGTGTAAATAAAGTATGGAGGACCCCAATTTGTATATAAGAGACATCTGAACCTTAAAGAAAGGTGAGAAAGAGGGAATACTTATTTTGATTCCATAAACTCCACTAGAAGCAATAAAGGTATGATTACATGTTGTTCATGCTAGCAGTATAAATATATTTTGAAGGGCAAGCCTTAAAATTGAAAAGTACTTAATCTGACTTCAAATTACATAAAACATGTAACTGCAACAATGTGAGGTTTGTGTACATTGCTTTTGCAATTTTTGCAATTATTTTTATATTGGCAAAGCAGAACAAGCTTAAAAAACATATTTATCAGGATTATTATGACTTGAAAAATCACCATGACAATAATGCTCTTTACAAAATAAGTTAAATTGCACAAACAATAAAAGGTTTTTATTTTTTACTCTTGTGAATGACATCTAACCCAAAGGGAGGAGCCTGAGAAAATACAGTAGAATATCATGAGCTGCTGTGGCAGTGAAGGTTAGATGCAAGCACCCTCCCAGGTTTAAATGATATGGTATCAATAAGTAGTGTATTGAAAATGAGAGCACCTAAACTTTAAAAATTGTTTTAAGAATTTGTAATGCTTGTACAATTAAAATAGTGTTTTGGCATGGATGTATTCTTAACTGCATTTAATTTGCTTATGTATGATACACATATACTTATTGGAGAATTTACTTGATTAGTTATTTGTAGTCATGTGAGTTTTACTCATTTAGCTTTAAATACTGGTTTGAGATTGCAGACATTAGTTCTGATAAAGTCCCAGTAACAAGAGGGACTAAAGTGCTTAACTTTTAAGAAAAAAATGACATGCTATATTACTTAAAGTTTAAGCTCCGTGTTTTTTAAGACTGGGTCGGCACTTCGGATTTGTTTAGGTTTACATAAAATAGCACCCAAATGAGTTATATCAGACTGGAAAGCTTATTCACTACTCCATCTAATTTTTCTTTTCTTTTTTTCCCAGACAGGTTTTACCAAATGATAGGTCATTGCAGTGGGTACAACTTTGTTTCCTGCTATTGCCCATTCAAAAAGCTTCAGGAATCTGTAGTTTAACTTCATACAGCTTCAGCAGCAGTCCTTGTCCTTTGACAGTTATCTTTATACTAAGTGATCTCTCAGGGAGTTGAAGCTGTGATTATATTTTATACCTATACTGGGAATGTAATGAACTTTAGGAAAAAGGGTTCTGAAATATAAGATGTTGGTTTTAAATCATGGAACCAAATTTAATATTTAAATTTATATTGATAATGTTCAATCTAAATTAAAATTTAGATTTTTTCCTTTGCATAAAAGACAGGTCTAGCAGATATTGACTAAAATGTCTAACGTTGAAAAAAAAAACAAAATTGGCTGTAATTAACATGGTTATAAGAATGGTCATGTTTACAAGTGGGATAATGCAGTAGGTTTGCCTAGAAATACCCAGAAAGATTCAGCTGTATCTGATCAGAATGACTTTAAGAAGACAGTAATCATGAGGCTAGTCAAATGAATGGCAATGTACTATTTAACGTTTTAAATGCACTGACTAGGTTTGTGAGCAACACACACATTTTATGGGGTCTATATTAAATAAGCGAACGCTTATTCATCGACCCTAGTTCAGTGAATGCTGAAAATGCTGAACACTTGGAACAGTGATTTTTTTCCCAGGGGAAAAAAATGCTGTTCCACAAAAAAAAAAAAAATTAAAAAAAAAAACTTAAAACAGTATTTAATGGGGAGGGCTTTGCCCCCCACTCCCTCCTACTGAAATATGCCAACTATGAGATTGCACCACAGTGGAGGAAATGGCAAACTCCTGAAACCGGCCCAGCAATTTTTTTCCCTGAAAAAAAATTTGCTGTTCCGGGTATTCGGGATTTTCAGTGTTTGCTGAAATAGGGTCGATGAATCAGCGTTCGCTTTTTTAAGCATTTGCTGATTCAATATAGACCCGATTTTTACCATGAAACCATGCTCTAATGCCCCAGATAACATTCCTTTATACTTTCTTAGCATAGCTGCCAAAGCCATTGCCTACCCCATCAGCATTCTAATCAACCGTTCTATCCAAGAAAGCATAGTACCCCAAATTTGGAAAAAGGCTTTTATCATACCTTTACATAAAGGTGGCAATAATAACAATATTACTAATTTCCATCCCATCGCTATCCTGTCTCCCATCTCTAAACTCCTAGAAAAGTGTATCCATCTACAACTCCTACCACATCTCTTAGACAATCACCTACTAACTCCCACACAACATGGATTTAGACCCGGCCACAGCACTATGACAGCCCTCCTTTCCTTCCTGGAAACTGTAAATAAAGCCCGGGACTCCAGCCACATTGTTTCTACCCTCCTACTTGACCTCACTAAGGCCTTTGACACTATCTCTCACAATCTACTTCTAACTAAACTCTCTAAGCTTAACCTATCACCTTCCTCTCTGAACTGGTTTTCCAGCTACTAATCCAATAGATATCAAGCAGTAAAATGGAAAAAGGCCACCTCCTCATTCCTTAACACCCCAACTGGAGTTCTCCAGGGTTCCATACTGGGTCCCCTCCTCTTCAATATATTTATAAACAACTTCCGCAACTCTATCCCTTTTATTTATTTATTTTTTATTTTACATTTGTTGACCGGGATAGTCCGACTGGATACATGTCCATTTTCAGCGGAGTCCCGGGGAGAAAAGCTCCAACAAGGTTAAAATGACATATAATAAAAGACAGAAAGACAGCAAGCCAAAAGGACAGAAAACATATACATAGTTTTTAGAGAGAAAACAGTGCAGCAATAGAAGTTACATTTGATTACATTCATTGTATTCAGGTTAGTAGACCCTTGGTTGACTAGGACAAAAATTGCCCATATCTGTGCAGAGTTGCTCATGGTAATCTTGTTCATACAAGGACATATCCAATGCGATTTAAAGTGGATTTCAAGTTCTTTTTTGAATAAAGCTAGTGATGGTAAAGACGTTAATTTATTTGAAAGAGAGTTTCACACCTTTCCAATGACATTAGAGTACAGTCTCAAATATCATCCAATACGCAGATGATTCAACTATTATCTCTTCTGCCACCTCCATCCCTACACTCCTAAAGCTTACACAAGATGCATTCTCAACCACTGAACAATGGATGAAAAAAAATCACCTAGCACTTAATGCCTCTAAAACCAAATTAATGGTATTTACTCCCTCTAAAGTCACCTCTTTCAATACAAACACATTCTCTATCACTAGCCATAACAACACATCTCTGGAATTGGTGTCAGAGGCCAAATTACTAGGGGTCCAAATTGACAGTCAGCTTAAATTCAATTCCCACCTTCAACTAAATATCAAAAAAACCCACCAAAAACTTGGCATGCTCTACTGACAAAATCGTTATCTCACGCCCTCCACTAAAATCACTCTCTCTACCACATTTCTTATCCCCTCCATTCTCTATGGAGCCCCAGTCCTAACTAGCCTACAATCTTCCCTTAAAACACAACTTTCCTCTTGCTACAACAAAATTGCCAAGTTCGCTACCAGCCATAAGTCCTCCACCCACAACTGTTCTTCTCTCCACAAACTAAAATGGCTAGAACTATCCAATCATCTCACCTACACTCAACTTACTCTTGCACACAAGCTCATTTTCAACCCCTCCCTCTGTCCCTCCTTTTCCTTTGCCTTTAAAATGCACCTACCTGACAGATTACTAAGATCTAACAGCCAAAACCTAATAGAATTGTATAAACCAACTCGTCCCCCAGGGAAAAATCTCCTATCCTATGGCCTAGTATGTCTCTGGAACTCCCTACCACCATCCATTCATACCACCTCTAACCGCTTTCTATTCAAAAAATGTCTTCACTCACATCTAGTATCCCAGTGGGAATGCTCCTGCTCCCACCCCACATAATTTACATTGGCAATTTCCATTTTACTTTTCTCTCCCCCTCTTTACACTGGTAATTTCCATTTTATTTTCTCTCCTAGCTCATACATTCTTCCCTTGCACTTACTAAGCTATTTACAAAGAATGTATTAGAATGTACCTCTTAAGTGCAAACTTCCTTAAGATGTAATGGCTTCTCAATATTTATACTGTAATGTTCATTTTTTACTAGTCTGTAGCATCTGTAATGTTTTTCACTATTCTGTACTATTTATAATGTTTTTGCTCTAGTCTGTAACATTTGTTAAAATTGTAACCTAAAACTTTATTGTAACTTTTCTTGTTTTTGGAGCTTTTCTCCCCGGGACTCTATTGAAAACAGGTTCATCTTGGCCCAATGGACTATCCTGGTAAACCAACTGCAAATAAATAAAATAAAATAAATAAATAAATTTTATGAAAGTATTTATTTTTGGCATGAGAGTCTTCAGGGAGTTCTATATGCCAAGCCAATCAGCAATCATCAAGTCTGATGATGACAAATGCTAAAGAAAATATTCCAGTAGAAATGATGCAGTTTGAAGACAGATGTCCAACATGTTGAGGCTTAACATAATTCAGAGAATATTTGTGTAGCAGAATTGTAGGCAAAATCAAATACAGTAAAGCAGGTGATGGTCAGCATCAGTGAATAATGTTTCTAGCATTATTTTAACTGATAAAAAAACTGCAATTTTAAATAAAGGACTTACTCTAGTATCTACTAAACAAACAGACATTGAAGAGCCTCTCAGTGCTTTGCTGACATACACAAGGAAAGTGAATTTATAACTTTTGTATTTAGACAGTGGTAATGCTACTTAAGAAGAATTTGATAATCCTGGTTCCTTTTTCCATAGTCCATACAACTATAATTGCTTTAGAATAAATAATAATAGGATCATAGGGTCATAGGAGCTTACTAGGCTAATGGCCCCAGGGCCCTTACAAGCCTAGCCAAGTTCAACCCATGTTACCAAGGGTGTCTGGTTCAAGCAGACACTAAAATCAGCACCTATTGCCCCTGTCCAAGAGGGACACAGGTGGAATCCCTGGAGTGAATTTCCAATTACCCATCCAGTTATCCAAAATACCCTTACATAGGGCAAGCGAGGAACTTTGTTTAATACGAGTATGAAACTTGTTCCAAATGTGGGGCAACCTCTGTGAGAAAAATCTGTTTCTCCAGGAAATTCTGTTGATGTCACATACCAGGTGAAGGTCCTTTGAATGAGTGACCCGTGTGCCATTTGACTTGCGAATGTGCAACATTTCCATTAAAGTTGGGTCAGAGATTGCTCTATATGAAAGGCACAGGTTGCCTCTGAGCAGTCTGTATGACGCAGATTTCAGTCTGTCTGTATAATACAGATCTTAAAGACCCTGAATTTTCTTTGTGAGGAACATTAGTGGTCTGTCCAGTTGCTGCAGGTGTTTGGAAAGGAACATACCAAAGGGAGCATTGAACTCTATTATTGGCCTGATGAGGGAAGAGTGCAGGGGGGTTATAACCTGTTTTTCTTTTCTGGAAGCAATGCCCTTACTTATGAGATGAGCAATATAAAATGTCCTACCTACCACTGTGGAGGCATGGTGATTGAAGTGAAGATTGCTGTCGACCTGTGTGACCAGATCTCTCACCACTGACTGCATACTTAGGGTATTGCTATTGATGTGGTAGTTTGCAGGAACATCACCCTTAACAAAGGGGATAATAATGCACTTTTTGCATTAAGCTTAAGACCATAACTTTGGCACCAGTCATTAGTCTGTGTAAGACCTTCTTGCAGGATGTTGGCATCACTAGGGGTTTCAATGATTGCTCCCACTTTGCAGTCATCAGCAAAATTTGTCAGCCACAGTCCTTGAGTTTTAGCCTGTGCTTCAGAGAAGTAGATTCCAAACAGTCAGGGTCCCAAAAGCAATCCCTGTGGAACATCACTGGTTAAGGGTCTGCTGGAGGAGGTGAAGTCCTCTATTTTGACCGTATGAGTTCTATCAGTGTTCCAGTTTGTAACCCACCTGACAGTATATGGGTCTATACCGATCTGAGTGAGTTAATTAATGGTTTCTGAGTGGAGGATTGTGTCAAATGATTTGGCTAAGTCTAGGTAGGCCATATGCACAAATTTGCCCTCGTCTAGAGTTTTGGTGACTGGTTCGAAGACGTCCACCAAGTTTAACAGGCATGATCTCCCCTTAACAAAGCCAAACTGGTTGTGGTCAAGTGTTTGGAGGTTTCCTATATCATTGTTAATAAGGTCCATGATGATTCATTTCATGGTCTTGGAGATAAGGCTGGTCAGGCTAATGGATCTATAGTTCCTGGAGTTATTGGATGCACACCCTTTGTGCAAAGGGTTGATGGTAACTGTTTTCCATTCAGCTGAAATGAAGCCAGTGTTTAGGCTGTGATTGAAAAGTGTGCCCAATAGTGATGCTAATTCCTGTTTTAACCCATGTTGAGCACAGCTTAGGATGTTGTCTGTTCCCATAGATTGCTGTATTTTTGGCATTAGATAGGGCATTTAAGATCTGCTCCTCAGAGATACTAGGTAGAGGTCAGGTGTTAGGGATGCGTTGGGATATATGTGGCAAAGACAGGGAAATGAAGTTTCACTGAACCTGTCAGCCAGCAGGTTTGCTGTATTCTCAGGTTCTTTCTCTTTAATTTCTCCAAATCTTTTGGGCTTCCAATGCGATGATGGGAATGGACCCCATTCCTAAATCAAAGTATTATTAAAGTTCATGAAGTTAGTATTGTTTCAGTTTTTGATGTCAGTCAGAAGTCCTCTTCGCAGCACCCACAATGTGCTCAGTAATGACTCCTTTTGCAGTTCGTATGGAGTTACATGTATGAGTAACATATCTAAATACAAAACCAAAAACCAAGTCTCAACAGCAACCAAGAAAAACTGGCAGTTTTCTGTAGAATGTCACCAAGCACAATAGATTCCACCACAGTTAAAAAAAGAAGTGCAAAACACAATTTATTAACGCAATTCCAAAATCAAGGCGTTTTCATCCTATAGCTGGACTTCATCAGATAATCTCTTACATCATTTATTAGCATCCATTATATACTTCCTTCATTTCCATTTTCCAATCAAAAAATATAAATTAATTCAAATAAACAAATCAGCTTACTTTTAAAAGCTCATTAATATTAAAATACATTTCATTTCATCACATAAATACATCCAATTTCTCTAAAAAAAAAAAAAAAAAAAAAATTTAATTTATATCTATTCATCACTTTAAAATCAATTCCATTCATATTGCAGGGGCTAAAATATATTTTTATATACATATTTAAATAAATATATACATTCATAAAATTCACATTCAAATAGCATAAATTTTCATCAAACAGCACCATCTATTGACCATATAATTTATTGCACTCAGGATTATATTTTAGCTGCTTTTAGTTTCAGTAGAGGTAAAATTGAAATATATTCATTCAGACCTGGAGATTTATTTGCTTCCAACGTGATCTGCCACCATAATTCTCTGTATCCTATGGTGTCTTCCCATGGCCCCCCTCTGATGTTATTCTTTATCTGTTCAATTACAAAAAAATGGAATATACTGTCTTCACATGCCTTCCTGTGTCTATACAATGCATTAGTCTCTTTCATTTTTATAATGTCATAGGTATGCTCATATATTTTTCTTCTTTTTAAAATCGTAGATTATTTTTTATAAGAACCATTGCTCCTACTACTGTTGGAACTGCCTGATTATCTTTATTGCCCATTGCTCTCGTTTCTTCCTGCAAATCTTGTTCACGGGTTATGTATGCATAGTTCCATTAAATGTGAGTTCAGTGCAAATCTGAGCCTTACCTTTGAGGTTATGAATGTAACTAAAGAATGCCTTGTGGTTATCCTTAGTTAGGAAAACTAATTTGGATTCATAGTTAGCTTTGGAGACTTCACTAGGAGTCTTATTTGCTTGTTTAAGTTGAGGAGTGAGTGTTTCGAGTTTTGATACTATTCTTACTCCTATTGTATAGCCTATTAATGGCAGCTGTCCACTAGGCAGGTTTGTTTTTCCTTTAGGATTTTGCTTTGATTCTATCAGGTACAGCAGAATCAATAAAATTGTACAGGTGCTTGTATAAAGCATTGATGCATAACTTAGCATAGGTGTGTGTTACATACATGGAGGGAGGAGCTATGAAGCTATTCATGCTGTCATGTAAGAGGTTGTAATTGCCCTTGGAGAAGTTTATGTGACTCCTGTGGAGTTGTCTACATTATTGGGTGTGGATGTACACCCACAACGTGGTATGTGGGACAAACAAAGAGAAAAGTGAAGTTAAGAGTATTAGAACATTTGGAAGATGTGAGGAATAGAAGAATGGAGAGTCCAGTGGCCCAGCTGTTTTGCACTGTTCATGGGGCAGATGTGGACAGCTTCTTCTTCAGTGTTCTGGCCCAACTTTTTGGATGTCATAATATGGGGAGAGATGAACTTAGACGTAGACTGTTAAGGTTAGAAACTAAAATTATTGTGAATTTAGGTACTTTGTTTCCACATGGGTTAAATTTGGAAATAAATTGGGATGTTTAAAAGATTTATTAGATTCACAAGTAATAGGTAGGAATACATGAGTAATTAAATAAATAAATAAAGAAGTAATAGTTGGGAAAAGTGCAATAATGAATTGATCATATGTAAACTTTAGGTAAAGTTGAATTAATTTAGAAATTAATATATATTGAATAGTGATAATTAATGAGATTTATATTTTTTGTATATATTTATTATAATTTAATTTTTTGATAAGAATGAATGGTTTCACTGTTCAATGTATTATGTAAGACATTATACTGTAGTGCTTTCATATGTATTTTTGGAAAGTTTAGTGTGGTGTCTTTCTTTCTAACACTTATATGGGAGGGTACACCTTTAAGTTTGGGTTTGGGTTGAACTTTGAATTTTGAAATTGTTAATGAATTTAGTAGTAACTGGTGTATAGTAATTGAAATGGATTAACACAATTAATTGTAGGATATAAAAAGGCTGCTTTAGTTTTATTGCTTTATTCCTTAGAAGGCTTGTGTAGCCAAGGTACCAAAAGAAGTAAAAATAAAAGAATAAACAGCTAATGCTGTGCTTCCTGACTTCAGTTTTTGGGGTAAGTGAGTTAGGACATCTATAATTTACCCACTCAATGGAAGGGTAATTAAAGTCATCCAAAACTAAAGTGTTTGGTTGTATCCTGATTCACTGAGTAGATGTCCTGATTCATGGAGAGGGTCCTATAGCTGCCAATGACCTGAAGAGGAGTTTTACCTACAGTCAATTGCACCTGAAGTAATTCAGTGGAATCATGCTGTTTAACCAATCTAGAGGTGTATTTATCTTTAATAAATATTGATGCACCACCTCCATTAGTTTTCATGCCTTCAGTTTGTTGTCTGAATGTGTAGAAGGAAATGTAACCTTGTATAGCTGAGGTGCTCTCCACAGCTTTAAACAAGGTATCAGTGACTGCACAAATGTCAGCACCTTCCAAGGTGTGGATTGCTTCCAGTGAGTGCAGTTTCTGGTTTAGACTCCTAGCATTTAGCAACATAACCTTGAGGTTGTTTTTAGAGGATATTTTTAAGTCGGGAATTTTGTTCTTGTGACATTGCCTAAAAAAGGCATTATGGGGGTGGCAAGAGCCTTAGCCGGTAACCAAAATCCCAGCGGTGTCAGATGAAGACCATCTATGGCAAAGCATTGAGGTATGTCAACCATGTCATCCCAGGCTGACAGATACTGGATATTGCAATATTAAGTTAGACTTTAGATAAAACATCTATTGAGAGACGTTTTGTTTGCATGAGACCATAAAGCACTTTCTGACTGACAAAGTAATGGTTTTACTTTTTAAAATCTAATAAAGGAGTGATCACAGTAATGAATAAAAGTGATTATAATAAGATACTGACACTACTTCAAGATAAAAAATAAAAACACATTTAGTAGATTTTGCACAATTGGAATGTATATTTATATTTATGACACATTTACAGCATGCTAAAGGTCGCATATATTGAAGTTCATTTTGTGGCATCATTACTACTTTTGGCTAAGAATTTAGACAGTGTTTTCCCATCCTAATGTTGCTATTATTTTTGTCAGCCTGAAATCCATAAATATTTTGCTGGGTCACTTTTATGACAAATACAAGTAAGTGAGGGTTTTCTGACTGAACTGTTAACTATGGTTTCAAAAAGGAGAGTAGTCTACTATTATACAAAATTAGGGGCGTTATTTTATAAAATTCAGAAGTACATAAAATTTCAGTTTGTCCAGAAAGTCATAGGTGTGCTAATATAAGATCTCACAAAACTCATAAGGAGGTTAAGCTTTCTGTTTATGAAACTGTCCATTGATGCAATTTATGATCTAGCAGCACAGACAATCAATCTGAACAGAGTTTCTTTCATTTTTGTGGATTATGAATATCCCAAAGTACACAAAAATGACAGGCTTAGTAAATAGGCAGAAATCAAAATGGTTTTGCTCCATAAGCCCTTTTCTTAATATGTCGTGCAGCTCTCAGTCAGTCTTTATATAGACTATGTTAATTAAAATTCACTGTCCTATAGCAATTTGCATTGACAGTATAAACATCATATTAATATACATATTAGTGTCCACAATTAACCATTTAGTTTGAAATGAAACCATTTACAACTGTGAGAGTGATGGCCAAAGATGCAGGAGCTGTTGTGGTGTGATTATGAGCTCAGAGAGTAGCCACTCTTAGAAGATTTACTATGGTATTTCTTTTAATAACCTGATTCTATATTTATAGGTCACTTAGAGATGACAACATTTAATTACTGGAACTGTAAGATGTGCTACTTCTTTTATAGGTAACGATGGCCTTAAATATTGAAATAGTTCTGAAAATATGCATATCCTATCATTACATCACACTGTGTGTGCGTGTGTGTGTGTGTGTGTGTGTGTGTGTGCGTGTGTGTGTGTGTGTGTGTGTGTGTGTGTATATACGCATGCATAAGTGCATGTATACCGCTACGTGAATTGCTATCACAGCACCTTTAAAATGCTGGCATTTGTTTTATAGCACTCCATCTACATATATTCAATGCATAGGTGGGGTTTACTGTCATCCATTCAGGGCAGTAGGAGGAGCTTGAGAAATGGCAGTATCCCATGCTGCTGTGATGTCATTCACAGAATATGAAACTCAAGAAGTATGCAAATAAGAACTATTGTGAAGAATCCTTAGTGAATAAAATCATTTAGAAACTTTCTGACTGTGGCTTCATATTCCACTTACTATCCTAGTTACAATGGTGCATATTGCATATCTATATATCCCCATACATTATATAGGGAAACAATGAAACCTTGACTGGAAACGCTGTGGTAGCTGTGTCATAATTCATACCTGGGTACTGTGGATACTTTTCGGATATAAGATACACAGTTCTGCAGTGTTAAGCAGTGTTGAAAATCCAGTTGTTCTTTCTTGTTCTTCATTTCTAGTAACATAATTTCTGTATAAATGGTTGAAAAGGAAGTTGAAAAAATGTCAATTGTGGCAAGATGCCTGCAATTTGAATGCTTAGTCTGACAGCTACATGTCAGAGACAGAGAATGTCCGTGTGTGTGTGTGTGTGTGTGTGTGTGTGTGTGTGTGTGTGTGTGTGCGTGTGTGTGTGTGCGTGTGCGTGTGTATGTGTATATGTGTGTGTGTGTGTGTGTGTGTGTGTGTGTGTGTGTGTGTGTGTGTGTGTGTGCGTGTGTATGTGTATATGTGTGTGTGTGTGTGTGTGTGTGTGTGTGTGTGTGTGTGTGTATGTGTATGTGTGTGTGTGTGTGTGTGTGTGTGTGTGTGTGTGTGTGTGTGTCTGAAACTTTAGAAGACCATATTATGACCTACCATAAGAATAAAGACTATCCGTACATGATGCATTACAGCAGTGTTCATTTATCAAAAAAGAAACATTAGCTCAAGTCAAATACTCTTATCTTTAATGGGAAAATAAATCTCAATAAAAAGAGAAATGCAGGATGATTAGTTAATTCCAGAGAAGGAAAGCAGCAGGTTATAATATGTGGTTTGGTATTCTGCCTTAACATGAAATATTAGTGAGACAGGTGTTTTGGTAAAATAAAATGTAAGAGTTGCAATAATGTCCATATTATTGTTATATATTATAAAAAGGGCAGGTACTACCAAGAGAATACATTATTAGTATAGAGTGTGTGGATGTTGTGTATGCTACGCAGGCTGTGGTTTAGTTATCTAAAAGAAAAGGAAAGAGATAGAAAATGAAACATGTTGACATATCAGCCTTTTTTTCCAAAATCTCTTTATTCAGTTTTTCAATAATAACAGTAATACAACATATCAAAAAAGATACATCGAAAATACAAATAAAAAGAAAAACAACCATAAAAGCTAAATACTAAATATATACACTATGTACACTAGAAGTCATTACATCAGCAAACAGAAGAGAGAAATACGTCTTAACATCATTTCAAAGATGAGAGATAGTATAAGGGGCATAGTTTATAAAGAGACCGAGGTAGAAATTCAATCACTTGTTATAGATAGGTATATTAGGTATATTAGGGAATGTAATTAGGTGTGTAGACAATAGGGCGGCTGCGGTGGTGTTGTGTTTAGTGTTGCTGCCTCACAGCAAGAGGTTCTCTGGTTTGATCCTAGGCTGGGGTGCCTTCTATGCAGAGTCTGCATGTCCTCCCTGTGGTTGCGTGGGTTTCTTCTAGGTGCTCCAGTCTCATCCCAAAGACATGCTGTAGGTGGACTGGACACTCTAAATTGGCCCTACGTGTGAGTACGTGAATGTGTGGGCCTTCTGTGGAAGATTGGGTGCAAGGGCTGGCAACTCAACACTGTAAAACTCCACTGCCAATCATGAGCAGACAGGTGATCTGCTGTGGCAACCCCTAACAGGGAAAAGCCAGAAGAAGAATTTAGGTGTCTAGACAGGAAAGGAGATAAGCTGCTAAAAATGCAAGCTTTGCTTAATATAAGTTTGTCTTTGCAGGTCAGTGTGAGGTTTATCTTTAGTTCTTAAGATTTACATCTAGTAGATAACCCCAATATTTCTGATAGTAATGCTTTTGTTTTGTTGTTGTATAAACTAATTTGTGAGATGAGATATATTTAATAGCTAGTTTGCTAAAGTTTTCCCATGTGATTTGAGATGTGACAGTTCAATTTTATGTAATGTAAAATTTAATAAGGGTACACATTGTGATAAGGATATGTTTTAACATTTTTGGAAGTTCATTTGTGTTGGCATGCAATATAGCCGTCTCCCATAACAGGGTTGTTTTTTCATATCCCATTTTCTCTATTCCGGCACTTAAAGAGTACCATAGGTTGTGTACCTTACTAAAGTTCCACATAACATGGAGAATATCTGTTTGGTTTGGGCAATGTGGGCATATGGGTGAATATTTGGGATTGAACTTATTTAGCTTTGATGGGGTATAATATACATTGTTATTTATCATAATTTGCATGTATAGCAGCCTCTTAAAGGGAATATACTTGATCATATTTTCAGTGGCCAGTCTTTTGCTTTCTTCAGTAAGTGTTTTTTCTCTTGCCAATAAGTTGAGAATAATAGAGATTCCTGGTATTTTATACTCATTACAAGTTTATATGTCCTAGAAATTGTTTTTCCTTTAGTCGCAAGATTTTTTAGTATTAGTTTTATTAAGTTAATGTCCTGCAGATTTAAATTAGTTTGTGAAAATTTAGCATTTATAAGATAATGGATTTGGCTAAGAATGATAGTATATTTTTTAGGAAGATTGAGTTTCAATCTTAGTTGTAGTATATTGGATTCTTTCCATTTGTAGATTTCCCATATTGTAAGATCTTTTATCAGGGGGTAATTTGTTAGATTTAGGGGTTTATTATTTATTAGTAGGTTAGGATTTAGGTAGAGTAGTTGTATAAAGGCAAGAACATTGAATAGTTGTATTGATTTGAATAACTTCTGAGTAGTTAGGATCATATGCTTAATTAGTGGGTGTAAGTTCTTTGTGAATAGAGCTTTTTGATTTAGGTTTAAAAAGGGAAGATATTTGGTGTTATATCCAATGGATTTAAGTTGGTAAAACCAGATTTTGGTCCACTGAGGTGTCCAGGTATTAATGTATGGGTCATGGTTTATTATCTCTATTAGCCTGTAAGCAGTAATTATACTATAATAAAGTTTGAAGTCTGGCAAACCCAATCCCCCCTTATCTTTGGTAAGTACAAGGAATTTGAGGAGAACCAGTCTGATGTTTTACCAAATGCTAAACGTGACAATTTGTCACACCCTTCCGCCGCACCTACAGATGAGGGGGGCGGAAACATAGGAAAGGACACGCCCAAGCAAAGCATGGATGCTCTATTGAAACTGATGACAGCACAGTAATGTTCCCTTCTAATGTTCATAATATTTCTTCTATTGAGCTAACTACTACACAGGGTTTATTATTAAATAAAGGTTTAAATTTTGTCCCGGGTTTTTTTGTACCTGAACAGTCTTTAGCCTTGGATGTGGTTAACTTCTGTAGATTACTGAATTTAAAACTGATGTTTGCTGATGATGATGGTGATAGATCTCACGAGTTTAAATTTAAGAAATCGTCTTTTAATCCACCTATGACTCAATTGGTGGGTGTTTTTCAAAGGAATGTTTTATATGATCTACACTATCACTATAAGGATTTTCCTTTGTCTTACAACAATTTATCCAGGGATGAAGTGTGTAGTCTGGATGAGTTAGCTAAAAATAAAAATGTGGTGATCACACAGTCAGACAAAGGTGGGGCGGTGGTGATTCAGAACAAGGATTCTTATGATCATGAGGCTATGAGACAGTTGGGGAATAGAGACCATTATATGGCCATGCCTTTGGACCCAACCTCCAATTTACAACGCAAGATTGATGAATTTTTAACATCAGCAGTAGAGGAGGGTATTATCCAACAGGCTACCAAGGAACAACTGATGGTGTCGTCCCCTCAAAAACAATTTCTCTATATGCTTCCCAAAATACATAAAAATGTTAGTAATCCCCCTGGCCGACCTATTGTGTCTGGACATGGGTCCTTGACGGAACCTTTATCGGAATATCTGACTTTCTATTTGAAACCCTTATTAGGGCTAATTAGAGCTCGTATCCAAGATACCACACAGTTTTTGGAGATTATTGGTGATATTCAATTGGAGCCAGAATGGCTATTATGTACCCTTGATATTACGTCCCTTTATACCAACATTCCACACTGGGCAGGCCTACAAGCACTAGAATATTGGTTGGTGAGATCTGATTTATACAAACCAGGTTTTAACACTTTTCTGGTTTGTCTTACTGAATATGTGCTAACCAGTAATATTTTCTACTATCAGAATATGTGCTTTTGGCAAACCAAAGGAACTGCTATGGGTGCATCTTTTGCACCCATCTATGCAGATTTATTTATGGCGTATATCGAGGAGATCATTATTTATGACGCCAGTCATAACATCTACATGTGTGAAATGGATATGTGGCGTCGTTATCTGGATGATTGTTGGTTGGTGTGGAGGGCTGATGAGCAGTATCTTATGGAATTTCTTGAATATCTTAATAATAACATATGGGGTATAGAATTTAAGATGAGTTTTGACAGGTCCAATATAATTTTTCTGGATGTTGAAATTCATAGGAATATGGACAATACTCTATCTACCACCTTATTCAGGAAATTTCCAGAGTACAATTCTTTATTGCATGCCACCAGCTTCCACCCACCACATATCATCCGGAATATTCCCAAGTCACAATTTTTACGAGCTAGGAGAATTTGTTCCAATCAAGGGTCCTATGTTAAGACCAGTGACGATTTGGTCGCCAGATTTAAGCATAGGGGATATCATTCAGGGACTATACACATGGCCAAACAGTGGGCTTCTAAATTTCATAGAACTGATCTATTGCGCTATAAAGATCACAATCGTGATGGGTTACGACAACCGCTGAGGCTAGTCACCTCTTATGGACGCAATACTCGAGGCTTTATGAAAATTGTTGATAGACATTGGAACATACTTTTGGCTGACAACAGATTGAACAATTTTCTTGGGGACAGATGTTCATTTTCTTTTAGAAGGGGACGTACTATTGGGTCCTATTTGAGTCATTATAAGAAGTCTTTGTCTGATTTCAAAGTTTATACTCAATCTACTCTCACAGGGGCTCCAGTGGTTGGATGTTTTTCGTGTGGCCACTGTAAATTTTGCAACAAGGTCTCACGTATTGGAGAATTTAGTAGTCAGAATACACCTGAAATTTTTGAGATTAATTTTTGGGCCAACTGCAGTTCTGGGTGGGTTATATATCTAGTGACCTGCACCTGTTCTGCGTTTTATGTGGGCCAGACTTCTAGGGCATTCCGTCTTAGAATTGGTGAACACATGAGTGACATCAAGAATAAGCGTAGTAACAATGCATTGTTTAAACATAGTTTAAAACACACCACAGCTAACTTTATGTTTTGTATTATTGACCACATCAAGGGTAAATGTCAGGACAAAATTAAATGGCATGAATTACTGACTTCCAAAGAGAGGAAGTGGATAATTAAACTTGGGGCAATGTTTCCACCTGGTCTTAATGACCAATTGTGATTTGTTAATTATGATAGGCTGATCATGTACTGTGATTGGTTTTTTTCACTGATATATATTGTGTTTGGAACCTTTGTGAGCTGATTTTTATATAAAAAACTTGTGTCACTGAGGAAGGCTCTGTTGAGCCGAAACCGGTCTGTATATCTGTTATCTGAGGGATTCTTCTCTCAGGTTTTATGTATTAAACTATTTTTTGCTGATACCTACAGCTGCTGGCTTCTATTGTGTGGATCTATATGCGTTTTTTGCCGTGCAGCGGTCTTTCGTGCATCCTTTTTTGGACTTTTTATCTTTAGTTCTTAAGATTTACATCTAGTAGATAACCCCAATATTTCTGATAGTAATGCTTTTGTTTTGTTGTTGTATAAACTAATTTGTGAGATGAGATATATTTAATAGCTAGTTTGCTAAAGTTTTCCCATGTGATTTGAGATGTGACAGTCCAATTTTATGTAATGTAAAATTTAATAAGGGTACACATTGTGATAAGGATATGTTTTAACATTTTTGGAAGTTCATTTGTGTTGGCATGCAATATAGCCGTCTCCCATAACAGGGTTGTTTTTTCATATCCCATTTTCTCTATTCCGGCACTTAAAGAGTACCATAGGTTGTGTACCTTACTAAAGTTCCACATAACATGGAGAATATCTGTTTGGTTTGGGCAATGTGGGCATATGGGTGAATATTTGGGATTGAACTTATTTAGCTTTGATGGGGTATAATATACATTGTTATTTATCATAATTTGCATGTATAGCAGCCTCTTAAAGGGAATATACTTGATCATATTTTCAGTGGCCAGTCTTTTGCTTTCTTCAGTAAGTGTTTTTTCTCTTGCCAATAAGTTGAGAATAATAGAGATTCCTGGTATTTTATACTCATTACAAGTTTATATGTCCTAGAAATTGTTTTTCCTTTAGTCGCAAGATTTTTAGTATTAGTTTTATTAAGTTAATGTCCTGCAGATTTAAATTAGTTTGTGAAAATTTAGCATTTATAAGATAATGGATTTGGCTAAGAATGATAGTATATTTTTAGGAAGATTGAGTTTCAATCTTAGTTGTAGTATATTGGATTCTTTCCATTTGTAGATTTCCCATATTGTAAGATCTTTTATCAGGGGGTAATTTGTTAGATTTAGGGGTTTATTATTTATTAGTAGGTTAGGATTTAGGTAGAGTAGTTGTATAAAGGCAAGAACATTGAATAGTTGTATTGATTTGAATAACTTCTGAGTAGTTAGGATCATATGCTTAATTAGTGGGTGTAAGTTCTTTGTGAATAGAGCTTTTTGATTTAGGTTTAAAAAGGGAAGATATTTGGTGTTATATCCAATGGATTTAAGTTGGTAAAACCAGATTTTGGTCCACTGAGGTGTCCAGGTATTAATGTATGGGTCATGGTTTATTATCTCTATTAGCCTGTAAGCAGTAATTATACTATAATAAAGTTTGAAGTCTGGCAAACCCAATCCCCCCTTATCTTTGGTAAGTACAAGTTTATCATATTTAATTCTAGTAGATTTGGGATACCCTAAGAATCTTGATATAGCTTTTTCTATATTAAGAAATAATTTGGGGGGATATTTGAGAAGGTGGCATTTAATTTAAAGAGTATTCTTGGTAACAGATTTATCTTGACGACACTACCTTTTGAAAGTAGAGACATATTAATATTCTTGCATCTATTAATATCACTTTCAATGTTGCTCCATGTGCGTAGCAGGTTATTCTTCATGATTTCCTTAAAGTTGGATGTAAATAGTGTTCCTAGGTATTTTATCTGGTAGTTAATCTTGATCTCACTCTTTGGAAAATAATATTCCTTATGGCCTATAAGATTCAAGGGAAATAGATGGGATTTATTTGAATTCAATTTATAGTTAGAGATGTTGGAAATCTCAGCTATCACTTTGAGTATTTTTGGGAGATCAGTGGATGGAAGTTGAAAATATATATTTAAGTCGTCAGCAAAGGTAGAGTACATAAGGTTTATATTAAAGATTCTAGGTATGTGATGGAAGGTTTTTTTGTGAAATAAACAGGAGCAGGGGTTCTAGCTTGAGATTAAAGAGGTATAGGGAAAGAGGGCAGCCTTGCCTTGTGCCATTGGATAAGGGTATAGAGTTAGTTTTGTGCTTATTTATCTAAATATTGGTAGAAGCATTCTGATATAGAACCTTAATTATCCTTATAAATTCCTGAGGAAATACAAATAAAGGCAATATATTGAATAGGAAATGTAGATTGACTCTATCAAAATCCTTGCTTGCGTCAGCAGTGAGAACATATCTAGAGCATTTATCACTGTTAAGAAGTCTGATAGTGGTATCCAAGAGGAGGGTGTTGTCACTTGTTTGCCTGTTTGTCATAAAGCCCATTTGTTCTTGGGTGATGATGGAGGGGAGTACTTTTTAAGTCTATTTACTATAACATGAGTTAGGATCTTAAGGTCAGTATTTATCAGTGCAATTGGTCTATAGATGGATGGGTCTGTTGGGTCAGAGTTTGGCTTGGGAATTAACACAGTTTTGGAGTTATTAAAATAATTATCTATTATACAATATTGTATTATATAATTGAAGACTTTTAATAAGACTTTGGAAGTAGGTTCCATGAATTGTTTTTAAAATTCAGAGGTGTAGCCATCAGGCCCAGGAGAATTACCTGGTTCGAGTTTGTTTATTGCAGCTTTTATCTCTTTTAGTTGCAAGGGTATTTTTAGAAGTTTTTCCTGATCTTCTGAAATTTGGGGAAACTTTATATTATGTATAAAATCATGAAATTTGTCTGAACAGGAAGGGAGGGGTAGGTTATATAGTTTATTGTAAACGTCTTCAAATGTGTCTGCAATGTCTTGATCTTTGTGCTTCAAGAGTCCTTCATACTGTATTTCTTTAATCCTTGGTGGACCATTTTTAATGTTTATTAATCTAGCTAGGATTTTTGACAGTGTTTGTGCCCATTCTGAGTATTGATATATTGATCTTAATTCTAGCAGAGAAATATTTTCTAGATAATGTTTGTGTAATTGCTTTTGCCAGTTGGTTATTTTATCCTCCAGATCTTTTGAGTACTTATTTTAAAGTTCTAATTCAGCAGACTTGATTTGGGTCTCCAGTTTATTTTTGAGGTTATTGTTTTTTTTTCTTGTGCCATGCAGATTTTTGGACAATGATACCTCTGATGACTGATTTGGCAGCCAGCCATTACATGTCATAAGGTATTTGAGTGGATATTAATTCTTTTTCAGGTTGGGTTATAATACTAGTGACTTCCTGTGCTACTTCTTGCTTTTGAATGATTTTAGGATTTAATGTCCAATTATTGAAATAAGGGACATTTTGTTTATAGGTTTGAAAGTTTAGGGAAATACTAATTTTTGAATGATCCGATATAGATCTGAGTGATACAATATATTTTAGTCTATAAGAAGGCAAGGTTTGGGAGATTAGAAAAGCATCTATTCTGGACCAAGTTTTATGAGTGACTGAGAAAAAAGTAAATCTTGATATTGTTTTATCATATTGAAAATTGGTATAGGGGTCAGTTAGCTCAAAATTATTTTAGAGTTCTTCAAGTGCTATAGTAGTATGTTGAGACTGACTGTTTTCGTTATGTGACCTATCTTTGTCTGGGTTTAATAAAGCGTTCCAGTCCCCACCTATGATGTACAGATGATTTGGGTGGTGGTTAGCTAGTATATTAAAGATTTCATAAATGAAGCGATATTGATTTGAGCAAGGGCTGTATAAATTGAAAAAGAGTAGAGGTTTATTTAGGGTATGATATTCACTAGTAAATAAAGCCCATCTTCCATTAGGGTCAGTTTTAATAGAAGTGATCTCTTCCTGGAAAGATTGATTTAGTATAATGGTTACTCCCCTAGATAAAGAGTTATGACCTGCAGCAATTATTTGCTTAACCCACTTCCTTTTCCTTTCCTTATCCCAGAGTTGACTATCCAAGTGAGTTTCTTGCAGGAAGGTTACTTTGGACTTACTTTGATATGTGAAATGCATGATTAAATTTCTTTTTATTTATCCAATATTCCCTTAATATTCCATGAATCTATTGATATCATTTCGTAATTTGCTTATAACGTTCTTTATTGATTGATAAGCGAAAAAGTAGTAGTATAGCTTGTCTGTTTTTGTGTTAAGCTTTAAGATAGATGAGGTGACTTCTAATCTTCTATACCCTCTGTAGTTGCCTAACCACCCATCCCTCTGATTTAATGAAGATGCATGTATTGGGAAGCACAAAGCAGCTAGAATTTGAGCTAAATTGATATATACATTGAGTAGGATGACAAAAATACCCAGAATGTTCCAAATGTGAACAATCATCAGCTACAAACTGTCCAAAGCCTGCCCCTTTTGTTATTGGTATTTGCAGTATGTTTACTATCTGACCCCTTATGTTAATATGTTAGTTGTTCAATTACATGGTATATATAAGCTAAGGGAGAGTAAATGCTTAGAGAAAGTTGATATCAGCAGGCACTTATATGCTTTACTTCTTAACATTGCTAAATATATTATACATTACCAAACAACATTTTGTATAGTGCAGTCTAAGAAACGCACTTTGGGAGAAGCAAACTTTGAAGCTCCAAACAATCTATATAGTCACATTGTAAAAAACATATTGTAATCTTTAAGGCTACTGCATATTTTCACATTAATAACTATGCTGGTAATATACAAAACATCATCTGTCTTTTGTTATCAAAACAACACAACAGTAGTCAAACTTAGAGAGAATTCACATCCAAGTCCACTCAGTTGTTTTTCACTAACCAGTGTCACCTTCTCAAATATGCATGAAAGAAAATATTATATTATAAATCACTGTTAATTATATATCTAGTATAAAGACTTACCAAATAATAATCTTTATGTCTCAACATATTTTTTTTCCCCTGGAGAGAAGAGAGATATGCAAAACCAGTGAAATAAATTTCAATATTTCCAGTGTTAATCATGCTGTGCCATATTATTTGTTAATCTATCCAATAGCTACTTTGTGTGTTTGAAGTGAGTTATCTCAATCCAGATCAGTAGCATAGTTGATATTGTGGGATCATTAAGTCATAGGCACTACCAATTATAAGCTAGTCAGCATGATAATGGAACACTGTTAAGTAAAATATATGAACTTACTAATCTCTAAGTAACATATTAATTAGGCTGTTGTATGCAAATTCCTCAACCAAAATTATATCACCCTGTTTTAAAATATTATTCAGTACAGAAATATAAGCTTCTTTAATTCCTCCCCCTCCCCTAGGTTAAGATAGATCATTTTGCATGTATAGCTGAATAATACAAGAAACCACAATTACAATCATTGAAAAGTGTTTAAGACATGACAGGATATTAGAAACCCTTTGTTCCAGATGCTATTAATCTCCTTATTTCTTCACAGCTGCAGTGACATAAAGGAAGGTATCTTTGTGCCATTTAAGTACGCACCCAGAAATAGGGAGCTTTTCATCATTCATAAGTGTAGGCAGTTGCTAACAAACAGTACCTTAAGTTACCCTGCGTAGTTGAAGGTCTTGCAATAGTGCAGGAAGGAAGGCAGAGTTACTAAAGCCATTTACAACATTTTCTTTTCTTGGATTTTGTAGATGACATGTAACTTCTTCTAGAATTTTCTTCTTGGCAGTTAGAGCAGTGTAATGGCTTGAAATAGTCGACAGGAGGTTCCTTTGATGAGAAAAGGAATGTTGTGTTAGAAAATAATTAAGAATTCTTTATTCAGCTTTCCCAACCCGTTTTAGCATTTATTCCGTTCCCAGAGATGCATTGGGGCAGGAAACAAGTCAGTGATGACATCATTAGAGTTGAAAGGTGAAAGGATCAAGAAACTTCCTGGTTTTGAAGAGGATTATGGGAAATGGAATGCTGAAACACTAATAGGACCTCGGGGCCTGCAAAATAAAATGGAGTTTTTATTTCTAGATGGATTGAAGACAGAGACATGTAGGATATCTTGTTGAAACTCTCCTAGCATTGTGTTTGGCTTCAGAGAATGTAAATTGGGTTGTTTTAACTTTGAAGAGATGCAGAAAAGTGGATTTTACTTCCTCAGGGGTTTCAAGGGATATTTTTTCATCTTTGTAATAAAAAACTTAAGGTAGCAGGGTATTTCATTTGAAAACAAATCTTATTTTCTATAAGGTAAGCACAATATTTACTAAGTTTTTGGCATTTTTTCTTAATTTCAAAAGGGAGATCTTGAGTTATAGTGATTTTACATGCTCTCCATGTAAAGATCTTTTTAGCTTTATATGCTGCTAATATTTGTTGAACAAGTACTGAGTTTAACAGTCTGATATATATTTGCCTCTGAGATTTATTTGCTTGTGCACACCTTATAGCTCTGTGGGCTCTTTTTATTACTATGTCATTCAGGAGGTCCTTATTTTTCAAGAGAGAGCTTAGTATTTCTTTGATTATTGGGTTGAGGTGTGCATTTTCAAAGGTCTCTGGTATTCCTCTTATAATGAAGTTGTTGCGTCGGCTTCTGGCTTCTAAGCCTACCATTTTTTGTTGTAATTCTTTAATAATGCTGTTGCTGGTCTGAAGCTTTTGCTTGAGTTCATTTATTTTTAGTTCATTGTCCTTAGCTTTGGCTTCATTCTGTTCGAGTCTAAGCATAATTTGGTCCAGACTAGAGCAAATGTAGTTAGTTTATGTGAAAAACCTTGCATTTCTGTTTGTAGAGGTTGCAGTGCATTTTTAAGGTCCTCCAATGTTAAAGATTGTTCCTGTTTTGATCTGAGGGCCATCTTAGCAGTCTCTTGTTGTAGCTTGTTAGTTTTTTGCCTTTTGGAAGTGGTGTCTTTCTCAGGAGTAGAAATCTTAGACAGTTGGTTTTCATGGTTAAAGTTTCCATTTGATCTGGTTGGTTCTCCATTTAGTGTCCAAAGTTAGATGCTTGGTACTGAAGGAAAAGTTTTTGTTTAGTAGATCTTGTTCTGAGAAATGCCTTTTCCTTATTTTTCATTTTAGGCCTGTGTATCTGAGTGAATCCACCCCATGTGGTTCAGGGCTTAGCTTCCAGTAAGTAGTATTTTTATTCAAAAAGAAATGAATCTGGCAAAAATATAGATGAAAAAAGTAAGTATTTGTATTGCTACTTTAATCCTTTGATGTCTAGAGTATTTTCTTTGAGCGATGTGCCGGCTTGAGGTCAGATGAAAGTTTAAGGTTTCAGGAGCTGCACAGTCAGTGTGCTTACAGGCTGCCCACCATTTTGGAAACCGGCTTATCAGCCTTAATTTCTGGCAGATAACTATAAGAAATAGCAGCACTTTGTTGTTTTGTTACATTTTAACATTTTTGAATATTAGGAACCTCCTGACCCTTAAGCTTATGGTTACTAGTGTTCATAATACAATTTTATTTTATTGCCTCACCTCTGTGTTCTAGTTTTTTTTTTTTCATGTAGTGGAAGCATGTTATTTCTCTATACTTTCTAAGGGTAGATAGTACAGATATGGCAGTGTATCTTTTGTTATATCTGGGAGTCAGGGGGAAATACCCCAGCATAACTAAGGCATGTTTGGCTGTGTTTTAAAAACTGTTTTAAAACGGTCTCCTGTTTTTCTTCTCCAAGGTATCAGCCTGACAGCTTCCCTTCCTGTATCCAGTTGCCCATTCATTTGGTGAGAAATTTGTGGCCCATGCATTCCCAGGTGGATGGGGAGAATTAGGAGTTGAGTGGGGTAGACTGCTGATCCTGTGGAATGCCCTATCCCCACCCCCCTCACCAGCATGCAAGCTCTACTACTGCTGGCTTGTGAGATACATGTCTATTTTCTGACCAAGAGGCACAGCACTTGCAGCATAGGGCTGACTAGACTCTTCATATTGCATTGCAGTGTGACCAATCACTTCCCTACCCCTCCGACTGGGCAAGCTGGGATTATCTGCTCACTCCCATCTTCTGCCAGACAGTCCTTCTAGCACATATGCTGCTAGTTACTCTCTGGTTCTTCTGTGGTACAGTCAAGGCTTCTTCTCAGTGCACCATGTGACCAGGTTCTATGTTTTCTGTGATTATCCTACATGTGGTGACAAGTAATTGGTGGAGCATAACCTCCTCTGTCCAACATCCCTATAGTTACCCATTCACAACCCCATTTTCTAGCCAGGATTTTTGCTAAGTCAAAAATGTAACAGTTCACAGATAACAACATTCGCTGCATCTGACTGTTGTTAATGCTAGGAGCATTAATAATAATGTTTTTTATTAGAAAATTTGCTATGTTCCTGCAAGATTGATGTTGTATTTGTATTGTTTGTGAAACATGGTTAAAGAACAATGACTGGAAACCAATTCTGACAGGGTATAAATGTTTTTTACTGTAGCAGACATTCTAACAAAAAATCAGTTGGAGATGTTATGATAGGAATTAAAGCTAGCTATGAGATCTGTGGTTATTACATGTTCAGTGATAACACCAATACTATAGACTGTGTAACTGTGACAAGAAAGACAATCCTGGAACATATAACAATTGTTGGAGTGTATAGACCACCAAAGTCAAGTGCAGTGACCTAGAGGAAGAGTAACATTAGCTGGAGACTTAAATTTACCAGAAACAGACTGGAATAATATTGATTCAACAACGTTAGTAAAGAAATTATTCACAGAGTATATTCAGGAACAACAAATGCTTCAGATTGTAAAAAAACCTACCAGGGTACGGAATATACTAGATATTGTTTGTGTTCCCAAAGAAATTACTGTAACTTCAAGTCAAGTTTTACCACCATTGATGTGCAGTGATCATGGGGTTTATTAAGGTTAATTTGTTGCTAGATAATTCTGCCAAAGTGAAATCTAAGCCAATGCACAGAAGGTTAGCTGCAGATGGAATGTGGACAGTTTTGAAAGAGAAATTGTTTGAATGCAAAAAGTCAAAAAAATGTTTAATATCAGGATCTATGCACGCAACATCAGGTGGGTATATTTCCATAAGAACAAGATACCTGATTAAGGTGAGAGACAAAAAATATAAGTAATGGAAGGGAGGTTGAACTACAACTTTGAAAACTGAAATAAACAAGCTGGACAAACAGATTAAGCATAGTGTTAGACAAGATCAAGAAAACTTTGAAGAAAATGTATATAAAGATATTGAGCATAATAGGAAACCTTTTTATAGATACATAAGATGTGGAAGGAGTAAAGATACACAAATTGATAAACTGTGTGCAGATTCTAAAATTTATTCTCAGACACAACAGATTATAAATATATTTACAAAATCTTATGCAAAACAGTTTGGCGCCACAAAAGGGGTGGTAAGTTGTCCTAGTGACATCCAGGTAACCCCAGATACTGGAATCAAATTAGATTATACTGAAAAAGAACTGTGCAAACTAGATCCAAACAAAGTGCAAATAGGAGACAGAATAAGTAACAATGACCTGAGAACACTTCAGCAAGAACTTTCACTACCATTATATCTATTATTCACTAGGTCATATAAATATGGGGAGATTCCTCAAGATTGGAGACATGCACTTATTAAACCTGTCTTTAAGGCAAAGGGGAGTAGGACAAACCCAGAATCATATAGACCCTTAAGTCTACTTTCATGTTGTGGAAAAATAATTGAGAAGGTAATACTGGATAAATTATTGCCAGAACTGGATAGGCTGGGACTTGAAACCATATATACGTTCATAGATAGGTACAAGGCTATCAGCCCAAGGGCCTAAGTAAGCCTAGCCAACAAGGTTCCCTGGCTTACGCCACTCAAGAAAGTTAATTTCCTGTGCTCCTGTCGAGCAGAGCCATAGAAGTGATCTCCAGGGTGTATTTCCTATTTCCCATCCACTCATCAAGATTTTTCCTTGAAGAGTGCTAATGAGGAACTTTGCTTGACATAGGTAGCTTGTTCCAGAGTATAGGACATCTCTGGGACTGGAATCTATCCCTCCAGCTTGTCCTGTTTATTATGGTGACAAGGTTTAGGTCCCTAGAGCATGTAGCTGTGAGGGATTGGGATTTCTTTAGGTGTAGAATGTCCAACAGCTCTGGGTTTAACATAGCTTTAGATGGTAGGCAGAGATCTCCTCAGAGTAGGCGATATGCTACAGAGTAAAGCCGGAGTTGTTTGAGACGGTCAGTGTAGGGCATCTGTTTGAGGCCAGTAATCCTCTTTGTGAGGTACTTCTGTGGCCTTTCCATCTGCTGCAGATGTCTTGTGAGGTACATTCCAAAAGGGACATTGTACTCTATAATGGGTCTAATGAGTGCCGAGTAGAGGGGGACAATGACCTAATTTTTCCTGGATGAAAACCCTTTTGTGATGAGGTGTGCCACATAGAAGGATTTCCTGACTACTGTGATGATGTGATTATCAAAGGAGAGACTACTGTCATCCTGGGTCCCAAGGTCTCTTATCACACATTTGCTGTTAAGTAGACTGCCGTTTATGTGGTAGTTCATGGGTACAGAGTTTTTACCAAAGGGGATGACAATGCACTTTTGGCATTGAGCTTGAGGCCATGCCTCTGACACCAGGCATCTGTCTCAGTGAGGCCCTTCTGTAAGATGTCCACATCACTATGGCTACTAGTTTGCAGTCATCTGTGAACTTCATTAGTCAAAGGCCTTCTGTGTTAACCTGTACTTCAAAGAAGTAGATACCAAACAGGAGAGGTCCCAGGACTGAATCCTGTGGTACTCCACTTGTCACTGGTTTGAAGTCAGATTTGGAGTCTGCAACTTTTACAGTGTGGGTTCTGTCAGTGAGACAGTTGGCATCCCATCTTGTGACATAGGGATTTATACCTAGTTTAGTGAGTTTCGTTATAATTACAGAATGGGAGATGGTGTCGAAAGCCTTAGTGAGGTCAAGATAGGCTGCGTGAACCACCTTACCCTCATCTACGGCTATGGTGACTGCCTCAAAAAAGTCAATCAGGTTCAGAAGGCATGATCTGCCTTTCACAAACTCAAACTGGGTGGGGTCCAGAGTTTGGAGGTTACTAATGTCTTTGTTTATGAGTTCCCTGATGATACGTTCTATGGCCTTGCAGACCAGGCTCATCAGGCTAATAGGGTGATAGTTCCCAGGATCATGGTGGCCCCCCTTTGTGGAATAGGATAACTGTTGCTGTGCACCATTCAGTGGGCACAAAGCCTGACGTGAGACTATGATTGAACATGGTGCTTAGGTGGGGAGCCAGTTCATTCTGAAGTTCATATAAAACGCAGCCTGGAATGTTTTCCAGTCCCATGGATGCTGTGTTTTTGGTTTTAGAGTGTGCAGCTTTTACCTGCAAAGATGTGATTACAAGAACTATGCATCCTTCCTGTATACATACAGGCCCTTTCAGGGGTGAGAGCGGGGTAAAGTTAGCACTGAACCTATCTGCCAGGATGTTGGCAATATCAGTTGGTTCTGTAATTTTTGTGCAGTTGTCAAAAACTCAGACCAGATCTGGGTGTTGCCATTGAGATTCTTGCCATAGCTATAGAATGCTTTGTGATTGCCCTTAGAATCACTGGCGATTTTGTTTTCATAGCTAGCTTTGGAGGATCTTATAAGGGATCTCAACTTCTTACTGAGGCTGACAAGGGAGCTCCTCCACTCATAGGATTTTACTCTCATTTGCAACAGTTTCTTCCTTTGTAGAGTTTTTTATGGCAAGGGACCACCAGATTGGCTTCCTTTTTTTGGAGGATAGCTTCTTGGTTCTGTTTGGGATAGAATGATCCATGCACTCGTGTAATTGCTTATAGATTGCATTTGTGTAGGATTCAGCAGTCGTAACTGTATTGTCCATCTGCATGGCTGTCATGAAGTTCACCACTTCTGTCTTAAGAAGCACGAAGTTGGGTTTGGGGAAATTTTTAACCATGGTTTCCTTAATGGTGTGTGTGTGGGGGGGGGGGGGGTGAGATGCAGATATCTAGGTTGATTTGCTTATGGTCGGATCTGACCAATGAAGAGTTGACTACAGGTGTGGAACACCGGTCACTCAAGTTGGTAATGACTAGGTCTAGGATATTGTTGCCCCTGGTGGGGGTGTGAATAAGTTGATATAGGGCATTGGAATTTATGAATTCCAGAAAGCACTGAGTGAAGGAGTTGGTACATGGGTAGGGTTCCCAGTTAATGGTGGGGTAGTTGAAATAACCCATTATTAGGGTGTTTGGTTGAACCCTAATATTTTCCAGTATATCAAGAAAAGAGGAGTGGGAATCCTGGGGCATGGTGGGGGATCTGTAGCAAGCTGCAATTTGGATTGCAGTTTTGCCCAGAGTTAGTTGCACTTGGATAATCACGGATGCATTATGCTGTGCAACTAGCCTGGAGATGTGGATATCCTTAATGAATATGGACACGCCTCCACCTATGGTGTTTTGGTCCAGGTTAGATGGCCAAAAAGTGTGGTATGAGTTATAGTCTGGTAATGCAGGGGTGCTCTCTAGAGCCTTGAACCAGGTCTCAGTCACTGAACAGATATCAATGTTCTCCAATTTAAGGAGTGCCTCGAGTGAGTGCATTTTGAGATTTAGACTTCTAGCATTGAATAGCATTACCCTCAGTTTTTGCCTGCATGTTCCTGTTACGGCGGTGAATTTCATTTGAACCTTGCCTAAAAAAGGGGTGGCAAGACCCTTAGCCAGTATCCAAAAACCCAGAAATGACAATTGCTAGCCATCTCTGACAAAGCATCATGGTCTGTTGACCATGTTGTCCCAGGCAGGCAGATATTGGATCCCCTTAGAATAACACCAGAAGGTTAGCCAATTGTTGAACTCAATCATGTTGTCCTTGTACTGTGGTATCTTTCTGGGTGATGGCAAGATGCTACTCAGGGCTAGAGTCATAACTGCCTTGGCTACAAGATCAGAGAGCTCTTCCATGTCTCTTTTCATGTAGTTCACGGAGGTACATCTCAAGTCGTTCATACCAACATGGACAATGACAGAGTCATATTTGTATCTGTTGTGGAGTGACCTGAGTGCATGGGTTATGTGGCAGATCCTGGCACCCAACAGGCAGCTGACAGTAACCTTCTCCTTGTTTAGCCTGGTTAGTGGGACATCAGTGTGCCTGACTATAGCATCAGCATGCATATGTTACAAATAGATCTATTGCCACCTGTAACACGATGTTCTGTAACAATATAATAATGGCTATAAATGAAAAATTGTGCTGTGATGTAATTTATATAGATTTAACTTCAGCATTTGACAGGGTCACACACAAAACACTGAGCAATAAATTAGTACAACTAGGTATTGATGTACTGTTGATAAGATGGATAGCTGCATGGCTTCCAAATAGGACATGGCAAGTATCACACACCAACTGGACAGGTGAAATCCTTGGTTACAGTCAAGGTGTCCCACAGGGCTCTGTCCTAGGCCCTTACTTGTTTATATTGTAGCTTTCAGACCTTACTTTTTCATCTGAGGTGTTCTACAGTCTATATGCCGACGACCTGAAATTGGGTAAACTGATTACAAGTGTTACAGATAAGGCATGTCTGCAAAATAATTTGATTAAATTGACCATTTGGACACAGGAGAATAATATGTTGATAAATACATAAAAAACTAAGCATATGAGATTTGGGAGACATAAACTGAAAGTGAATATTTAATACAGCACACAGTAATTGAAACTGTAGACTCATTTAAGTACCTGGGTATATGGGTAGATTCAGCTATGAGTTTTTCTAATCATATCAACCAATTGGCTAATGATAGTTATAGAACTATAGGTTGTATAAAAAGATTTATAAAGTCTAGGAATCAAACATAATGAAGTCATTGTTTGTTAGTTACATTAGACCCAAACTTGAGTATGGAATAACAATATGGAAACCCTACATGAAAACAAGCATGAATAAACTGGAAAGAGTACAGCGCAAATATACCAAGGGCATCCATGGATGTGAAAATCTAAGTTATTATGAAAGACTAAAATATCTGAACTTGTACAGTGCCTCTTACAGATATTTAAGAGGAGATCTTATTCAGGTATATAGGGCATTTAGGGCCGACTACCTCTGGGAATGTTTGGGGTTATCAAAAAGTACTAGAGAATCATCAGACAACCTATGTAGAAGAGTCTATAGGAAAGAGAAGTGTACTAATTGGGTCTCTGACAGAGTAGCTGATGCTTGGAACAGACTACCAAATTACATTAAAGAAAGCATTAGTTTAGATATTTTTAAGAACAGCCTGGACGTTTACAATGGGAACATGCATTTTGGTATATTGGCAAGCTAGAAGGGCATTAATGCCCGTGCTTGAAACATTTGTGTGTATGTATGTAGTAATTTTTAACTGCAATACTGCAGATCATATGATAATTGTGTTCAGATTATTTCTATTTTTTCCATAGTTGTGTTTCATGGAGTTAGTATTTCTAGGTGAGTAGGGTATGGTGTATGATGTTATCCAAACAGGCAAGTGCAGAGGTGCACAAATTTGAGAGCCTTCCCAGTTATTTCCACATATTTTATTTCACCTCACTGTTTACAATACCTTTACAAACTTGTCTCACTCATCAATGCCTCTATTTAGTGTATCAAGTTTTCATTATTTCCCAAAACGTTATTACACAGTTACATATCCACTTTGTCTACTGTTCATCTAAACAAGTTCCCCAGCTATTATTAATCATTATATAATGACCCTCCCATTAATATTCAAAAATGTGCATGCTAATTGGTCAGCATGCACATTGTAAATCAGAGTTCTACTAATGGAAAAAGGTCCGGTTGCCCAGACTTTTTCCATTACTATAACTCTTTTTTTACAGCAACGGAGAATGCAAGATCTTTGTTGCTTCACACTGTCTCGCAATGTTAAACTAGTTTAACATAGCGAGACATCTGTAAAAAAAGCAACAGAGATTCTCCGTAGCTTTTTTTAAAGCTGTCTCGCTATGTTTAACTCCTTTAACATAGTGAGACAGTTTGAAAAAAACAACGGAGATCTTGCTTTCTCCATTGCTTTTTTCAAAACTGTCTTGCTATGTTAAATGGGTTTGACATAGTGAGACAGCTTTAAAAAAAGCAACAGAGATTCTCTGTTGCTTTTTTTAAAGCTGTCTCACTATGTTAAACCCATTTAACATAGCAAACCAGTTTGTAAAAAGCAACAGAGATCTTGCTTTCTCCATTGCTTTTGCCCACAGCTCTGATGTACTGTGTAGGCATACGCATGCATAGTACATCAGAACTGCTACAGAATACCAGACAGCTGTGGAAGGGCAGCAAGGAGTCATTATACAATGCCGTTATTTAAGAAAAGTATTTTTTTTTCTTAAATAATGTCATTGTATAATAGCAATGACCCACTTCTGGGTGTGGGTAATGCTGGATTTACCCACGGTTGGCTTTGCTTGGCCACTCAGGCTTCGCCCTCGTGACCAAACCACACCAATCCTGGGTAAATCCGGCATTACCCACACCCAGGCATGGGTTATTGCTATATTATTTAATTGCCTCTTTTCTGATTTGTTATTTTACAGCATTATTTGTACTGAAGAAGCACTTCATTGCCCCGCCCCACATATTGATATATTCACATGTCTCACATGAGAACATAGCTCCCAACATGCTGATTCAAGAATGAGGGGCAAAGACACAAAATGAGGTACACTTTGTTTATAAGTATAATGAACTTTATTATATTTACCTGGTAAGAGTTGGGAAGTGGCAATTTATTACTGAAGTTCAAAAGTTAGCATTTTTCATTATTTTATTAAATTATTTTTAGTTTTGTAGTATTGCTGCATTTTACTAATGTAGTGCCTCACTACTTTGCGACAATACCACACATTTCACAAGGGAAAAAAAGAGAGACAGGTAAGTGGTACTTGTGCAAGACCGCTAAGGTAGGACAGAAACAGTGACAGTGTATTTTTGCTGCCAGATGAGAGTAGTTCTCATTTTGATGAATGAAATTGCGCTGTAATACTCAGGTAATATCTAGTGATCTCATAAGCTTGGATTAGTTTACTAGGTAAAATTTTAAGCCGCTACAAAGTGCTGGAAAGCTAGTTCTGATACATTTTTCGAATAGTCTACATTATTATAATGTTCTTTGCAAACACCGCACACTCTATGAACAGATAGTTTGACCACTAATGAAGCAGTAATTCTAACAAACAGTTCAATGGAATGCTGCAGATCTTGCTTTTGACAGAGGCAGACTTGTAAAAATGAGTGGAACCTTTTTGAAGAATAATGTAAAAGGGCTTTGTACACTACTGATTTAGATGGCTTTGCTGCAAGAGTATCCCCTGGATTCTGGAAGCCTTGCACGGCATGCAAGATTAGTGCAGGAGCTCCAGCAGGCAATATGTCTGCTGTGCGATCCAGAAATAACTTGTAGAGGTGTGCACAAGTGATCCTGCAATAGTTCAGCACAGACACAGGCCCTGTATGAAAATTACCCCATTTGCATGAGAAATCCATGCAAATGAGGTGAATTTACGATCCAAAAAGCTGGAAACCAACTGGGCAGGACTAGTATAATCTGCAGAAATGTACTCCGCCAGTAACAGTGTGCATTTCTGCAAATTCCAAAACAAAGCCATGACAGCTCCAAATAAAGGGTGGATATCATTTAGAAAGCATGCCAATGACCAAGTATAAGGCCACTGGCATGGAAAACAGTTGCAAAAAAAATCAACGTTTATGTTTTTTTTAGTCAATCTCGACTGTTTAAGCATAGGGCAATGGCGCACAAACGGGATTGGGGGAAAATAAGAAAATAAACCTAAAATAAGCATTCTAATGAAAATCACTATTCTGCCATTATAGTCAATGGCAGGCAGAAGACAACATGGCCAGTGAATAGTGGTTGCTAAGGGGGGAGGCTCATTGTGGGACATGTAACTATGCATTAGCAGGCAATCCTATTCAAATGAGGGGAATGATAGTGAATCCCAGATTTCCCCTGCATGCTAGTCAGTTCCCAACAGTGTAAGAGTAGGAATAGCTTGGTGCAAGCCTAGGAGTTAGCTGACACATAGGGGGGGTGTCAGGCATACTGTAAATGGATTGGAGCCCTGTGGCTCAGGTTTGCTCCTAGCTTAGCACAGCTAGGCAAGGGAGTGTGTCTGAGGCTGCCTAGCACTCTTTACATTGCCTAAGTGGGTGTGCACGATGCTCACCAGGTTTTAAAGAAAAAAATAAAATAAACCAAGAAATAGCAGCTCTGTGCACATTGGAGCACTGTGTTTGTGTGGCACGTATGCCAGGCTTAAACAGGAAGGCAATGGTAAGAGAAAACTGCAGTAAGAAGGTAATCTAAGAGAACTAACATAGCTGGCAGGTGAAATGTATCAGAATCAGCCAATTACACAGGCAGCAAACCAACCCAGCCCAGTACACTGCTATAAACTATGCAAACACCTTTCTCTCTGTTTTTTCCCATACTTTACACCACCGGTGTATACAAACGAGGAACTTTTAACAAACAAAACAACAAAATGATAGGGGTTGCAGCAGGCATCATACAACAACATGTGGAAGAGGCGGAGAGTGGTGAGAATGTGAATGCTGTCAACCAACCCACAGTGAGGAGATGGAGAAGAGTGTACAGATCCAGAGTAACCTACCAGGGGCTACATGAGCTGGAGATAGTAGAGCACTATAGGGTGGACAGGGACCTCCTACAGCAAATTTTTCAGCTGTGCCGGCCATGCCTGACACACCAAAATGACAGAGGGGAACACATCCCAGTGGATACCAAGGTATGTGTAGGCCTAGGAATACTAGCCACAGGTACCTCCCAACATGTAACTGGGGATATCATGGGGATCTCACAGGCATCAGCATACAGAGTATTCCACCAGTTCCTGGATACCATGTCAGCACATGCCGGTGAACACGTATATTTCCTCAACACCCATGAGGTGCTGGCCAGCAATATGCATCTCTTCCACCAAATAGCAGAATACCCTGAGGTAGTGGGTGCTATAGACTGCATGCACATATGCATCAAAGCACCACCCAGTATCAGGGTAGGGTCTACATCAACTGCAAGGGCTTATCCTCCATCAACTGCCAGGTCATGCGTGATGCCTAGAGCATTATAATCAATGTGTGTGCTGGCTGCCCTGGAAGCTATCATGATTCCCACATCTAGCATCTGATGCAGATGTACCAGAGATTTTCCAATAGGGACATTCCTTACGGTCACCTAGTGGAGGATGCTGGTTATGCACTGGAGCCATGGTTGATGACACCCATCAGAAATGCACACACACATGAACAACAATGCCATAATGATGCACATGCACAGACCAGACTTATAATAGAGCATGTGTTTGGCATGCTGAAGTCAAAGTTCCAGTGCCTGGACACATCCAGTGGAACCTGCAGTACTCACCAGCTACATGTACTCAGATTGTTATGGTATGTGCCAGGGCTACACAATATGATCCTGCGGAAACAGCTGCAGCAGGAACAGCATGAGGTAGGGCCACACAACCCCCCACCAATGCCAAGGCCTGCACAGGCACAGAGTGACCCAGAGGAGGAACAACCTGAGCCTGCCCCAGGCGTCAGATGGAGGCGTGCCCAGTATGCCGAGCCCGTGACAAAGAGACAATGCATAGCACATACACTGATGCAGTAAGGACCCAGGGAATAACACCTCCCTCTGATGGAGGCATGCCCAGTATGCCCTGGCCTTGGCAAAGAGGCAACACATAGCACATACACTGACACAGTAGGGAGCCAGGGATTGACACCTCTCTCTGACTTGCACATACAGTAAAAGGGATGCCAAACATGACACTACCTGTGCTCAACCATGTATTAGGGAGTGTACTATATGCATCCGACATAGACAGCCCTTCAGCACCATCCTCAATATTGGCACATCCTCAAGGTAAGTCAATCACCCTACCAATTGCTGAATGGAGTAGAATGTGTCATTACCTGTATCTATGGTATGGATGTGAGCATGCAAGGGAATCAGGCGGCTGAATGGTATGCCAGCAGATAGTAGACACCCATAGTGGCATCATAACATCTGTAACAAATACTGGAGTCACCATAGTAGCCAGTACTACACAGGGCAACAAAACCCACTGCAGCAAATGTGCTGGGTGAAATGTGTGGCCATATGACTCACACATGCCAGTCAGAGAGGTTCACATACCCAACAACAGTCTCAGCCAGCAGGACAGGTGTAGACAAACACAAACAGAGGCTGTGCTATGGCCTCTGAATGATGCCTATGGGTAATCCTTACACAGATGGACTACAGCAGGTCAGGCAGTGTGATGTTAGTTCTGAAGGGTAGAAAGTCAGACACTAATATGTAGCTCAACCAAAGCTAAGACCTATAGTACACTGCTATGCCTCTAGTCAGCATGATAGGTTAGAATACAGAATACAGAATGAAATGCAATACCTGACATACAAGTACAGTCATATCAAACATGTACAAGTGCCAGGTGTGCCCCCCATCCTATGTAGTCAGGTGTGCCCCCCAACCCTGTGTAGAAATGTAGAAACAGTAAGGTGTGTCCCCCCAATCCTGTGTAGAAATGTAGTAACAGTCAAGTGTGCCCCCCAATCCTTTGTAGAAATGTAGTAATAGTCAGGTGTGCCCCCCCAATCCTGTGTACAAATGTGGAAACAGTCAGGTGAGTCCCCTCACAATCCTATGTAGTAATGTAGTAACAGTCAGGTGTGCCCCCCACTCCTATGTACACATGTAGAAACAGTCAGGTGTGCCCCTTCCCAATCCATCGTAGAAATGTAGTAACAGTCAGGTGTGCCCCCCCCCCAAATATTGTATAGAAATGTAGTAACATTTATGAGTAGGTATAATAGCAGTGGATGCCCAGAGGTGGCCAAGGTAGCAGGATAGGTTGTAGCATTTGCACAATATGCAGGTCTGCGTGTTTTAGGTTGGTGTGTGTTTCATATTGTGGGAGAGTGGTCAGCATGTATGCATGTTGAGGTAAGACTTGGTGGCCATTGCCCACTACTGCTGATGACAGGGACAATCCCTCACAACTGCAGTGCCAAAGACAATTCCCACCAGTATAACACCTGCTAGCAGTAAGCCATTGTAAATGTATGGTGGTAATATGTGTTACCATCTGAAAGACTGACATGGCATGGCTGTTGGGCTAGATATACAAGCAGTGCACAGGGGAAAGTACCCCAGACATACAGTATATATTGTGTCACTGTGAAATGGAGACACCCTTGGAATTGTACATACAGGTATGCATCAGATTAATTGGTCCTGTAGTAGGGGATGCCGGTGATGTCTGCCCGAACACTTGCAGATCACAAAAGAGGTAGTACTGATTTATTGGGAAACAGCTGATGTACCTGCACATGTCAGCATAACTGGAATGCCCCATTCATATCTGTGTGTGAGATATAAGTAGTATCCATAGCACACATGCAGCAAGCTCACGCAGACACCATCCACAGGTACCTCTCTGGTCATATGCCTGTTGTGGGGAATGGGTACAATATGACCAGAGAGGTACCCATTCCCCACAACAGGGATATGACCACAGAGGTACCTGGTCATATCCCTGTTGTTGGGAATGGGTACAATATGACCCCACCTGTATATGGCAATAGCGGAAGAATGCAGCATTCAGTGCAGGTGTCCCATGCAGGTGTGTCCTTAGCTGTAGGTAGCACACTGCAAGCATCCACACCACCTTATCAAGACTGATAGAAGGTATTGACATGAACACCTATAACACTTACCCTGTCACCTCAGGGCAATATACTGTATGGTGGTCACATACTGTAGGACTGACAGAATGCAACAGCTTGCCACATCTGGCCTGCAGCAACACCTAATGACCCACAAGCCTCTGCCAAAGGCATGGGTCTCACACGTACTGCCAATGCATGTTATGTCATGGACACCCAAATAACAACATAACACACTCTGCATAAGCCATATGCAAGGCCATGTGGACAAACCACAGTAACATGTCCACCATGTCCCACTGCATGAACTGTGGACCAACACTAACACATACCTGTGATGGGGTGATACCCATAGGAAAATTATCAGAGAATGTATGCATAATGTATGGAAAAGATTAGAATAACAAAGGGGGGAGTGGGAGCATGGGCAGCATGGAATGTGCAAGGTCCGACACCAAGCTGTGTGCACACACTATCCCTGGCTGAAAACACAAATGGGTGGCTACACACCTGCCCATACACCACAAATTGTGTAATTTTCTAGCACATGTCCCCTGCCTCTGGTTAACCTGTGCGAATATGTACAGCTGTGAGGCATTGCCACAGCAAGATAAGGCCATACTGTCATGTTAATGTGTGTACAAGTATGTGATCGTCTGCCAGCACTGTACCAAGATGATGAACCGGATACACAGACCCAGCAGCAAGTGTCTGCAGCTCCCCCTCCAGAATGGCATAACTTACCATGAATACATAGGTGTCTGCCCACAATACCGGACACAGCTGCAGTCACCCTTTTTCCGCGAAGACATCACTGTGAGCAAGAATGTCCATCTGAAAGTACATGAGGACAGAAAACATCACAGTATATAACAGTACACATGTCTTAATATCTCTGCTAAAAACAGTATCATGCAGCTGAAGCAGCACAGACACAATCACCTATAGTATACACCATTCCCTGCACAGTTTGTCCCCATATTGCCAAATTATCCAGGGATACCCTGCACAAACAGTTTGCTACCAGTAGATGTACAACACAAAGGTCTACACTGGAGTACAAACTACCTGGAATTGATCCATACATTCAATACAGAAGGTCATACTTGGCATGCTCACACACTTAGAGAAATGAAGGCAATGTCAGACAACAACGTACCGAAAGGTCATAATGGGTATGCTCACACACTTAAAAAAATGAAGCCCATGTCTACAAACAACAGTGGACCATACATATCTGGCATTTGCAGATGTTAGTGCATACACTCGTCAGTATGCACCAGTCATGCCTTGCACACACAGTGGATAGGAATACAGACACATATCCAAGGACAACACACTATAATAAGCCAAACGTAGATGTACATAGATGTGTGGAAGAGAGTGACTGTGACAAGGATCCATCCATTATGAGGCATATCCCACCCAGCACACAGCCAAATGGCTACAACCACATGAGGTGTAAATGTCACTCACTGTAGACATTAGCCACCGGTATCCATCAGCATTACAGACTATGTGGTGCAAGTGCTACCTGTGCAACATGACAGTACAAGGAAGTAGTCATTTATCAGCTGTATACATGTACCTGTGGAATATAACCCTGCGTGTGCCTGCATGTGGTGTGTCAACCTGTAGATTAATGGGTTATGGCCCATGCACACACACTGCCCTCCTCATAGCCCTACTATGACAAACCTGCTGAGGTCATCCACTTTGAAATACACCCTTGGGAAAAGTGTAGCCTAGTAATCTCTGTGGCATGTCTTATAACTGCATACTGCTGTAGTGTGATAAACTAGTTAAGTTGGAGTTCTAATCCCAGACATAGCAAGTACGTGTGTGTGTTTGTGTGTATCTCTGTGTAGACAGCAATGCTTTTTAGACTAGTTGCATGCAGTACAATTCAAATGCCCTACTTCAGCAAGGCTGCTGATGTCATTCACTATGAAATACACCTTTGGGGAAGGTGTAGCCCAGTAATCTCTCTGGTGCATCCCATAACTGCATACTGCTGTAGTGTGATAGACTAGTTTGGTAGGTGTTCCAATCCCAAACATGGCAACTGTGTGTGTGTTTGTGTGTATCTCTGTCTATGTAGAGAGCACTGCTTTTTAGGCTAGTCACATGCACTATAATTTGAATGCCCTACTTTGGCAAGGCTGCTGATGCCATTCACTGTGAAATAGACCTTTAGGAAAAGTGTAGCCCAGTAATCTCTGTGGTGCATCCCATAACTGCGTATGGCTGTAGTGTAATAAACTAATTTGGTAGGATTTCTAACCCCAGACATGGCAACTGTGTGTGTCTTTGTGTAAAGCGCAATCCTTTTTTGGCTAGTCACACTAACTACAATTCAAATTCCATACTTTGGCAAGGCTGCTGTTGTCATTCACTGTGAAATACACCTTTCAGAAAGCTGTAGCCCAGTAATCTCCATGGCACATCTTATAACTGTGTACTGCTGTAGTATGATAAACTAGTTAGGCAGGAGTTCTAATCCCCAGCATGGCAACTGTGTCTGTCTCTGTCTGTGTAGAGAGCAATGCTTTATAGGCTAGTCACACTCACTATCATTCAAATGCCCTACTTTGGCAAACTGTGTATTGCTGTAGTAAGATAAACTAGTTAGGTAGGAGTTCTAATCCCAGACATGGCAACTGTGTGAGTGTGTGTGTCTCTGTGTAAAGAGCAATGCTTTTTAGGCTAGTCACACTCACTACAATTCAAATTCCCTACTTTGGCAGGGCTGCTGATGTCATTCACTGTAAAATACACCTTTCAGAAAACTGTAGCCAAATAATCTCTGTGGCGCATCCTATAAATGTGTACTGCTGTAGTGTAATAAATTAGGTAGGGGTTCTAATCCCAGACATGGCAAGTGTGTGTGCATCTCTGTCTGTGTAGGGAACAATGCATGTTAGGCTAGTCACACTCACTACAAGTCATATGCCCTACTTTGGCAATCCTGCTGATGTCATTCACTGTGAAATACACTTTTGGGGAAAGACTAATCCAGTAATCCCTGTGGCGCGTCCTATAACAGCTTCATTCTGTAGTGTGATATAGACCTCTGGTGGGGGTTCTATTCCAGCATATGGCAGTTGTGGATGTTTTTGTGTGTGTTTCTATGTCTGTGTAGGGAGCAATGCATTTTAGGCTAGTCACACTCACTACAAGTCATATGGCCTACTTTGGCAATTCTGCCAATGTCATTCACTGTGAAATACACCTTTTGGGAAAGACTACTCCAGTAATCCCTGTGGCATGTCCTATATAACAGCTTCATTCTGTAGTGTGATATAGATCTCTGGCGGGGGTTCTATTCCAACACATGGAAGTTGTGGATGTTTTTATGCGTGTTTCTATGTCTATGTAGAGAGCAATGCATTTTAAGCTAGTCACACTCATTACAATTCATATGTCCTACTTTGGCAATCCTGCTGATGTCATTTACTGTGAAATACACCCTTGAGGAATGAGTACTCCAGTAAACCCTGTGGCGCATCCTATAACAGCTCCATGCTGTAGTGTGATGTAGAACTCTGGTAGGGGTTCTGTTGCCACACATGGATGTTGTGGATGTTTTTGTGTGTGTTTCTATGTCTGTGTAGGGAGCAATGTATTTTAGGATAGTCACACTTACTACAATTCAGATGCCCTACTTTGGAAATCCTGCTGATGTCATTCACTGTGAAATATACCTTTGGGGAAGGGGTATGCCAATAATCCCTGTGGTGTGTCCTATAACAGCTTCATGTCTGTAGTGTGATATAGAACTTTGGTAGAGGTTCTATTCCCACACATGGCAATTGTGGATGTTTTGTGTGTGTTTCTATGTCTTTGTAGGGAACAATGCATTTTAGGCTAGTCACAGTCACTACAATTCAAATGCCCTACTTTGGCAATCCTGCTGATGTCATTCACTGTGAAATACACCTTTGGGGAAGAAGTACTCCAATAATCTCCATGGCATGTCCTATAACTGAGTAGTTCTGTAGTATAATATAATAGTTATGTTGGAGTTCTAATCCCAGACATGACAGGTGTTTGTGTTTGTTATTCGTATCCTGTGTGGAGGTGGTTGTGAGTGTGTAACAACTGGACTCAATGTGGAGTGGGATTTGAAAATTTCTTATATGGTGACCTTAGTATATATCACAATGTCCACCATACAGGGATAACAGATGTGAAATAGCCGAGAGGCTGGGGTGCAAATCCATACCCCTATATGTGACGTCAAGGCCAGGGGAATCATGTTACCAACCCTTGTATTACCCAGAGAACACTCTCAGCCCATGTCACACACACACACACACACACACACACACACACACACACACACACACACACACACACACACACACACACTTGCCTAGGCAACAGCAACTATGTTGGCAGTACAGTGCATATTGCCCATGGATAGTAACCATGGTGTGATTGCAATGGGCTACAGAGGGCATGGCACCCTGTCCATCAGTCCAATAGGCACATAAATGCTGACAGTGCACCTTCTCCATGTTCCCCACTGGAAACCTGCAACACCTGTGGTGCCATCAAAAGTGACCCACAAAGGACATACCATGCCTGAAAAACATGCCCTGTATGGACAGATGCCACTGACACCAAGGAATACCAGTATCATGCTATCAATGTAGATGCAGGGTCAATCTGTTGTCCATTAACAGTTCCTGCCACATGAGGCCAGGACTGGCACATCTGATGATAGCAATATGTGTACAAAACATGGGCCAGACACCCCAGGTACAGTTCCACATGTCACTGTACATGCATGTGAGAGGTGTGCACATCCCAGACACTGTCCATGTCATGGACTAAGGAACACATACATGGCGAGCAATGCACAGCATTGGCCACATGCAATAGTCACCCAGGTGATTGGATTGTGAATACAATACCCACCTGTGTGGGCAAATCCAGACACTACACCACTGAGCCACAGTGCAGACCATTGTCATGTGGCCTGATGCCAAGGTATACCCATCACCTAGCCTTGTATAGCCCTCTGGCACAGTCGCCCACTAAACACCCATGAAGCAATGCACCCAGGCATGTCAGTACTGGCACCCTGTGTCTGTGTGTGTGTGTGTTGTATGATGCCTATGACCACATTTATACTCATTACATCCCACATTGGCATACTGAAGCATCCTGTCTGATGTCAGACACCTACACATACCCTTTGCCCATATAACCTCCATATGCCAATGTGGGATGTAATGAGTATAAATGTGGTCATAGGCATTATACAACACACACACACACAGACACAGGGTGCCTGTGTGTGTGTGTGTGTGTGTGTTGTATGATGCCTATGACCACATTTATACTCATTACATCCCACATTGGCATACTGAAGCATGCTGTCTGATGTCAGACACCTCCACATACCCTTTGCCCATATAACCTCCATATGACTCCTGTGGTGCATGTGATACCTGCACAATACTGTGTTGTGGCAATCACAATAGTGATGAGTTGTATTCCAGACCTTGCCAAGTGTGACAATGTGCGTGCGTCCCTGTGAGAGTGTGACTGTGTTGATGCTGACAGCTGTTCATGCGGACAGCCACGTGTACTACACCTACCATCTAGCTACCATATCCCTTGTGCAGATGTCACTCACCATCACATATACATTTTGAGGGCTCCTTAACCTATAACCTATGTGGCGCATTCAATAACTGCATAGCCATATGATAGCGCTACATAAGCGTCAGGGGTTTGATATCCTGTACCGGTAGGTGTGTGACACAAACATGCTTTAGTTTTATTGTCCCACCCTTCCCTGACTTTGCTTTGCCTCTGTCTGCCTCTCTCACTCCCTCTCTGGTGGATGTGGAGACTTACACCTGCTTTGCTTAGGCAGCAGCATGTGTATTTTAAGTGATGATCATGATCAGCTGATGGCCTCTGCATGAATTGCAGCCCTCCTCTAGCTGATTGCATATGGAATAGCTGTGGTAACATTCCCATAGCCAATTGCATGGAAACACACTCCAAAATCTAGGAACATCTTGTTGGTTTTGGGCCTTTTCATTCACTGTGAGTAGGAACTTGATCTGTTGTTTGGCAAACAGCATCTCAGATGGATTGGGGATTTACCTATAACAACATACACTGTGGAAAGAGGCCAACACACAGGAGAGGGATGTACCTGACCTGACTACATACTGTAAGTGCTGCTATACTGCATTTGGAGTAATGTTGGTTTAACAGGGTATGTGTGGATATGGCTGTCCTACATACCTGCCATATCAGTGCTATGTTTACGAGGAAACCCCCATCTGTAGGGTCATCTGCAGACTGGGCAGTGTGTGGTGCCTTTTGTTTCATGTGTTACCCACAGAGCACCTATCTGTGAACTGCAGAAGTTAGTGTGAAGATTGCAGTCTGTAGATGGTGACAGCCATGAGAGTTACTGACTTCATATCCCTCATAGGACATATGTTGCAACACACCCTGTTACAGCAATAAATGTATGAGGTTATCACAGCAACATGTCAATATTGGCCATGTATATGTCTCTCCAGCCACAACTCTGTCAACCTTTGCACATATGCCATGCAGTAAGAGGTGTATATGTGCTGTACATCATAATTAGTGGCATCATATCTGATAACAAGCCAGTGCGATATCAGACTGCTACACATGTTATGTATAGTAGGGGTTATATTTGATGACATAACCTGGACATTCTGTGGTTGTGTGTACAGTACTAAGGTCTGTGTACTTATGGTGATTGTTGACAGTGTGTGCATTGTTAATATGTACCTTGGCCTGTGTACAGACTGTGGTAGATGTCATTGTTCTTGGTCCTGTTCTATCTGATGTTACATGCTGCTCCATTGTATGTTACCCTATAGGCTTACATATTTGCAGGGCCATACAAACACATGTCCCTTACCACAGACAGGCATCGGACCACACTGTGTAGCTGCCCAGTATATGTAGGGTTTGTGTGTGAGTGGCACATCTGAGGATGGTGTCGAACAGATAGTCCATATACTGTAATATTGCACTAGATTACCATATGTGGCTGTGGCTGTGTTCACATTGGTTGTGGTTATGTGCTTTCACACAGGTGTATGTTACTCTGTGCTGTGACATGCCTGTAGAGCCAGCTATATATGCAGGTACATGTACATTCCCCAATAGGAAATGTAGGCCAGTGTTGAGCCTGTCTGCCTGTAGCCTGCACAGTGTTTTGTTACATGCCTAGCAGCTTAGTGTACTTACCCAGTGAGGTGTCATGTCCCAATACTTGCCAGATGTACTGCTGCCAGGCCACCATAACAGTCATGCATGTCAGACAGAGCAGCTGGATGCTGTACAGATGTATGTCAATATCTAGTGAGTAGTATGTGGCCATGGCACCTCTGTACCTGCAGTTATTATGTGTCAGGACAGACAGGGGTGTGTGAATGCATAATCCATGGGGGCAAATGTATACTAGTAGTTACATGTTATACCCATCTACATGGCTGTTAGCATCCACATTGTCAGACTTGGTCCACATGTCTTGCACTAAGGGGTTCTCTGTATACCTCTGGACTGTCCAGTGTGCTGTAGTCCACAGGAGCATTACGTGCTAGCAGTGGTACTGTACTATGATGTCCTTAGGATGTCTGTCAGTAGCCAGTGGTGCACATGTTAAAAGCAGATGTGACCTCCCACACACATCATGTCTGTGAAGACAATCCCTATTACAGTAGCAATAGTCTACAAATATACCTGCTATACATCCCTGACATCCCCTTGCACTGCAAAGTTGGGACTATAGGGGCTGAGGTAGGGCTCCACTCCATGTTCAGGACATGTGGTGAAAATATATCTATATATAATTATCCAGATATCTGTATAGATATATACACATATACATATTGGTATACATAGATGGATTTGTATATGTAAATAGATATACTTATAAACACTCAGATATATACATATACAGAGCAATATATGTCTACACATATACAGATAGAGATACATATGCACATATACGTATGGATATCTATATATATATATATTGACAGTAGTAGGTATATCAGAATAGATGTGTACGCACATATAGTTATAGGTATCTACATATACACCAACATAACTAGGCATATCTGTACACATAGGATGTGCATGCATATATAGCTATATATACATATATATATATATATATATATATATATATATATATATATATATATATACATACATACATGTATATCTATATATATATATATACATATATCTATACATACATATCTATGTATGTATATATATATATATATATATATATATATATATATATATATATATATATAAATGAAAAGATGTACACATGGCCATATATATATGTTGCACTATATAGATGTGCATACAGACATTTGTATGAGTATACATGTGTATGTACATGTAGACATATATAGATCTATTATATGTATATAACCATATTCCTGTCATGTGTAAACCTCACGGTTGTGTATACCCTCCCAGATGTATTTCACCATCTGTATCTGCTATGTGTACATTATGATAAAAATACATATGTGATGCAACAGTCATATTAATAACAAGGACTACACAATTTAGGAAGCAAAGGCAATTGTTCAATACTACACAATATGTGTATTGACAGCTATATTGGTAAAACAACAGTTGCCTTCACAGTGGTCATGGGGTAGTGGTTTAGTGTTGTGACTGTGTACAGGGTCCTGGGTTCAAGACCTGCAAGGGCTGTTCATTTTGTCACTGGCCAGAACAAGGGCTGTCGGATACAGGGTGGTTAAGGCAGTTTTGAGCAGCTTTAAGCGAGTTTGCTTGGGTTTGCGTGAAGCTAAGCGGTGCTAAGATATTGGTAAATGTATGGGCGCTTACACAGTGTAGGCATCGCTTACCAGTGGGCAAATCAGCTCAGCTGTTATACTGATTGCAGCAATGTTGATATTTGCTAAGCATGGCTTAGCCGTAGTAACCAGGTCACACCACCCAGTCTGATGACATAACAGGGTACTCACATCTGTAATAAGTGTATGTAATGCCATGTACAATACATGCACCTACGTGCTGTCATTACAGTAGCAAAGGGTGTGAGTGTCATGTGTGGGGACACAGATGTATATGTGGCCTGGGTACATGTTGTCACACTGGCATGTAGTGTATCATGGCAGTACTACTGTTGACAGTGCTTACCCAGGCAAGAGCAGACTGCTAAATGTAGTACTGACAACAGGCACACCTGCAGGCATAGCTGGACACTGAGGCCTCACTGTTGTATCCCTGGTGTGTGAGCTGTGTCACAGTATATACCCCTTACTGAGTAATGATCTGAAATGTGGAATGTAACTGTAGACTACCACCTGTACAGCACATGTTAGTGAGGGCTTCTGACATGTAATTATGGCATACGTATTTTGTCAAACGTCTATCTGTCAACACACTCATACTAGTGCATAGCTACTTGCCAAGCTGATGACTGTCAGTCCCTGTACAGATGTGCAGTTGGCAGGGCTCCAGCTTGGATATGTACAGGCAACCTAAGCTTGATTGACAGTGACATGTCTGCCCAGCTGTGTAAGAACTGGCACATATAGGAGATGTCACCCTGTATGCACCACATGCCATGGGTACCACCACAACACTACCACAGTCAACAGAACATGCTTGGGTACAGATCACCATCACAGACACTAACCATGTGTTGCAAAGCATGTTGCATACATGTCAACTTGATCACCTCAGTGGCCATGTGCAGGAGGCACCTGGAGGATTGGCTGATGCATGTCATTCTCACTCTGGGGGTCACCACAGTAGTGTCTGTCGATAGATTGCCTGCTGCTACCTGACAGGTGGCAGGATACCACTGTACACACAACCCCTACACAACCCATCTCTCCTTGGACAATAGCTAGGTACATGGCTATGACCACCTGCATTGCTGCACACCTGTACTGACACATGTGTATGTGTGCATGACTGAGTATAGCAGTGCCTGTGTATTAGAACACCTGTACTTGGGAATTCTATGAGGGCCTTCACAACCAATGCAACACCCATTGCCATAGTCAGTTGTGGCTGCTGCTGTATGAGGCAATACATGTACCCTGTTAAGCTCCTCTCCCTACCAGCTACACGAGCCTTGCAGTACCAGCACAACAGTGTTTTACAAATGGGTTGATAGGCATGGGATACCCATTGTGTTCTGGCATGTGTGTGTAGTTGTGCATGTCCATATATCTGTAGGGTACAGCATTCCGAGGCCACATACTCCTATTACAATACCAATTGCCACACAGTAGTACAGATAGTGTTGTCGCTGCCCAGAGGTGAGGCATGACAATGCAACACCCTACTACGCGTGGGGCATGTGCATTAGATACATATCCCTGTAGTACTACTGTTGGGGGTATACTATGGGTTGTATTGCAGTCGTGGCCAACGTGTGATGGTAGGTATGGCAGAGTATCATCATGGGTTTCAGGGAGTACAATATCCACTGGGGGATGTGGGTCCTGTGGACACTGTCATTGCAGCAAAGTACACCCAGTATATGTCCCATGTACCACATTATGGTTACCACTGTCACCATCAACCATACAGGTAACTGATACCACAATCCAGGCTTGTTACACATGTGCTGTGTGCAGCCTGCCTGTAACATATTGGACACACAGTCAAGTTAGTTAGCAGCGATAGGCCCTCGTATCTCAGATGTGTGTCTGCCTGCTATGTGTCTGTTAATGTGTATATGAAGGTATGTCACACTATGTATTGTCCATATACACCCATTGCATCCCCCATTAGCATACTGTACATGTCTGGGGATGTTCTGCATGTAACATGTAACCTGGGACACACCTAACCCTAAAGACTGTGTGGTGTGTGCAATGTCAGCCACACACTTCAGTATCACGACATAGCTAGGTAAGGGTCTAGTCCCAGTGTTGCCAAGTAACAGTGTACATGTATGTGGATGGGTTTACATCAGGTTGCAGGGTATACACACCTCAGTGGGTCACCTGTCCATGTGGCACACGCAATAACTGTTTTAGTAACCTGTGACATGTGTTCAACTGTACCTCAGATACGTCACAGCCATGGTGTCACCACAGTGCCATACCCTGTTGTGAAATATGACTGCAGACCATCCTTGTGTTGACACATGTACACCTACAACACAAATGGATAATATTATGAAGACTAAAACCAGCCAGTGTTACTAACATCTATAATGCATCATTGCTGGATGGCTACACTACCTGCCATATATGCATGACACTTTACTCCTTACAACATGTTACACTGCAGTACTGTGGCACACTGTATTACAGTCACCATGTGCATCAGAACCATATTAGCCTGTCCCTGCATTGATGGTATGGATGACAGGGAAGTGGCACGGGTATCATCATATGTACAGGGCATCATTGTGCTGACACATGTACACCTATAACACAAATGGATAACATTATAAGGACCACAACCAACCAGTGATACTAACAGCTATAATGCATCATTGCTGGACAGCTACACTACCTGCCATATATTCATTACACTTTACTCCTTACAACATGTTACAGTGCAGTACTGTTGTACACTGTAGTACAGTCATGTGCATCAGAACCATATTAGCCTGTCCCTGCATTGATGGTATAGATGACAGGGATGTGGCACAGGTATCACATTATGCACAGGGTGTGATGTTGGTTTACCAGAGGTTGAGGGTGGACCTATACATTTGACATCATGTGTGGGTGAGGGGTGTACTGTGTTGAGCTGGGCATGGTGCTGTGGTGTGTGTATTTATGGGGTTGCCCTAGGTGTGTTTGTATAGTGTGTGGATATGCATGCATACAGTTCTGTCATGTGGCTGCCCTACACATGAGTTTATGGACAGCTGCAGATCATACCTGGCAAGGTGTGCAGTTCACTGCCTCCGGCCACAGACATGTGGACTGTGTCTGCCAGGGGTTCCATGTACAGGACTTGATGTGCTACTCTCACCTGCTGATGACAAATGTCCACTGGTACCAGGCTCCTCCTGGGACATGCCAGGACCATGTGCATGTGGCCTGCTGTGGCATGGTGTGGACAGCACCCCCCTGCACTGCCAGGGCTGCTACTGCCACTTTGGGAGCCTCTTGGTGTCCTAGCACATCCATGTTGACTGCCAGCTGTTGGTGTTGCTGGCCCACATCCACACGGCCGTCGCCGCATCCTCACCACAGTTGAAGCATGGACACACCATGGCCGATAAGGGCCATCATCTCACCATGCTGTCTATTCATGAGCTCGATATAAGCACAGATGGCACCAGACAGTTCACGGATGTTGTCACTTACAGATGCGAGAGCAGCCCTCTGCAGCCTCATGCCCTGTCTGGTGTAATGTTCCATGCATGTCTGTGCTGTCATGACAGCCTGAAACATGTGCTGGCTGGTACCAGCTATGTCCCCTCTGCCAGGAGAATGATGTCCAGCAGCCCTACCATGAGCACCCTGGGACATCCACCTAAGTGGTGCACTGCCAGACATTTGGCTATGCCTGCTATGACCAGACACAGTAGGCATGGTTGCCCCACGTTGCTATGCACTGCCACCAAACGCCAGCTGTCCCTCCACTATGGCCACTGGTGATAGGGTATGTATAAGCATTGAAACTGTGTGTGGGGTTGGGGTGGCTAAAAGGAGGATGTCAAATGTTGGTGCAGTGTCATCCCCTGACAACCCCCACATGTGCCTCAACAGTACTACCATAATATTTGATGTCTGTATTGACACCAACATCAGATTGCATGCAGGAGGGACCCTGAACTACCTCACCACCTCTGGGGGGAAAACAATAAACACACTTTAAAACCTGTACAGCATTGCCTAACAGTACACACACACACACACACACACACACACACACACACACACACACACACACACACACACACACGCACACACACACGCACGCACACGCACACACACACACACACACACACACACACACACACATGTGCACGTGCACGTCTGTAATACCTACCTGTCCATGGCTTTACAGACAGTCCCATGTATATGTCCATGTGGTACCCCATCTTGCATCACACTTGTTAACATACACACATTGATACCACTCATCAACATATCAGTCATCTAAATGCCTACACAAGCATTCAAACCACAAGACCTATTACTACATTACCTGCCTGACCTGTGTGTAGTGGTTTTACATGGCCTCAATGCTGTCATTTGGTATGCACCATCTGTATGTCCAGACATCATGAGCATGGCCACTATATGTGAGAGCTACTATGTTCTATCCATAATATCACGCACTGGTGTGGCATGTGTATGTAATGCTCAGTACATGCCTGATATGCTGCTCATTCAGCCTATCATGTGACAACTGTAATATTTGGATACACTCCCTGGTGTTGACTAGTACTTCCCCGATGCATATGTAGTGCTGTATACATGGGTTGTAGGTGACCATTTAGTTGAATGCGATATTAAGGGTGCACCTGGTGTCTACCTTCCCTCTCGATGCCTGTTCCATGCTACAGACCATACTATACTATCAGCTGTCCTGTGATTACACACATGACAGGTATTCCTGGTGTGTAATGTGGCAGTCCATGTCCATGTACTGCATGGTCCCAAAGGGAGGTACTGCTGTATGAACACCCCACAATCACACATGTGCATACACAGCCAACCACACAAACACACACACATGCACATCCTACATGCATCAACCTCCCTCCACTTCACCAGAGTGACTCTACAGAAAAACTAACTAACCACCAGGATGTGCACACACACACACACACACACACACACACACACACACACACACACACACACACACACACACACACATACACACACACAAACACACATACAGGTGAGGTTGCACAATGATAGTACACACAGTCCTCCTATTACCCATCTGTCAACATGCAGAACATATGGTACACAACAGCATGCAGTGCAGCTATAGTCAATGTACATGTGTGTGATGGATGTGCTGTGTCACTAGGTGATGCCCCTTCCCCTGGATACCACTGCACCCATGTACACAGTATTGCTGTGCACCTGTTCTGCACCTTGCTATGTACTGTGCACCACAACTCACAGGTATACAACCCATTGCAGAATGTGCAGTACTGTGTCAGTTATGTCAGCTTGAATGCTCACAGCCCCTATGTTTTTCAGCAACATATACCTGGGATGATATGTGGAGAGATGTCATTTGTGAATGCCTGATGCCTGATTTACAGTTCTCAACATCAGCAGGCTGTGAATGTCCAATCCAATACTCTTACACTAACAGCCATCAGAGCATTCCATGGCTATGCTGGGTGTACTCACCCTTCCTGATATGATGCACCCATCCGTGATCTGCATTGGGACCACATCACTTCATATCTTAACAGTACATGTGCCCGATATGTGACATATGTCCTGTACTTTCACATGCAGTGTCTACAGAATGTGTTAGGTGTGTGGATGCTAACCGCTATGCATACACTCCGTGTGGGCATATGTGTGCTATGATAGTTCGATGCACCTCTTGTGTGTACTACAGCAGTCTCTACTCTTGGCGGGGGTATACCAGCATGGCACATCTGCAATTGCCTGTGTATGTTCAGTCTGCCCTACACATGTCCCACTACTCTACATGATTGCAAGGTCTACTCATGTGCACATGGCTTGGTGTTCACACACTGCCATCACTATTGCTGTGGGGGTAGGGTTACATCTGCCACAGGTCTTGAACCTGACTATATGCAGATACTGCCATCCTTAGCATCCTTAGGATCCCTGCTGCAAGTGCACTGGTGTGTCATGCTGACACCCCCCTTCAGCCTTTTTGCAGATGCATGACAAGTAAGCCCTACACGTGTGTCACTTTGCAGTGTCCCATACACTGAACACCACATGTTACAGCCTAGTCCCAGCTGATAATGTGGACTACTGTAATGCCTTATGCCACAGTGTATCTCTGCAGCAGTTGCCATTGTCCTACAGGTATATACACTGGTGTTGCATTGTATATGGGTGTTGTTCCAAACATGTCCCTACTATATGCCATGTCTCCCACCATTATGTTACTCCCTGTGGACACATTCTGCAAGGACAGGATGTTAGTTATCATGCAGGTGTCTGACATACCCTTCCAATACCCCATCATGGTCACCCCTGTGATGCTGTGTATTTCACAGCAACAATATGTGCACATGTACAGCATGTATTCTGCGTAGGTGTGTTAGATGTCTGTATGGAATATACCATCACCATTATATGCCCGATGTGTTGACAAGCCTCAACATAAACCATACTCACCGGCTACAGGCTGCTGCCTTGGTGGTATCCTGGAGCGCCCTACATAAGAGGGTGAGAGATGCAATGTCAGTGGCCACACCTGTGGCAGTGCTACATGGTGGGTGCTGTATTACAATACATCAACGGCATGTTTCCAAAATACTACCACATATGGACATCTGTTTATTACTACTATGCAGCAAAACAATATAACTATGACATGTCAGATATGCATCCTCTACCTGTACCGATGCAGATGTATATGCAACAGTGGTTTACTGATGTGCCCTGTGGCCTTACCTGCATGGTTCTTGGCCAGTATGTGGGTGGCACCCACCTCCACAAAGGTGTCTGGTGGTTGGGTGCTGGCCGGACGGGAAGGTGCCAGGAGGTTGGCCAGGAGGTCCTCCTCACATGTCAGGGGGGAATGGATGGCATGCCCCCCCTGTGGCAAGGTGATCCCCCCAGACTGCAGCAGCACACTGATGGGCATTGCAAAGCAGGTCAGAACAATTATGCCAGATCTGCTCATAACTGTGGTTGTGCAGTCTGACATCATTGACCCTGTGGACTAGGTTGTGCCACAGGGCAGTTCACTCCTGCTGGTGATGGGCGGCCCAGACAAACAGCACAGGGTAGTGCTGGATTAAATAGGTGAGCAGCATTTCATTTTTGGCAGCTGAATATGATGGTAGCTGTGCATGTGACATCTTGGCTGAAAGACATAAAAGATGGAAACAGGTCTGAGCACCTCATACAGAAAGATTTCCACAGTTCTT
>NC_056739.1:366710965-366773465 GCF_019279795.1 Protopterus annectens | reverse complement strand
TTACCACCCAGGTTCCGAACATAACTTAAGAAAGTCTTGTGATTATCCTTAATGTCCTGTGCAATTTTTCTCTCAAAGCTGGCCTTAGACAATTTTATGAGTGCCCGTAGTTTTTTGCTAATACTGATCAATGATGCCTTCCCTTTGTGGGATTTTGCTCTGTCATTTAGTAGCTTCCTCCTTCTATTGTATAGTTTGTTTATGGCTGGGGTCCACCAGACAGGACGTCTGCCTTTGGAGGATTGGGTCTTAGTTTTATTTGGGATCGCATGATCCATGCATTCCTGAAGGTGTTCATAGAATGCATTTATAAAGGATTCTGCGGTCTGGGCCGTATTTTCCACAGGCCCGGGGGCTTTGAAGGATTCAACCTCGGTTTTGAGGAGTGTGAAATTTGCTTTAGAGAAGTTTTTCACTGTGGTTTTCTGGGCAGGGGGTGGGGTCGGGATGTGAATATCCAGTGGGATTAGTTTATAGTCTGATCTTACCAGTGAGGGATACACTTCTGGTCCGGAGCATAGAGTCCCCATGTTGGTGATGATCAAGTCCAGTATGCTTTCCCCTCTTGTGGGAGTGGTAACAAGTTGTTCCATAGCATTTGAGTTTATAAATTCTAGGAACCTTTGGGCTAGGGTGTTGGAGCTAGAGTAATGCTCCCAGTCTATGTTTGGGTAGTTGAAGTCACCCAATATAATGGTGTTTGGAGAGACCTTCATATTTTCCAGTGTTCTCAGGAAGGCTGAGTGGGGTTCCTGGGTTTGGGAGGGTGGTCTGTAGCAGGCTATAAACTGGAAGGCAGTTTTACCCACTGTTTGTTGCACATGGATAGTCTCTGATGCTTCGTGCTTTGCCACCAACCTGGAGGTGTGGGTATCTTTGATGAATATCGATACTCCCCCTCCTTTTGTGGATCAGTCCAAGTTTTGGGGCCAAAAAGCATGGTATGAGGTATAACCTGGTAGTGCTGGGGTGCTCTCGGGAGCCCTGAACCAGGTTTCTGTTACTGCACAGATATCGATGTTCTCCATGCTAAGGAGAGTTTCGAGTGCATGCATCTTGAAGTTTAGACTTCTGGCGTTGAGTAGCATTACTCTTAGTTTCTTATCCCTTATGATACCTATGGTGGTGGGTTTGTCTTTTGAACCTTGCCTAAAAAAGGCACTATGGGGGTAGCAAGAGCCTTTGCCATTATCCGAAAGGCCAGGGGAGACAGGTGTAAGCCATCCCTAGAGAAGCATCGTGGCTTGTCGAGCATATCATCCCAAGCTGACAGGCATTGGATCCCCTTTGAATGACACCAGTACTTAAGCAAATTGTTGAAATTGATCATCTTGTCTTCATATTGTGGCGTCATTCTTGGTGAGGGTAAGATGCTACTCATGGTCAGGGTCATACCGGCCTGGGCTACATGCTCAGAGAGCTCCTCTATGTCTCTTTTCATGTAGTCCAGGGAGGTATGTCTCAGGTCATTCACACCAGCATGGACAATGACTGAGTCATATTTGTACTTGCCTTGGAGTGACCTTAGTGCTTGTGTTATGTGGCGGATCCTAGCGCCCGACAGGCTGCTCACCGTAACCCTCTCCTTGTTCAGCCTGGTGAGCGGGACGTCAGTGTGCCTGACTATAGAGTCACCTATTACAAGTGTATCAGGTGTGTTGTTTAGTCTTAAGGGCTGTGACTGTTCAGCACACTGGCTTTGTGAGATATGTGTTGCACGTGTTTTGTTTTGGGGTAGCGGTTGCTTGGGTGTCTGCTTTGGAGGTCTCTGCTGCTTAGGCAGATCTTTATTTAGAGCCTCCGAGTATGTTTTGGTGTGATTATGTGTTTGGTTTGCTGTCGTGGTAGGTCTATGTGAGACTGGAATTGTAATGAGTGTGGTTTCCTTCCCCTCCTGACTGGTTATGCCAGTACTGAGTTGAGAGAGCTTAGCCTCCTGTTTGGCTATATGGTTGCATCTCTCACATGTGTTGAAATTTGTTGGGAGGAGGAGAGGGTTGTCTGTGTACATGAGGCAGTTGTAACATTGCCTCAAGATTCCCAGATTCACCAGCTGGACTGGAGAGGAGATTGACAACTGACCTTTGGACATGCTAGAATAATATTGGGAATTCCTTTATAATTGAAAACAAGGGCCAGTGGGGAGTGAGGGTGTAGTGCTTTTAATTTTTTAGTGCTGACTTATATAATTGCTTTAGTGAGCAAGTGCCAGGTAACTTAAGTGCAATGTGTTACAGGTAACTTAAATGCAAAAATGACAAATAGTAACTTTCTTTCAGGTGAAACAAGGAAATAAGTAGAGTAAGCAATGCAGATATCACTAGTGATCCACAGAAGTGCTGAGAAGCCGCATATTAGGTGGAATTAACATTCCAGGGAAATAACAAGCAAACAAACAACAAGCATATAAACAAAGCTAGATTCTGCAGGCCTGGATCTAGTCTATGCTACAGCAAACAAGGTGTACCAATTTCAGTAAGATACAGTTCAAATATTCAGGCACTATAAACATTTAACCAGAAATTCCCAGCTCAGAAGGGCAGAGTCCAGCCTCTTCTCCCACAAGAGTGCAGACCACGAACCTTCTTAATGTAAAATAACTGGCCTGAAGCCCAAGTGCTTAAACCAGAACTGATACACTTTAAGAATAACAGACACTGAGCCCTCAATCAGCAGTTCCCAACTTAGAAGGAAGAAAGCTACCTGTCCTGCCACCACAGTGCATGCCACAAACCTTCCTAATGTAAAACAACTGGTCTGAAGCCCAAGTGCTTAATCCAAAAGACTTAGAATGATAGCTACACTTTAATCAAGTTACTACCAAGCAGTAATAAATACAATTGAATACTTTAGAGAATGCCTGGATTAGTGCTCAAGTTACACAATCAAAGCTAGATCCGGCAGGCCCGAATCCAGTCTATGCCACAGCAAACAAGGCGCACCAACTTCAGTAAGAAGCAGTTCAGATATGCATGCACTATAAGCCTTTAACCAGAAATTCCCAGCTCAGAAGGGCAGAGTCCAGCCTCTCCTCCCACAAGAGTGCAGACCACGAACCCTCTTAATGTAAAATAACTGGCCTGAAAGCCCAAGTGCTTAAACCAGAATTAATACACTTTTAGAATAACAGACACTGAGCCCTCAATCAGCAGTTCCCAACCTAGAAGGATGTAAGCTACCTTCTCTGCCACTACAGTGCAGACCACAAACCCTCTCAGTGCAAAACAACTGGTCCGAAGCCCAAGTGTTTAAACAAAAAGGCTTAGAATGAGTTACTCCAAGCAGTAATAAATACAATTGAGTACTTTTAAGATAATGCAAAAGTAAAATAAAGTAGGTAGAAACACAAGTACAGTAAAAGCAGATTAAATTTTTTTTTTCTGAACAAGTGCTGAGATCAAAGAAATAGATTTGAGTGCTGAAACTAGAAAACTGGCTAGTTATAAGAAAAAAAAACTAAGCTAGAAGGCTTCCCTCCAACACAGAAGGGCTTGGGGGCTCAGAAGCATACAAATAGTCTATACCACTTAACAGGAAAGGCAGGAAACAAGCTTAATTTTTTTTTTATTTCCCAGATGCTCTCTTTGTACACAGTAGTCTGTATCTGCATATGTGTTTGTATATATGTATCGTAGGGATGTTGACTCCTTCCACAGTGTACATTCCCTATGGGAGTCAGAGTGTACTGCATGATATTTTACTGATACCCAGCCTGACATCATATAGGTGAGATGGATTACTGTTAACATCTTGTGCCCATGTCGTATCAGGTCCTTGTTATGGGATCTGCAACAGTTGGTAGTGTATTGCAGGGCAGATGTGTTTGGCGGTGGGGGAGATACCGATTTGTACAAGACGTATATTGTTTGGGGCCTCTCAACCCCATTAACGGTGCATGTGGACATATATGTTTTTGTTATGTTCCCATTATCTACAGATGTATGTCCGTATACACATATATATATATATATATATATATATATATATATATATATATATATATATATATATATATATATATATATATATATATATATATATATATACAGACATATAGATGTAGACATATAGCTATAGATATATGCATATGTATGTATATATGTTTATATTTCTATATATATTTCTATATCTACATATATAGATATGGTATATCTATTTAGATATTAATATATATATATATATATATATATATATATATATATATATATATATATATATAAATATACACAAACACATACATCTACATGAACCCAATTATACAGTAGTCAAAAAGACTAAAACAAAAAAATAAAGATAAAATACTTTTCGCAACCAGTCCGATAAACCAGAATCCCATTTATTGTACAAAGACAAGATCCTAAAACAACTATGCGCTTTCACCTCTAAGACATATATGCTTCTTCAGAGTTGTCTTAGAATAATTGAGCAATGTTTAAATACCATCAGTTAAAACAATCCCAACCAATCACAATAAGGGTGTAGTCTACATACTTGTTATTATCAAATGTAAAATCCACACTCTACATAAACTGTTAATAAAATTCCTTTTCTTGTTTCCTTTTTACCACTAAGGAATCAAGTCTTGTCTTAATTTCAAAAATGGTTTTAAAGAAATAAAATAATTCATACCAGGAGTTACTGAAGAATTTAAACGCAACTGCCAGTTAGATTATTTTGCTTCTAGGAGAGTTTTGCCATCCTCCCTCTTTCATTATAGGTCACCTTATCTATTACAAAAAAAAATGTCTTAAAATTTAAACACTTGGTAGTGTGAAGATACAGGGCATTATGGACATCCCTATTTTTAATAGCTCTCACATGTTCTTGTATCCTCTCCTTTAGTCTTCTGGTGGTTTTTCCTACATAGAACCTGGGGCAGGAAAGACAGGTGGCAACATATACAACCATACAGGAGTTGAAATTGCATCTCCCTGGGCACTTCAATGTATAACTTGTATTTATCACAGATACATAGGGCCCATTGTTAATATATTTACAGGAACTGCAGGCATCCCACTTGGTCAAAATGGATATGTACTTCCCTGCTTCCTTACTGTGTTTTGTTTCTGACATATTTTTGATATTTCTGCCTCTGCTGAACACCACGGTGGGCTTTGACACTAGCCTCAGTAGTGTGTCTGATTCAAGACAACATTCCCAACATTTTTTGATTATCTCAACCTCTTTGAAAGATAATTCATTGAAACGAACTACCATTACTTGATTCATATTCCTCTCTTTTGTTAGGATTTCTAATTCCTTGTCATTTGTTAAAATAGGGGCAAATGAATGTATCCTTCTTTGTTTCACTTCTTTCCTAATTTTTAGTAACAATTTAAGGGGATACCCCCTTTCAATGAATAAACCTATCAGGTTATACATTTTTTTCTCACACTTGTCCTCCACACTGGTCAATCGAAAAATCCTAACCATCTGACCTTTTATTATAGGTTCATAGGTTCATAGGCTCATACTAGGCTATCTGCCTTAGGGCATTTATACGCCTAGCCAGAATGTGTTTGACTTTTGCCACCCATTTTAAATTTATTTTGCTATGCCCTTTTTCGAGGTTAGTATACTGTGCCTCTGTCTAACAGTGACACAGAAGTGATACCCAGGGTAAATCTATGATCTCCCATCCACTCATCAAGATTCCTCTTGAAGAGAGTCAGTGAGGGACTCTGCCTAACCTGGACTGGGATTTTATTCCAGAGTGAAGGGAGCCTCTGGGTTATGAATCTGTCCCTCCAGCATGTCCTATTTATTTCAGTGCTGAGGTTCAAGTCTCTCGAGCGTGTAGCTGGATGGGATTTGGATTTTCTGAGGTGCAGCATGTCCATTAATTCCGGGTTGGACATGGCTTTATATGTCAGGCACAGATCACCTCTGAACAGGTGGTATGCCACTGAGTAGAGCTGGAGTTTCTTTAACTGGGCAGCATATGGCATCTGTTTGAGCCCTTTGATCCTTTTGGTGAGGTACTTTTGGGGTCTTTCCAGTTGCTGCAGGTGTCTGGTAAGGTACACCCCAAAAGGGGCATTGTACTCAATTATGGGCCTGATGAGGGATGAGTAAAGAGGCACGATGACATCCCCTGATCTAGATGTGAATCCCTTCATGATTAGGTGGGCTATATAAAATGTCTTTCTAACCACTTTGGCCACGTGATTGTCAAATGAGAGATTGCTATCAACTTGGGTCCCCAGGTCCCTAATTACTTCTTCTGTACTTAATGGATTACCACCTATGTGGTAATTTGTGGGCACTTTGTTTTTGCCAAAGGGGATGACTATACACTTTTTGGCATTTAGCTTGAGGCCATGGCTCTGGCACCAGTTGTCTGTTTCTATGAGGCCCTTTTGGAGGATGCTTGTGTTGGCTGGAGAGTCAATTATGGTGCCCAGTTTGCAGTCATCTGCGAACTTGGTCAGCCACAGTCCTTCCGTGTTGGCCTGTACCTCCAAGAAATATATACTGAACAAGAGAGGTCCCAGGACTGAGCCTTGTGGGACACCACTTGTAACTGGTTTGGAGTCTGACATGGCTCCAGCAATTCTAACCATGTGGGTTCTGTCCTTGAGCCAGTTTGCAATCCATCTAGTGACTTAGGGGTTTATATTTAAGCTGGTGAGCTTATCTATAATGCCCAAGTGGGGTATTGCATCGAAGGCTTTTGCGAGGTCCAGGTAGGCTGTGTGGACCACCTTCCCCTCGTCAATGGCCTTGGTGACTGTTTCAAAGAAATCAACCAGGTTTATGAGGCAGGATCTGCCCTTAACAAAGCCGAACTGGGTAGGATCCAGTGTCTGTAGGTCCCCAATATCTTTATTTATGAGGTCCATGATGATCCTTTCCATAGCTTTGCAGACCAAGCTAGTCAGGCTTATGGGGCGATAGTTTCCGGGATACGTTGAGGCACCACCTTTATGGAGAGGGACCACTGTTGCTGTACGCTACTCTTTGGGCACATATCCTGTAGTAAGGCTGAGATTGAACAGTAGTTTTATGTTTGGGTTTAGCTCTTCTTGGAGTTCATGTAGGATGCAGCCCGGGACACCGTCTGGTCCCATTGATGCTGTGTTTTTTGCTTTGGAGAGGGTGGCTCTTACCTGAGCATCTGAGATGTCAGGGGGGCAGCACTCTGCTGGGATAGATATTTGCCCTTTTGGTGGGGAGGTGGGGGAGAAGTTTGCGCTGAACCTGTCAGCTAGGATGTTGGCAACGTCTGTGGGTTCGGTGTATTTTTTGTCATATAGGACTAATTCTGAGCATATCTGGGAATTACCACCCAGGTTCCTAACATAACTAAAGAAAGCCTTGTGATTATCCTTAGTGTCCTGTGCAATTTTTCTCTCGAAGCTGGCCTTAGACAATTTTATGAGTGCCCGTAGTTTTTTGCTAATACTGATCAGTGATGCCTTCCCTTTTTGGGATTTTGCTCTATCATTTAGTAGCTTCCTCCTTCTATTGTTTAGTTTGTTTATGGCTGGGGTCCACCAGACAGAACGTCTGTCTTTGGAGGATTGGGTCTTGGTTTTATTTGGGATCGCATGATCCATGCATTCCTGAAGGTGTTCATAGAATGCGTTTATAAAGGATTCTGCGATCTGGGCCATATTTTCCACAGGCCCGGGGGCTTTGAAGGATTCCACCTCAGTTTTGAGGAGTGTGAAATCTGCTTTAGAGAAGTTTTTCACTGTGGTTTTCTGGGCAGTGGGTGGGGTCGGAATGTGAATATCCAGTGAGATTAGTTTATGGTCTGATCTTACCTGTGAGGGATACACTTCTGGTCTGGAGCATGTTGGTGATGATCAGGTCCAGTATGTTTTCCCCTCTTGTGGGAGTGGTAACAAGATGTTCCATAGCATTTGAGTTTATAAATTCTAGGAACCTTTGGGCTAGGGTGTTGGAGCTAGAGTAATGCTCCCAGTCTATGTTTGGGTAGTTGAAGTCGCACAATATAATGGTGTTTGGAGAGACCTTCATATTTTCCAGTGTTCTCAGGAAGGCCAAGTGGGGTTCCTGGGTTTGGGAGGGTGGTCTGTAGCAGGCTATAAACTGGAAGGCAGTTTTACCCACTGTTAGTTGCACATGGATAGTCTCTGATGCTTCGTGCTGTGCCACCAACCTGGAGGTGTGGGTATCTTTGATGAATATCGATACTCCCCCTCCTTTTGTGGTTTGGTCCATGTTTTGGGGCTGGAAAGCATGGTATGAGGTATAACCTGGTAGTGCTGGGGTGCTCTCGGGAGCCCTGAACCAGGTTTCTGTTACTGCACAGATATTGATGTTCTCCATGCTAAGGAGAGTTTCGAAAAGTGCATCTTGAGGTTTAGACTTCTGGCATTGAGTAGCATTACTCTTAGTTTCTTATCCCTTGTGATACCTATGGAGGTGGGTTTGTCTTTTGAGCCTTGCCTAAAAAAGGCAGTATGGGGGTAGCAAGAGCTTTTGCCAATATCCAAAAGCCCAGAGGTGACAGGCGCAAGCCGTCCCTATCGAAGCATCGTGGCTTGTCGAGCATATCATCCCAAGCTGACAGGCATTGGATCCCCTTTGAATGACACTAGTACTTAAGCCAATTTTAGAAATTGATCATCTTGTCTTCATATTGTGGCATCATTCTTGGTGAGGGTAAAATGCTACTCAAGGTCAGGGTCATACCGGCCTGGGCTACATGCTCAGAGAGCTCCTCTATGTCTCTTTTCATGTAGTCCAGGGAGGTACATCTCAGGTCATTCACACCAGCATGGACAATGACTGAGTCATATTTGCACTTGCCTTGGAGTGACCTGAGTGCTTGTGTTATGTGGCGGATCCTAGCACCCGACAGGCTGCTCACCGTAACCCTCTCCTTGTTCAGCCTGGTGAGCGGGACGTCAGTGTGCCTGATGATAGAGTCATCTATTACAAGTGTGTCAGGTGTGTTGTCTAGTCTTAAGGGCTGTGACTGTTCGGCACACTGGCTTTGTGAGGTATGTGTTGCACGTGTTTTGTTTTGGGGTAGCGGTTGCTTGGGTATCTGCTTTGGAGGTGTCTGCTGCTAAGGCAGATCTTTATTTAGAGCCTCTGCATATGTTTTTGTGTGATTATGTGTTTGGTTTGCTGTCGTGGTAGGTCTATGTGAGACTGGAATTGTAGTGAGTGTGGTTTCCTTCTCCTCCTGACTGGTTATGCCAGTACTGAGTTGAGACAGCTTAGCCTCCATTTTGTCTATATGGCTGCATCTCTCACATGTGTTGGAATTTGTTGGGAGGAGGAGAGGGTTATCTGTGTATATGAGGCAGTTGTAACATTGCCTCAAGATTCCCAGATTCACCAGCTGGACCGGAGAGGAGATTGACAACTGACCTTTAGACATACTAAAATAATATTGGGAATTCCTTTATAATTGAAAACAAGGGCCAGTGGGGAGTGAGGGTGTAGTGCTTTTAATTTTTAGTGCTGACTTCTATAATTGCTTTAGTGAGCAAGTGCCAGGTAACTTAAGTGCAATGTATTACAGGTAACTTAAATGCAAAAACAACAAACAGTAACTTTCTTTCAAGTGAAACAAGGAAATAAGTACAGTAAGCAATGCAGATATCACTAGTGATCCACAGAAGCGCTGAGAAGCTGCGTATTAGGTGGAATTAGCGTTCCAGGGAAATAACAAGCAAACAAACAACAAGCATATAAAGAAAGCTAGATTCAGCAGGCCTGGATCTAGTCTATGCTACAGCAAACAAGGTGTACCAATTTCAGTAAGATACAGGCTTAGAATGAGTTACACCAAGCAGTAATAAATACAATTGAGTACTTTTAAGATGATGCAAAAGTAAAATAAAGTAGGTAGAAACACAAGTACAGTAAAAGCAGATGAAAATTTTTTTTTTTTTTTTGAACAAGTGCTGAGATCAAAGAAACAGATTTGAGTGCTGAAACTAGAAAACTGGCTAGTTATAAAAAAAAAAATACTAAGCTAGAAGGCTTCCCTTCAACACAGAAGGGCTTGGGGGATCAGAAGCCTACAAATAGTCTAGGAAAGGCAGGAAACAAGCTTAAACTTTTTTTTTCTGTTTCCCAGATGCTCTCTTTGTACACAGTAGGAGTGCCTGAAATCAGAATATGATCTCACTGCACTCAGTTGAGTGAGCAAATGAGATGGGCCCAGAAGGAGTATCCAAACACAAATTTACAAGAGGGGCGGACAGTTTCAAGGCCACTAAGATTAACATCAAAACAAAAACAGGGAGGGTGGGTGGGACTAACTGAAGAGCAGAGTCAAAACTTCCAGTTCAGTTAATATTCCTCCAACACAGTTAAAATCAATTTAAATACTGTATTTTTTGAAAAAAAAAAGTGCAGATAAAGGTACTTAAATTCTCTTATACGTCCAGTTGAATACAGCTGGTTCTTAGCCGGCCAAAGCTGAGGTTTTTAAGCAGAAAATATTTCACACTGTACCACTTAAATAGGAAAGGACAGGAAATCAAAGAATGTGGCTACCCCCACACCTGTAATTACTAGTAAATAACAAAATTCAGCAAACACTGACTAACTTCCAGTTCTGTTAATGTTCCTGCAACACAGTAAAAATCAATTTAAATACTGCATTTTTGGAAAAAAAAAGTGCAGATAAAGGTACTTAAATTCTCTTATATGTCCAGTTGAATACAGCTAGTTCTTAGCCGGCCAAAGCTGAGGTATTACACTCTTCTTCTGATGTTTAGGGTGGTTACACTCATAGTATAACAAAGTATTAGAAAAGGTAAGTTTTCTATAAACAGAGCTCTCAAGGGCCCCTTCAGTGGTTGACAAATGAATGTCCAAGAAATCAATTTCCCCTGCTCTCCAGCAACTAGTAAATTTTAAGAAATTGGTTGTTCCATTCAAGTATTGGACAAAATCATATACTTCTTCCTCTGTTCCTTTCCACAAAATGAGGATATCATTCAAATATCTATTGTAAGAGGCAATTTTCCCACTAAATTCTGAATTCAAGACTTTCTTAGTTTCCCAATCAAGCAAGACTAAATTGGCATATGTGGGCGCACATTTAGCTCCCATAGCCACCCCTGCTTTTTGATGGAAGAGTTCTCCCTCAAACAACATAACATTGTTATTCAAAATCATTTCCATAAATTGTGCCAACAAATGTACACAATTAGAGTCAGTTTGACCTATGTTAATCAAACTTTCTTTGAACATTTCCAGTCCTGCCTCGTGGGGAATGACAGTAAATAAATTGACCACATCTATGGACAAAAATGTAAACTGATGACCTTCTCTGAAATTCCTTAACCTTTCGAGACATACATCTACATGTTGGAATACATTCCCTGTACTGTTGAATGACTGGGCTGGATGATATGTTTGTGAAAACATCAGGGTTATGTATATCTGACATGGCTTAGTGATAAATCACTTTGGATATGGTGTGCAGGGTCCTGGGTTTTAGCCTTGCAGAGACTGTTTATTTTGTTGCTGGGCAGAACTAGGGCTGTTGGATACAGGGTGATTAAGGCACTTTTAAGCAGTTTAAGCAGGTTTGCACAGAGGTAAGCAATGCTAACCTCCAGTTACATATGCTTACAGAGAGTTAGCTTCAAAATTGCTTAACCTAAGTGCACATTGCTTACCCCCATGCAAACGGGCTTATACCCACTTACTAGTGCTTAAATATGCTTACTACTGCTTATTGGTGCTTACACTTGCTTACTAGTGCTTACTCCTGCTTACAGTTGCACTGATTTAGACAGTAATATCTAATGGTTCTTGGGAAGGTGGTGGATTTGAAAGCTGTATGGTGTTGTCATTCATTACACATTTTACCTTCCATTTGTATTCATGATTCCTGTGTACATATACTGTATGGGGCACATGTGCTTATCTGTGGACTTTGCAACATTATGACAATGCCACCTCACATCTGCATTTAATGCAGTACTCCAGTTCACAAATATATGTTATTTAGTAGGTTAGACAACTAAAATATTGGTCATAACATGATTTGCCATGGAAAATGGAATGTGCTGCAGTGGGACTCGAACTGGGAATGCCTGCTTGTAATGCGAATGCTGTGTCCACTACACTTTTGCTATACTGCTTCATTTGCATATATCTTCCTTTTAAGCTGCTTTAACCATAGCTAAGCGATGGGCACACCCACGCACCTACAGTTAGCTTTAATCGGATTCATAAAAAAAAAAAAAAAAAAAAGGGTTGTTTATTTTATATATATTTACTATTGCTGTTGTAGACATGGGGCAATGTTGCTGGGGATATGTGGACACCTATGAGAAGTCTCGCTCATTCCTTTGGTCTTTCTGCTGTTCTTCATTGGGGGGGGTGTATATTCTGAGAGCTCTGTTCTCAGATACACCCCCTGCACTCTTGCATGCTCTGTGTAAGATTAGGAGCTCAGGCAGTGCTCCTTCACTAATATACATGGTGTGCTGCCATCCTGCTCCTAAATGTCCGCTTCCATGAAGGACTAAGCTTTTCCTGCATGGAAGAATAGTAAATTTGGGGGTATGTCTTATTGGGAGCATGGACAGATATCACTGTAAGAATTAAGATTGATGAATTGCATATGAAAAATGTATTAAATAAATGAATTTTCTAGGATGGAATAGTAACCAAGGTTATTAAGTCTGAAACTTAGACTCCCGTGACCAACTAACTTCCTACCTGGTATGAGTCAGGAAGTGGCAATTTATTACCTGAGTCCAAAAGTTAGTATTCTTCATTCTTTTATTAAATTATTTTTAGTTTTTTTCTGTGCTAGTCTTCTTCTACTGTTGAAGCTGCATATCTATCTATCCGTCTATCTATCTATCTATCTATCTATCTATCTATCTATCTATCTATCTATCTTTCTATCTACCTGTCTATATGCATGTTTGCGTGAGAGTGTGTATTTGTGCTTTCTCTCTATATGATTAAACATTCTTAATGTCATTGTTAAAAAAACATTAAGAAGTTTGTACATAAAGAAGACTTAACACCCTAACTATTAAACACACAACAGATTGAGAAAGGAAAAGTATTTCCTCTCCTAATCTTCACATTAAAACACCCCATAACCCTAACCTCAAAGTGTCTGTATAGTGGCAGTGCTAAGGGATGGTTTTTAGAAAGTTAAGGTATATGTCTAGTTTTGGGTGAAGGGGCAGAATTAGGGCTAGGGTCAGCAGCCATTTCTCATGAATCTGATGAAGTCCAGAAATTTTACTGTATGAAAGCACTTAACTAACTCTTTTGATATCAACTTACTTTTGGGAATTTCTTAGGCAAATATTTTTGATAAAGGGAAAGACATAAGTGAACATTTCTGGGAAAGAAGCTAAAGCATTATAAAAAGCAGGTTAGCAGAATTGTTTGTTGAGAAATGAGATTGATGAGAGAGAACAGGCCTTGTAGAAGCAAGGGAAAACAATGATAACAGTAACAAAATATGTAATAACATAATGAAGTAGTAGTAAATAGAAAGGCTGACAAGATATATATGGGAAAAATACTCCAAGCTGTTGTACAAAGACAAAAGGGGGAGAAACTGTGTCTGCACACAGAAGACCAACATAATTTATTAAAAGCATAACAATTAATCAATTAACCATAATTGCCTATAGCTAAATCACTGTACTATATAAAATGTACTTTTTATATAGTAGAGTGTTTTAGTTAAAGGCAATTATTGTTAATTGATTAATTGTTAAGGAGTTGAAGAATTTTTTGTACAAAAAAGAGTTTGTAAGAAGTTGTAATAAGTTGTTATGTTTTCTAAAGAAGTCGGTTGACAAAAGCATAATAAACCTTTTTGAAGCTAAAGTTGCGGTGATTTTGTATATATTTCATTTTATCCTATATTCGCTAGAGGTCGTTGTGGTTTTGTCAATGAAGTTTCTTTTCCACATCGGTGTGTTTGGCTGATAATTTATTAAAATATTAAGTACTTTAATGCAGAGTCTGTAGCAAAATAGCACAGAGTATCAGAGATTGTGTGTGACAAAAAATTCCAAAGAAGCTGAAATGCAAGAAGTACAAAATAATGTGAGACCAGTACTACTGTATGGGACAGGAAACTGGACAGTAAAGGCAGAGCAGTTAAGGAAGCTAGAGATGTTACAGTGCCTGTGATGGGTGGTAGGATGCACTCTGTGGTAGAGTTGAAGAAATGAGGACATAAAAGCAGAAGCCAATGTAGCTCCAATTGCAGAAAAAAATGAAAGAGAACAGATCACAGTGGTTTGGGCATGTGCAGAAAAGCTGAAGACAATCTGGTGAGGAAGATTTATGATAGAGAGAAAAAAGCAAGAGGAAAAGATGGTGTTCAGCAAAGAGGTGGAAGGAATGTGTGAGAGAAGACCTATGACAGTCAGGCATGAGTGTTGAAGAAGATAGGAGAGTGGCATTGCATAGGGAGAGATGGTGACAAGTGAGATGTCACCCTGACCCCATGTCGAAATTGGAAAAAAGAGGGTTGATAATAAAGATGATTTAATTTCTGGTTTGACAAGATTTCATGGGAATAATTGAAATGAAAATTGCCACTTCCTTATGTAATCAGTAAGTACATCTCACAAGGTCCACAATCCACAAATCAGCATATCTTATTAAGTTTACTATTACTGGAGATGCAGTCATTTAGACTATTTTCTTTTTTTACACACTGTAAAATATATTCAGTGAATTCACATGAATCCAAGTAAATATGGCATGTGGAAAAGGTGGTAAATTTGTTAAAAGGTATTATATGAAAACATGAGTGTAAGAGCTTCAGGGAATGGGTGTTTAAGTGAATAAAATAATGGTGAGGAGAGATGCAAAACAAGAATTCCCTTTAAAATGAGAAATTTTTCAGTAACAAATTAATGATTTTATGGGAAGTTGAATTGGTGAGTTAGAATAATTATATAGAAAATAACAGAAGGGATGAAGATACCAGCTTTAATAATGTATGCAAGCAGTTATGTAATTACAGTAAGGAATAAACTCTCGAGGTAAAAAAACAGTTTTTGGAAGTAGGACCCATGTTAAGTAAGTAAAAAGTAAAGATTATAGAGATATAGTAATAATATCGGGATGTGTTTTTCTTTTTTTATTAATCTTTTTATTAGGTTTTAAAACATAATCAGAAATGATAACATTTCATTTAAAGAATATAAAAAACGAATGGTAAACCATTAGATATAAAAACATAAAACAAGTATTTACAAAGGTGTTTACTAAATGAGAAAAATTCTAAGAAATGCCGCATTTTTCAAACATTGTGAGAAAAAACAATAATTGTTTATTTAATAGTTCTTTTAAATTGTCTAAGTGTTGAATGAGGAAGTGCTTCTTGCAGATCTTCAGACAATGGTGATAAGTTCCAGGTGACAAACTTCAGTTGCAATGTTCAAAAACTCATTAAAGAAATGAGTAGATTAATTCTTCCAGTTTATTGTTATTATTTCCCTTCCAATTGTTAGTATGCTCCACAGGATTGGATACTTCAATCTTGTAACACTCTCAGTGACCGGAGTATTGAAAATAACTATTGATTTAGTTAGAATAAATTTGATAGAAAATAGAGCTTGTAGGAAGATATTGATCTCCATCCAGAATGGCTTAATTATAACACATTCACAAAACATATGCTCCCAATCAGCTTTAGTGTCTTAACTTACATCACCAACAAACCAACTTGTTTTGGATATTAATTCTATTCTATGTGGAGTAAAGACATTTCTATGTAAACATTTCCACGAGAATAGTTTCCATTTAATTGAACAAGTGATTTGTTTGGATGATGATACAATTAGTTTTTTATCCTTGTCATTAGGGCTTTGTTGTTTATAAGTTTAAAGTAATTCCAATAGCATGCTTTATTATATTCAAATTCATTTTTTTATCGCATTATAAATTTTTGATAAAATACATTTTCCAGATGTTCTCTAATGTGCCATGAAAGTTAAAAGTTCAATTAAATTAGGAATGGAATTTCTCACTTATGGTTGCATAACTTCAATTTTGTGTTCCACAGACTGTCTACAATTTTGTATATGCAACCATAATTCATCTTTTATATCAAATGTATTAATTATGTATTGGGCAGAGGTCATGTTCCCTTTATTCATTAATTGTAACCAATATATCAGGTTATTTTCCTTGAAAGTAGTCATTGCAGATATATTTAGATTAGAAATATTACTTTGAGTAAAAGCTATTGGATAAGGAGAATACATGCTTTTGACATTGGATTTATGTGAATTAAAATTCTCAGAGTATTCAATAGAATAGTAATGTAATTATAATTAATTATTTGATTAGGGTTATTTATGAAATATTCTTTTAATAGCCAAATCAAATAATTATTTGGAAATAAATAATAATTAGAATGTTTACAGGAGTTAAATTGTATCCAAAAGTTTCCTTAAAAGTATTTCCATTTAGCAATATAGTAACTATTTGACCAAAGAATTATTGTTTTGATAACAGATGATAGGGAACATTCTTTTAGATCTGGTAACCCAAATACCCCCAAAGGACCAGTCTCTCATATGATGACTGAAAGATATCCTGGCCTTCTTAGTGTACCACAGGGACTTTAAAATTAAAGAATTAAATGTTTTATAAAGGTTTTAGGAGGGATAAAGATAATGATTGAACAATATATATAATTTTTGGTAGAATAATTATTTTAATTATAGAAAGTCCCTCATATGTAGTGTGTGTGTGCATATATATATATATATATATATATATATATATATATATATATATATATATATATATATATTATATATATATATATATATATATATATATATATATATATATATATATATATATATATATATATATATAGGTCTACTTTGATACAAAACACATTTCACTGAAACTCATTTCGTCAAAGCCTCATTTCATTGAAAATGAATTGCCTGAGCACAATTCACTGAAAGCTCACTTCATTGAAAATTCATTTGCCTGAAACTCATTTTGTCTAAAAAGGTATATGCCCTGTTACCCACTGTAGTGCAATCCTAGAGTTAGTATATATAGTAAGGGGGTGTGGGGGTACAGTCCTCCCACATTGGGGGGTGTGGGGGGCATAGCCCCCTTATTGTTTGGCTATATATTATCTTCTGAAAAGAGTTATTCATTCATCTTGTAAGTATCTATGTCTATGGTTTACAACATTTAAAATAGGTGGGGGAATATGCACCCCCACACCCCCCTTACTATATATGCTAACTCTAGGATCACACTACAGTGGGGAACAGGGCATATACCTTTTTTGACAAAATGAGTTTAAGTCAAATGAGTTTTCAATGAAGTGTGCTCAGGCAATTCACTTTCAGCAAAATGAGGCTTCGACAAAATGAATATATGTTCCACTTATTTATGAGATTCTCTATAGAAATTAAACTGCTATTATAATTGATGTATATTATTTTGTTAATGATTTCAGCAATAATTATTTGTAGATAATTTAATTTTGTTTCCTGGAATATTAAAACTTTTTTCTATAACATTAATTTTATAATTTATAGCTATGATTTTTGTTTTATTTTCATTAAAAGAAAGTCCAGATTTCTTCCGCAATGTTTCCATTAAAATAAAGGGAGCTGAAAGTGAACTATTACATTCATTTAATGTCAGAAGATTATTGCCTCCAAACGACTGGATTTTAGAAGTTAGGTTCTTATCTATGTGAATATCTTTAGTGTCTGGACATGATCTTATCAATTTGGCAAATGGATGTATAACTAAGGAAAAAGTAAAGGTGAAAATGGACATCATTGCTTACTTCCTTTAGAGATCTTAGTTGATTCTGAAGTAATTGAACCTGTTTTTACACCTGCATAGGAATTAATATATAGAAGATTAATAATTGTATAAATTAATCTGAGAAATTACTTTCTTCAAGTGCCAGTGAGAGGTAATTCCAATTAACTAAATCAAAAGCACTGTTAATACCCAGACTTAATACAGTTAAGTTCTCTTTTGTTTTATTTGCAAATCCAATTAATGTTAAAATTATTTTAATTTTGTCATTGAAGTTTCTATTTAAGATAAAACCAGTCTGGTTATCATCAAGCAGGAGTGGAAGAAATGTTTTAATCTGTCAGCATGAATGGACATAATTTATAGTCTATGTTTAATAAAGAGATTGGTCTATAACACATTATGCAGGATCTTTATCTGATTTTAAAATTGGGGAAATCAGGATATATTTCCAAGAAGGAGGAACGTTTTGTAAGACAGGAGAGTATGATAGAATGATTATCATCTCTCATCATAACTTTTATGTTATAATAGAAGGAACAGAAATAGAAAAGAATGGAATAGGAGTGTAGTATATGAGTATGATAGAAACAAAGGGCAGATAAGAATGAGGTATGAGAAGTTTATGAAAAATAACTATTATTTACATCCCTTGCAAGAACTGGAAGAGACCAAGATAGTGGTGGCTAGGTGCAAGTAGAAAAGGTTTGAACAAATGTGAAAGTAAAAGGAATGTAAATATTTTTTGAAGAGATTGTCATTGCAAAGTATCTACAAAGTATGAAGTATAAAGTTCACCGGGAACAGTCTTGTGATATTTGTGAAGAAGAAAACTTTAGAAATGTATTTGTTAAATGTTAAAGAATTCAGGGGTTTGAGGAAATGTGCAAACAATATTGTAAAGGAAAATATTTTGAAAGAGTGAATATAGATATTATAATGTGTAGATTTTATTGAAGTGAAAAAATTGTGAGATTGAAAAAATGGACATAATTATGTTGTTATGAAATATGGATAATTTAGAAGAAGAAATGTGATGATTTTTTATAATTAAAAAAAGTGCAAATTGTTGAAGTGATATAGTTAACATGATTATGGCATAAGTCATATGGGATAAACAGAGAATATGAAAATGTTTTCCTTGTTTGTTTGTTTTTTCATTTAGATTTAAAAATTATTTGATATAAAATAAAGAAATATGTAAACAAATTGTGTCATACTACAAAATGGTGTGCAAACATACTATTTGTTGAACCACTAACATTGTTAGTATCTCCGGATTACACCTCCCCCCAGTGCTAAGCAACCCTAACCAGGGAAGATGTTGGCCAGGGGAAAGTGACTAATACTGCAGGATGAATAGAGATATACAGGAAGTTGTTTCCTTGATGTTTGTCAGAAAATGATGGCTCTTTGCTGAAAATAAGTACAAATGTTTCAGAGTCTGACCTTTGCTGCAATGTTTTCATGACATGTATCATTTATTTCAAACTTTTGCATTTGTATAACTAGATTTCTAAATATTGTAACTGTATTATTTGAATAGTAGGCATTGTATCAGTGCTATGGTTCTCTTCATTTATTTGGGATATTTTCTGTTGCTGCAGTCTGAAACAGGGGTTTCAGCTAAAAAAAAAAGACTGCACCAGCCCACTTACTCATTTACTGTATGTATTCCCTTTCCCTAAAGTGAGGTGCTAAGAAGCCATTAGTCTAACAATGTGTTAGTCAAATGATCAGAACAGAAAAGTCTTTTTTTGATACATTTTTAATTTAGCAAGGAATCAATGTATTCCTAAGACTTTCATCATATTGCATATAGAGTGGAAAGATTTTGCATCAAAAATTCAAAGTAAGGGCCTGAATTGTAACTTTGCAAAAATAAGTCAACTAAATACATACATTAATGTAATAAAAATTAGCAAAGACTACTGTATTGCGTAGTGTTGTTTGCACAAGTTTTATTTTTTTTTTAAGATAGAGCCCCAAGGTAAATGATAAATATATATAGTTATTCATATCAGACATTAACAGTTATCAGAGACAAAATAAACAGAAAAAAAATATAATAATAATAATAATGAAACCCTCAAACTAATTTTCAGGTTACTGTCATTTGATAGCTATCTCGGAGAAGGGCAAGGTTTTGATCTGTAAACCTGATCATTGCAATTTCATATGGTGCAAAACTGCATTGCTTATTCAGGTAAATATAATGTTAGCACCAGTGTAAATGGTTGACAGGTCTTCCCTTTATAGATTGCACTTCTAGAAAAAAATCACATGTTTATATACCTTTGAGACTCAAGATAGCTGCCACTGGGTTTAGATTTAGCTTGTCCTTTGATCAGCACTTTCCATGGCATTTGTTTCCAGATTACCCTTCTCCTTGGTAAAGTTTGACAACACTTTTTATAGTTTAAATTCAATGTTTTTGCTCTATACACATGCCACTTCAGCACTTTAGTCCACCCCATAAAAGTGCCTTAAATGTCTTGAAGTTTTTAATTGCAATTAGCCTCACTTTATTCTATTGCATCCTCAATGTCCCTTTAACTTATTTGACTTCTCTTTTAGCTTCCACTTAAACTAATGCAACTTTTCATATTATTTCACTTTTTCTAATATTTTTAGCAGTGTTTTAGTTTGATGACAACTGTGTCAGACAAGTTAATGTGGTGGCATAAGCAGCTAATCTGTCTTACCAGCCACCAGAATGACTTGCCTCTGTATATTATTGGCTTATTTGTACAAAAATTCTTTAACAGAAATAAAAGCAAAATAAAATTTTATTTAGTAAATGTGTATCAGTGACAGGATATGAACATAAAATCCTAGATAATTATAAAACAAGTGATGATTTTCACACTAATGAAAAATAAACTTATAAACTAATTTAATACAATCATTTTTAATAAGATCAATGCAATATTTAGTGAATATCTATTTATATGCTAACTTTTTAGCTGTTATCAGCATTCTTTCTATGTGTAAAAACTATGGTCATGTACTCTCTGGGGGGTATATTTTATAATTAGTAACTGCCTCTTTCTTCCTGATATAAGAGGAGGATAGATCAGTCAAGGCCATTCAGTATTTCTTCAAAGGAGTTAACATAATGCCAAGGTTAAAACTGCACTGGCAAAGATGTTTCTTGCTAGGCAGTCTCTCTTTGAAGTGCTTTTCATAAGTCAGTGGAGAATGTACTTGGCAATGATACAATGATTATCTGGAATCCTGACAATAAGCCTTAGCTCCCAGAGTGATGTCAATCAGAATTTTGCAGCAAATCTTAAAAAGGCAAGTGAATGATATGTTACAAGAGGTGTCATTCATTTCTATCTACTGTAACCTGGCTAGAAAGTAAGGAGAATTTGTTAGTAAACAGCAACACTTTTAGCAAATAGTTGATTTTGTATTTTCTCTATAATGCTGTTGGAGCAAAGTTATATTCATTTACTTGTATATTATTTGGCCATCAGCATACTTGCATAGTAAAAAAAAAAAAGACTGTACAAACCAATCGACATTGTCAGGTTACTTCTCTTAATTATGTTTGCTATAAACAGGTACTATATAGCTGTGAAATAGTTCATTAATTATTCTGGATTATCTTTCTTATAAAGATATTCGAGATCTGTGAACATTTACAATGGTGAAAAAGAAAAGTTTTTCTTTTTCAGATGACGTGCTTCTTATGAGTTGTTAAACTGAAAACCATGTATGAAACACAAAATGAAACAAAGCCATTCCACAAAAGGGATGTGGATATTAAACACAGCATGTACATGTCATGAACAAGAATAGCTAAATACCTGTTAATGAAAATGAAATTACATTATATTTCAAAATGAACTCACCTTGCCATTACTACTTATTTGTAAAAGAATAATCCAGTTTACCTTTCTGTCAAGTCATATTGGGGATGTGGCTGAAGTTACTTTGAATGTCAATGTCCTGAATGGGCACATACAAGAGACACAGTAGGCCAATGGAATGAGTTGAGATGTTAGATGCCACCAAAATGTCTTTCAGTTGTAGCTTTAGCATCTTTGTGCAGTTTTTGCTCCCTTACATTATCCTGCACCCTTCTACCCAGTGCTCCATATCTGTGCCAGCTTACTCAGATATATAGCTGGGGCCAGTCATAGACCCTGAGGTAATCATGGGGGTCTTGGCTGTCATCATTGACCGGAAGTTTTTACACTTAGGTCTACCCATTTCTCCTCCCTTTGCAGTTTTTATGTTTGCATCTAAGGCACAAATGTGCAGTGGGGTAAGCACATAGGTGCCGGAAGCTGTTAAAGACTGAGGGGGGTGGAGGGTGAGAGGGGGACTTAGTGAACTAAAAACGGCAATTTTTTGTAACTATTTGCTACCACAAGATAGGTTCACTTGGAGGACATTTTAAGCTTAGCCAATTCCCTTTTGGTGCTTGAATTAACATTTTCTGATTGGTCTTAGCTAGCCCCATGACTGATAATTGTATATTAGCCCTACTGAGAACAACTGTGATCATGCCATAGATAATTTGAGGGGGCCATGTAACGGATGCAACATTTAGGAACTGCCTCTATCCATTAGTGGCATAAAGGGAAATCCTGGAGTACATTTTCTATTACCCATCCTTCATTCCAAGTTGCATTTGAATATGGATGGATGAGCTTTGCTTTATTTTTATGGATATTCTGTTCTGGAACAGTGGTAGCCTCTATGATATATATCCATCTCTCCACAATGTAAATACCTGGACTGAGTATTCCTAATGCCATTTGACTTGCTGATGTTCAGCAGGTCCATCTGGATTATGTCGGAGGATGCTTTGTATGCCAAACATGTCACCTCTAAGCACTCTGTAGGATACTGAGTATAGTAATAAATCTTTGAGGTGGTCCATACAAGACCTATTGTTTAGGACTTGTATCCTTTTAGTAAGGTATCTCTGAAGGTATTCCAATTGTTGCATGGGGCTGGACAGATACATACCAAAGTAGGCATTATACAAAATGATTGACATAATGAGAGCTTTGTAAATGGGGACAACAACATCTCTACATCTAGTCACAATCAATTTGTTTATAAGCTGTGCAATATAGAAAGGCTTTCTTATGACTCTGGGCACATGTTGGTCAAAAGTTAGGTCACAAAACACACGTTCCCAAATGCCAAACAATTGGATCAGTTCTTAGAGGGCATTGTCATGATTTTGACACCAGTTATTATTTGGGACAAACTTTCCTGCATGATGGTTAAGTCATTTGGGGATTCAATAACTTCTACTAGCTTGCAGTCATCTCAAACTTAGCTGGTCAAAGCTCTTTGGTATTTCTTTTTACTTTTGAGATGTATATGCCAAACAGAAAAAGTCTCAATATCGAACCCTGGGGGACTCCATTGGTAAGTGGTCTCTTCCCCTGTTTTGATCTCCTGCATCCTGTGAGCCAAGTTGGCAATGCAGCTGGTGATGTAAGTGTTTTCTCCTACATTATTCATCTTTTGTACTACATCTGAGTAGAGGATTGTGTCAAAAGGCTTGGCCAGGTCAAGGTAATGTGGTGTGAACTGTTTTACCTTCATCCATTGCTTTAGTAAAAAGAGTAAAGCTTAAAATTTGCCCATGATTTTGAGCCTTTCACACTTTACTCTGGGGCAGTTTTCAAACACATTTTTAGGGCCATGCATACACGTATGTATTCCTTGATTCACTTTCCTGATTGTATTAAATTATATTCCTTGTATAATACAGCACACTTGTTAGACTTAAGTTAGAGTGCATTTAAAATGTATTGTTTAAACATTTTTCCAGTATGCAATAAAACAAAAACGCATTAACCAATAATGACAAAACTGCCCTATTCAGAACATTTCCATCATAAAGGTCTACTTCCACACACAACTGCATTTGAAATTTGTTTAAACATTTTTCCAGTAGGAAATGAAGCTAAATGCATGTGCCAATAATGACAAAGCTGCCCTATTCAGAACATTTCCATGATAACAGTCTGCTTCCACACACAATATATAAATACAGAATCACAGTAGACTGTAAGCCATAGTCATGTTGCACAGCTTCTTGAACTTATTTTCAATTGGTGGGGGGGGCAAAAGGCCAAAAACCAGGGACACATTTTAAACATTGTGTGCATAAATTTGGAAAGTTTCTTGCAGAAAATGTTACCACCATGCATTGTACTGCCAAGTCTTGAACCCAGAAACCTGTTCACTACACTCAGTGTAACATACCACTAAGCTAAACCAGCAGTTTCTTGAAAAACAGGAAGACAAACTTAAATGACCATCATATCATTTAGCGAATTCAGTTCTCACTTCTCACCATAGCTCTCAACCTCTTAGCACAAAATACAGAACAAAGCCAATAATGGGGGAATATGACAGCTTCTGAAATCCATTCCCATTCAAAAAAACAGCCAGAAATAGGTGTGCTGATGTCATCGCGGCAGTTGGAGGCATGAAGGCACAGAAAACGAAAGGGGCAGAGATATGGATGATCTGCAAAAGTGGGAGGTCTCCCCTCCCCCCGCGCTCTATGGTTCCAGCACCCAAGGGTAAGCAGAATATTTCCCCAACTCCATGTCAACTCAGCCAGGCTCATCACCCTTACCCTCATTGGATAATACTCCCATGTGGTGACTGCTCTCTCCATCAGGGATTGTCGTTAGGAAATCCAAAGTAACTGCCCAGCTCCCCATGATGGACACATTCATCCTTCCCTTTCTGCCTTCCTGTCAGTTGCTTGAGCCCCTAATTGATCCTGGGTCTGTTGGGGTATAGTCAGGGCTTTATCCCTCTATGCCACTGGGGCAGCTGAGCTGTAGCTTTTGGATCTGCCAATTTTGCCAACATTGGGATCGCAGTCATCACTGACCTTACTTCACCATCAGACAACATATTAGTTCTATGAGAAGAGATGCAGTGGCCCTCATGAACTGCAGTATTCTTGTTTCATCTGAAGAAAACAGACTAATAAGAGGTATTTGATAATTTAACTAGTGCATTACATATGTTTTCATCGTTTAATATGAACTTGTTAAAAAGAAAAGACATGTTAAACTTTGCGCTGATGGGAGTTTATTGTTTTGGTTGGAATTTCTTGTTAAAGAAAATTTTATTTTATGACATGATTGAAGGGAAGATGGCTTTACTGAGAATTATTTGAAAGTGAGATGCAATTGCAATATAAAATGTTTTATGTATATTCTTGCATAAAACAAAGAGCTATAGACAATAGAAATGGCAATGAAATTTTAAAGGCTTTCTGGAAAACTTTCTGTTATATATAATCTGCATGCATTTCATCTTAGGTAAATGAAGTTGTAATTAAGTAACTATTTAAAGTTAGGTTAACTGAAAGACGTTTATTTGTATCTTTCAGTTATTTGGTGTTCACCTGCTTGAAAATCAGCTCGCAGTTGAATGCTTGTCAATGTATTTTATTGTGAGACAAGAAACAGATATGCTTCTTTAAACATACTTTCTCCATGTTTGTGCAACATTGGATTCAGTATACCTACAGATTAGAAGTGAAGAAAGAAATCCCATGTTGGGGGCACAAAGAGGGTCCTCCTCTTGCAAAAAAAAAAAAAAAAAAAAAAAAAGGTTTTAAAATCTTAGTGCCAATTTTAAGTTTTGTTGGAGTTGAATGATTTGCAATTGGTAGGAGAAGCATGGGCAACTAATGTTCCAACAAATAAAAAGATCTGGTCTTCAGTCAAATGCTGGGCTTTCTTTAAGTTAGTATATTCAAGTAACCTGGGCTTGCCTGAAACATTAGGTGTACAGCAGAGTGGGTGGGTTGTAATGCTAGTGTGTTCTCACCTTTTTATGGTCCAATATTTTTGAGTGATCATGAATTAGTTATTCATATAGGAAGCATCACTTAGTGACTTAAGCAATGACCACCAAAATAGTTGTATATTAAATGCACTAAGGCAGGTATGTTGTGGACCAAACATGGTACTGTCCAAAAAGAAAAAAAAGATTAACCAGAATGATGTCCATGTCAGATGGAGGGTATTCTGTTCAAAGCCTTCTTAGAAGAAAGACAAAGCCTGGTTAGAACAAAGACAAACCTGTAGAAGTAGGTCCCATAGGCTGTCTGTCAGGGGGATATAAGGGCAAAATATGGGGATATGAACTGTAAAAAATAATTACATTATGCAAAGTTCTCTGTTCAGAATAGGATGAAATAAGGGTAATGTTCTTGGAAATTGTGTAAGCAGTATTAATAAGTTTTCTAAGACTTACGATGTAATCAGTAAACTATTAAATATCAGGGGTGGTCTTATAAAAAGTTAGTGGATGACAGTCAATAGATATAATGCCCTGATGTAAAGGAGGAATTCTATAAAATCTTTAGGAAAATGAAAATACTGGGTAGTTATTCTGGAGAGTCAGCAGGAAGTGATGTCATGTTTCTACATGAGCAGTTTCATATAGTTGCCAGATATTTTTGTATTTTTTCTGTGAAAGTGTTAAGGCTCTGTTGAAAACATACTGTATGAGGGATAGTATTCCATATTTTGTCTGCGTGACTAAACAGTCACTAAAGTTATTGTAAGACTTTTACTATCACAAAGTGGTTTTGATTTTTTGATATGAGCGGTCTAATATGCATTTTAGTGTGATCTCTGATAAAAGGACATTTTTATGAAGGTGAGCAGCAAACTTATCTAATTTCTGGAAGCATTGTTCAGTTTTTTAATATTTTTTCAGCATAATGACAGGAGAAGCATATTTGTACTGCTATCAGAAAAATATGTGCTGCAGTTAACACAGGTGCTTCAGACAAGTATGGCTTTATTTTATGAGGCGATCCAAGTTTTTCTTTTGCTTACTATAGAGTGCATGTGACAATAAGAAATTGCATTTGGATCAATAATGATCTTAACAGTTTTCTGTGGGATAGCTATGCAATAAGAGCATTATTTAAGTATATTATGTCAATGGTAGTGTCATTTCTGTATATCTTTGTAAGCAAAGAATTTTTGGTTTTTGGTATTAACTGCAATTGCTCTAGCCACGTTTTAACTTGTTATAGGATTGTGGTGTGATAATTTGAAGTTCTGTCAACTCTTACATGCACTACCACTGAGTCAGTGGCATGTTGACCAATTTTGCCACTATCAGTAATGCTATGCATTTCATTGAGGGTGACAAAAAGAAGTGGCCCTCCGAATTATTCTTGAGGAACTCTATTTGTAATGGATACAAAAGTAAAATATGTACCTTGCTATTTTGCATCTGAGTTCATAGATGTAAATCACTTTTGACATATTTTATCATATTGTGACTCATATTTATGTATTTATTTATTTATGTTTTGCTTATTGTGAAGTATTTGGTGAGATGTATTAAAAACCTTTGACAGATGGAGGAAAAAATGAAACCACAATATGATGCTTTTTTCTGTTGTGTTATAATATGCTCAACAGTTTCAGTAATGATGTGTTTGTACTCGACCCAGGTTAGAAACATGTTGAACTAAAGATAGTAGGGTACCATTGTTAAACGTCTAAATGACCTGATGGTGTATGTATTTTTCTAATATTTTAGAAAGAAAAATCATGGCTCTCTTGCGCGATGGCATAGTGCCCTGATTGCATCACAAGTGGCCATGGTTTGATGAGTGGCTTTGGCACAAAGAATAACAAGGCACAAGGAGAGAAAAAGAGGAATGAGCCTGCTCACCACTCTGTAGGAAGTGGGAACTGTGCTCACTTGGGGTACACAATAGAATTTTTTTTTTTCTGTTGGTGAAAACACCTCCCATGCTTAAAAGTTGGTGTGGAGGTTGGCTTGTCAGCACCATCCTCTGTTAAAGTGAAACAACACCCTGCACAAATGACCCACTGCACATCCCAGTTTCCCTTACAGGGCATTTATGGAATGTGACATGGGATTAAACAAAAAAAAATTCCTTGAATGAGCTGTGATTGCTTCTTAAATCATGGTTGCATCCAGCTATGTCTTACTATTGGTGATAAGGAAATGAATTGGCCAGGTGGAGGGGCTGATGCTCCACAGGCAGCAGATGCAAAGATTGCAACATAATATTTTAGAGAGCAGAGCATGGTGATAGTTCTACAGCTGCATTTACTTCCCCACAACATGAGCATGGCTGTGAATCATACTATTATAGAACAGTAGAGCTCTGTATACCTGAACAAGCATTGTACTGGTTGGTGTTACTTTCATGTATCCTAGTCAATAATGAATCCTACCACTTTTCTGAGAACCTTTCATAGAATCTTTCTATGTTTAATATTCATAATATAGGAAAAAAACAACCAGATTTCTATTTCAGTTTATTCTTCATCTACATTTTTGCTTAATTTCAAAATTATACTGCAATGAACTATTTTATTTTAAAAATTACTTCTATAACACATTGTAAAACATGACTTTATATGCAATAACTTCAGTAAGTTCTATGCCAATATCTTAGTATTTGTCTTACATAACTTTGGTTGAGACCTTAACATAATCTTCTATCACAATATTCACAATATTAACTGTTCCCTTTGAGTCTGTAAGTAGTTTGCTTTTCTGCTTCTGAATCTATGTTTATCATAGAATTAGTTTGGCTGTCTACTAATAAGTGTAAATGTGTATTCCGTACTTTTATCACTATCTTCTGTCTCTGTCCATTGAATCTGTATTTGTTCACAATATTTTTATGTTTTGCCTCATATATTCTTTTCCTGTCACAGCTGTTCTGTATGTACCATTGCATATCATTTGTCGATTTACATACTCTAGCAAAGTTCTTATAACTCCTAAAGTTTGTGCACAATCTTTCCAAAAGGATGGTTACATTGCCCTTTTTGTAACTATTTGCCACGGTCCTAATAAAAACACAAACGCCCAAAGACATTTGATGACTTTTATTGTAATGGAAATGAATAACAAACATCAAACTTTATTGAGGCACACATAATCCAACATTGCAACAAATAAGATAGTAAACATAAGGGCAGTGCTCCCGCTCACCCTGAATAAGCAGCATCCCCCACTTGCTCACTTACCCTAGTAATCATGAAGGCAGCATCCCTGCTCACCTTAATATCATCAATTCCAATTTCCATTCCAAATCATAGTAATCCTGAAGGCAGCATCCCCGCTCACCTTAATATTATTATCAATTCCATATTTCCATTCCAAATCATAGTAATCCTGAGGGCAGTGTCCACTCTCACCTTAATCTCATCATCAATTCCATATTTCCATTCCAAATCATAGTAATCCTGAGGGCAGTGTCCACGATCACCTTAATCTCATCATCAATTCCATATTTCCATTCCAAATCATAGTAATCCTGAGGGCAGTGTCCACTCTCACCCTAATCTCATCATCAATTCCATATTTCCATTCCAAATCATAGTAATCCTGAGGGCAGTGTCCACGATCACCTTAATCTCATCAATTCCATATTTCCATTCCAAATCATAGTAATCCTGAGGGCAGTGTCCACAATCACCTTAATCTCATCATCAATTCCATATTTCCATTCCAAATCATAGTAATCCTGAGGGCAGTGTCCACACTCACCTTAATCTCATCATCAATTCCATATTTCCATTCCAAATCATAGTAATCCTGAGGGCAGTGTCCACGCTCACCTTAATCTCATCATCAATTCCATATTTCCATTCCATTTCACCCAACATCAAATCACCATCTCAATTCCAAATCATACTGAGGTGGACAGAAGAGGGTCAATCGTGACCCTCTTCTTCTCCCACAAGCCCAAAGGGCTGTTCCCCCTCAGACCATACTTCCTTCCAATAGAACCTCCACCTTCAAACCCAGTTAGGGTTAAATAAATCCAGCCCAAATTAATTGAAATGAACTGCATCTGAACTGTACCACACCAGATTCCTGATAAACAACCCCAAAATTCATTCCATTGCATCTAATTGCTGCAAGCCTAACTGTCCCAAAAGACAACAGAATGACCCAAGATGATGATCCTTCTAACAGCAATAACTAAGTACCACTTAACTGAAGCCTCATTGTGCACCACTCCAACCAGAACTGCCACCCCAACATAATCTATTACCTTAGCATCCACTTCCTTCAAGCCAGTAGCTAATGCCCTCTAGAGTTCAGCCAGGTATGACCAACATCACGCATCCCTCTAACAACTCAGACATCCAGCACTAACATGCTTCCCCCATCTGGGACCTTGCTGGGGAACACCGTGTCAACTGGAATGCCCATTGCCACACCACATCTTGGTAACGAAAAGAAAAACAGTCAGTTCAATGAAAATTCTTAACCATTCCATACCCTGGCAGTATAGTAAACCATGGACCCTGCTGTAACATCCAAGAAAAAGATGAAGTTTACCAAACATCCCTCCCATAACCTTACCACTCCCAGCACAGAATTCAGAATATACCCAACTGCAATTATTTAAACAAACGTAATCCAAACACAGCCTCATGAAGACTATGCTTCCTAAAACCCTACCTACAAAATTTTCTCATGCATAAACAAAATGGCTCTTGAGAAACTCCCTCTCAACCATAATCTAGTATCTAACACTACCAATACCTACTTAAAGGACAAATTAGTAACCCCCAAATTACCCCGTGTAATGAACAATCACCATTTCCTATCACCAGAGCACCTCATGGCCCTCTACCAACGCCATAAAGTAAATAGGTAACTGTACCCCAGAATTCCACCTCATACTAACATGCCTACCTGCATACTTACCAAATAAAATTACCTGAAAGTTCCATACCCACTAATCCAGCAGTCAAATAATTCAATCGCAGCTACATCCTCAAGCTTCCCATTGGTGCCCACTGACATTCCCCTTCTTGCAACCTCACAGTGTGCTGTTCCAACAGCCTAAAACTCCTTCCTAATAGTGATCCCTGAATGGCCTCGACTGCCAACCAAATTCATCAAATGCACTGTATGGATCAACTTGACTTCAATAAGTACTAAACAAACAACCCTGCTCACTCAGCTACCCAAGTTAACCTAATAACAGAGCACCCATGGCTGTGGTAGAAAATAAAACAAAGGTAGTTTGTATGTGCAGCAGTAACCTTAAAACAGGTAAAATACCTCTTAAGGGAGAACTTCATCAGCTCCTAAACAAAGCCCTGTCAGGTCATCCCACTACAGTATAGCCAACCCAACCTCCCAGCTCCCCATGTATCCATGAACTACCCGCATACCTGCCATGCCCCTTTGAACTCCACCACTCTTAAGTCATACGTAAGTAACCAATTCCTATGAGTCCAAAGAGCCACTCAAGGATATCCATGGCCCCCAAAGTTAAGTGCCCATAACCTGGTATGCAGCATTAAGTAACACCTACTTAAGAAACAGATTAGTCTCCTGACAAATACAACATCTGGATCAATCCCCCCCTTCATAGAAACCTCACTTGTCCTCTTATAAACTATGGAACAAATAGCTGGTTAACAGTAAATTCACTCCAGGGATTTTTCCCATGTCCCCTTTTGAATTAGGCATAAAGCATCAGGTGCTGCCCTTGAAATACATTGACTAACTTGCCAAGCCTTAAACCATCAGTGTAGAATTTTTTTTAATAATTTTGAGCATCCTTATTAAAATTGTTAGTATCCCATGAAAAGTGAGCCACTTTACCTAAAGTGCTCCACATTACATTATAGTTGATCACATACCAATGAAATGCACCACCTTTGTTCAGCCAACTCTGGATCACCTTGGGCTCCACTACCACTGGGCTGTACTTCTCTGTTGTCTGTTTTGCAGATCCCCCTAGGAAAGAAAGAAACTGTAAATTCTCTGAGCACAGTGAAAAAAAAAAATTAATGACAACATTAAACACTATCCGAGGCCTACAATGTTTATCAACTGCCCAGACACCAGACTGACCCAGAGCCTCCATCCCAAAGAGACTGGAACCTTGGAGGCTTCCCCTTTGAGTTACTTTGCTCTACAATCCTCTTTAACCCAACCTGCTCACAACAGTGACCTCTAAAGCACTTAAAACAAGCTAATTACCCCTTTAACAGACCCATACCTCACATATTTAACTCTTGCTCTTACAAACATTGCGTTTGCCTGAATGAAGTGTGCATCCTCATGCACACCAGTTCACTACTGTCATCTGCAAAGAGGCTGACCCTAATTACCAGAAACCTCCACCTGTATGAAAACAGACTACACATATAAAAGCAGGCCACACATCTGACTCATCATGATGTAATCCTTCAAACATCGACAGTAATATTCCCTTCCTCCCAAATCACCCATTAATCCAGTACCCCAGATGCAACAGCCACCTCACTGAGTCACTGCCCATGCAAAGTGCTGACCTGAACCACCTGTCAAATCAGCTGCCGCAGTGCAAGTAATAAGAAGACAACACATACTCATAGCATTATCCCCTTACAACAAGTTGTCCCCAACAATCATTACTTCGCCTAAACTCAATGTGCCATCAAACAGCAAATGCTCTCAACCTCAAACTATGGTTTCCATACCTGTATGGGTTGTAAAATCACTGAAAGAGACATGAAGTCCGAAAGCAAAACAAATAATAATAAGTACATCTGCAGAATGTCATAGAGGTTCACTCTTTCACTCTGAATCCCTAAAATGGCTGCAGGCATCATCAGCTTAGAAAGGTCACAGATTAGTGTATTCATAAAACAACCTTCATTAATTAGTACTACTCTTAAGTATTAACAAATCATTGAAGTAGATGTTAAAAAAAAGCACATGGGTAATTGGTCATTAAATGCATGTCATCGCAGTGTGTAATCAGCTCAGAAGAGGAAAAGAAAAGGAGTCACAAGAAATGGTCTTGTCTGAAAGCTATTCAGAGGCATGACACTTTACAAAGTGAATGTTTTGCAGGAATGCCTTGAGTCTTGAATAGAAACTTAAAATAAACAGCCCTTACAGGTTTTGAACCCAGGACCCTATACACTATGGTCAACCACTAAGCCATGACAGCTATATGAAAAGTGCAAAGATCAAATCACAAAGGCAAAACAAGATTCAGTGGGGGGGTCACAATTTATCTAAATCGTTTTGTAAGACACAATAATTTCTCATGAAGACCCATTCATAATATAGGTTAATTGTGTACATTTCACATGATTAAAGCTAATAAATTTGACCACAGTATGTGCTGAGATGTTGCATATGCCTTGCATGTAGTCAGAAGGGGAATGCATACATTATTTCTTCCCTTTATCCTGCATTTTCAAACCACTGTTCAGCGTATACAGTCAGGCTGGTAGGACTATATTTAGAAATGCAAATTTTTTTTTGTTTGTTTTTTTGTATAAACCTCACAGCAGAGAAGGCACTTTTCTGTGACTTGTTTGCTTACTTTGTAGTACCTGTTCTTGCTGTACTGTGGATTGCTACAAAAATAGCAGCCAAAAACACAATATTACAGGTGTTGCATACGACTGCTTGTGAACCCATGGGGGATGAAAAAGAATGACAGTATCTCATCTCTTTGCAGTTTAACCTAACTGCCCTTTATCCCTTGTCTTGGAGTGTACCCTTGCTTTTCATACACAACATAATAATAAAAAAAAAAAAATGTTCTGTTTCACTCTCACCTTGGAACAAACGTATAGCACTAACAAACCTTTGGGGAAGCACTCCTTTACAGCACTGTTTCTATCACACTCACCAGCCTCACAAACACATATGTAGAGCAATTAACTACCATGTCCCTTTTTTTTTTCTCCTTCTTTATTAATATAGCCATGGTCCACACATGTGCAGACAGCATCCACAGCACCCTAAAAGCCCATGAAGCACCACTCTACAATTAAGTCACTCCACACAATTAGCCAACAAGGCCACATGACAGGAAGCATACAAAGCCCCCAATGTTAACACTATGAACGTAACTCAAGTAATGAGCCTCTAGTGCCTCTACATCCACACTCAAAGTGACATGACCATTAATTACGGCTGCTTGCATGGCTGTGACTGTATACCTTAGAGGCTTGACTGCAGTCAAATAAATGTGTACATCAGAGAAACAAAGAAGTGGGGACCATCATGTCGAACCATTGAGAAGACATCCACACATGGCAAGTGTGTTTCTCTTATCCTTTTGTCTTTGTCTCTCTACTCTCATGGCAATGTACCATCTAACCCATCTGAGCTGTTAATTGGACAGCCCTGAGCAACCTTCCCAACCATACAATGAGTATTTGCCTTTTTGTTTTAATAAGAAAGCCGTCTTTCCAGCTGAACTGTGCATGCACCAAGTCCCCGCAGCTGATGTGCACTCAGGACTGGCTCCTACGTCAGCAGCTGCAGTCTTATTTATTTATTTATTTTTTCCCCTAGCCCCAGGGAAACCCACTAACCCTGCCAGTGACAGAAAAGTCCCAAGGAAACCCACAAACCCCACCAGTGACAGAACTAAAGCCTCAACCCAAAATAAAGACTTGTACCCTTTTTTTTTTTTTTTTATTTTGATCTTCAGCGGAAGTGCTCCACATTAAAATGCTGGGTCTCACTGCAGTTCAGTTTGCCACAGTCATAGGTGAGAGTGAGACTCAACTAAAGTGCGGTATGAGAATGCAACTCTGATCTTGGGAGCAGAGAGCCCACCCATCATGCAGAGGAACAATTTGTAACCAGTATTGAATTGTGCCTGCTACCACAAGTGATGAGATAACCGTCCATAGCATAAGAGAGGCATAACCAAGAACTGAACAATGCAATTCACCAGCATACAACCTCCCAAAGCGCTAGGACTACAGGTACGCGCCACCATACCCAGTTATATTGTAGATCAACGGCACCCTCCAACTCGCTAGTGGGCAGGCATGAATGATAACACCAGCCCAGCCAGCCTGCAAAACACCACTACTTGCAATGGGCCTCCACCAAAGGACAAAGTAACAGTTGAACACCCTAAACCCACGCTATCCTACCAACAAACCACTTCTCTGGATTAAACACTTAAACCACAGTAAATTCATCCTACTTATGGGGGAAAAAAAAGGCTGACTGCATGGACTGACCACTAGCTCGACATCAGTCCTATCCATGCAGCATCAAGCCTCCAGGCTAACACCAGCAAGAAACAACACCAGTAAGTAACTTAACTAATATCCTACATCTAACGCTGACAGTAGCTACCATGAGCCACTTACTCCCATCACATTAACAACATCCCCAACAGCCACCCTCACCTTACTGCTTCCCCCAGTCTTAACCATCTCCCCTTCCTTCACTGCAAAAATGGGGTAGCAAGAGAGAGAGAGAGAAAAATTCTCTTGCAGCTATGACCCCTTGCATGCCCACTCAAGAAGAAGTTGTACTCACCTGTATGTCAGGGAAACCACCCAAGGCCTACCTTTACCCACCTCAGGTCATCAGGACGTGATCTTGTGTCAACAAGACCACAGCAAAATGTGCTTACTCATATCAATTTCCCTTACAAAACCCCTTAAGACCTACCTCTAAGCCTTACCTCACTTCCTCCCTCAGCTCCCACCTTAATTACCACTTTCCTACCTGCGCCCTACCCACACAAACCCAACCTACTTATCACCCTACACAGCCCCCCTCCCACTTTACCCAAGCAAGATCGTCCCGTGACAAATTCATCTGTTCCCAAACTTCACTTACTGCTACTTTTCCTGCATTGTGTTAAAACAATATTTTGTTTGTATGTTGTTTTATATTTTCCATTTGCTTAATGATTTGGCATTTCTACAGTTTTCTCTTTATGCACACTTTTTTTCTTTCTGTGTTTATACCAAGTACCTTACTGTATTTATGTTTTCAGTTTGATTTCTGACAGTTTTTTTTTAAAGACCATGAAAAGTCTGACAGCTTGTGAATGTGAACTTGGGTTCAGCGAAGTTCTTTTTCCTAGATGAGTAATGTGGCATGTATTTCTGAATTGTGATTCCTGATTTATTTTTATTATTTGGAAATGTATAGTTTTTTATTAATTGCTTTAATCTGTTGTAGTGCATAACTGAGTCACTTCTGAGTTTTCATTCTAGTTCTAAATGTTTTTACACATCAAGCAGCATATTACCCAGGTCTGAAATAACTGGTACTATTCTATTTCCAAGAATCTGCCATTCTGTGCTACCATTGATTTGTGTTTCTTATAGTTAGTGTATAATCTTTCAATACACTAGTACAACTATTTTTTTTATTGTAATTGTGCATTTTTTCTATTCTGATTGAGGGAGTATTATAGTTTATATCAAACATGAAAAATGTAGAAATCTCCACTGACATCATCATAACCTAACTGCTTTGTAGTTAGCACAGATTTATTTTGTTCTGTCTAGTGTTTACTGGTGTATGCACTTCAAATAATAAGCTGTTCACAATGATATACTTGTAACGGACTTGTACTTTTTATGTGTCTGAAAAACTTTTATTTCTTCTTTCTTTTGTAGCTAGGAAAAAGAACTTAATAATTTTTAAAAATACAAATTTTGTTTTCTCCAGCTCTATTTTTTTTATTATGAATAGAAATTATTTTTTTCTTTGCTGGTTTTCTTGCTGTTCTATCTGAAGATATTGAAATGACATTAGGGTCTGTTATTCAATGTGTTCATATTAACATATTACATCCCTCAAGACAGGAAATATTCTAACAATAAAGTCTACTGAATATGTACTGTGAACAAAACTTTGCTGCACTGTATTCTTTAAATGGTGTTTAAATAAGAGTTTATGTTAAATCAGCGAACCCTTAAAAAGCGAACTCTGATTTAGCGACCCTCTTTAAGCAAAAGTTTAAAATCCCAAGCACTTGGAACAGTGATTTTTTTTCCCAGGGAAAAAAAATTGCTGTTCCACAAAAAAAAAAAAACTTCAAAACAGTAAATAAAGTGGGGGCTTTGCCCCCCACACCCCCCTATAAGTCTGTGTTGAAGGTTAAAGAATTTGTCTTGGAGTATTGACTAAACCTTGACTTATTGTCCTGAAATAGATGAAAGTTAAAATGATATATGGGAGCCATGAATCATCTTTTATCCAGGTTTTGGTGATGCATCATATTTTAGTGTGATAATGGGGCAATCTATGATTCAAGGCACGGCAATGTTTTGTTTAAGCTTTGAGCATTAGGACAAGCTATTGATATGGGAGATTTTTTGAGGATCAGGTTTAGCATGGCGCATTGTTACATAACTTGGTGAGTTAGGGTCATCTGCAAAAGTTCTAAAAGTAACAGAACAAAACCTGGATTAAGGTGGATACCACCAGTGAGGAACAGCCTTAGTGTGATTGAAAAAAAATATTTTTTTTGCTTTGTTAATGGGTGAAAGTGTTCATGTTGAAAATAAGGAAAGGTTAAAGACAACTTCCTGCTTAAGTTAATGTTTGTCTTTGTGGGCCTTGTGATGCCCCAACACTGGACCCATAATCAAGGAGCTTCAATCCTCACCACTGGCACCAGTGGGGGATGTACATTGGAAGGATAACAAGTATATACACAATATTTCCAGATGCATCTCTCTGCATCAGGTGAAATTTCCCTTGCACACAGAGACCACAGTCAGTCTGGGGCTGTTTTTTCTACCTTCCTCCAGATCCCAAATAAGACTCCCCACTAGCACAGCCATAGAGTTGAGATCTCAGCTGAGTGACCAAACCAAGACCTCCAGCACCGTCTCTGTCCAGCCAGTGCTTCGTGTCCCTGCCCAAGTAGCTGATGCACACACTCTTTGATGTTTCATTTATACACACATTTACACACACACACACACACACACACACACACACACACACACACACACACACACACACACACACACACACACACACACACACACACACGCACACACGCACACAACACACACACACACACACACACACACACACACACACACACACACACACACATACACATACTCACACATACACATACACACACATGTGAAAGGCTGGCACAGGTTTACTAGCTATGCCCTCTACTGCCCAGACTATAAGGTAGTCACCACTGCCACCAGTCAACTCCTTATCAGCTACTTTAACAAAGGATGTCCAATCTTACTATGCAATATTAATATTAACAGCAAGGCTATTAGGAGTGGCCCACACAGTGTCACCAAATAAATATGCAAGCCCTCTCAAAACTTAAGTACCTCTACACAGATCAGCCACAATGAAAGGGTTAAATATGTTTAGCAGTAAATAATAAAAGAACAAGGCAATACTAAATATATACTCACAATGAAAACAGAGTTCAAAAACCACAGGAAATATTTAAAACAACATTGCAGAACAGTCTCAAATAAATAAAGAAAACTATCTAAACTAAGCTTCACTATGTTCCTCACTGTATCTAAGAGAATTACTATACCCTAGGAACTTACTTCATTAGAGCAGGGTAGATGTGTGAATAGATATTCTAGTTGTTGCCAGGTCCATGACAGAATGCAGAATGCTCTGTCTCACTAAGAGATTCTCAAAATAATATCTAAGCTATTACTGCTGGGATAGCTTGCAGAATTACATCATTTCTTGCCATTTGACTTCTAGTACCCAGGCCAAAACAACCATTGATAGCAGCTGGTAGCATTTAGCATCTACCTGTAATAATACACAGACAAAGGCTTCTCCTCAGATCTCTGGCAGATGCTGGAAGTCATAAAATAATTGCATTCTTTCATGATTTCAAGACTAGTAATTACTTCCTTCCTAAAGGCAATACAGAAGGTTTGCTAGCAGAGCCATTGTGTCTCTTGTTGCATTGAAAACTGAAATATGCCATCTTTTATGGGCTAGCCATAAAGTAGTATAAATTCAGTTATTTGTCTGAAGTTAACCTCCAGTAGTCCACTTTTCACTGTTAAAATATAGTGCATGTACGTTTCTGTTTTTCTCCAGTAGAGCACACTGTGGATCCATTTTAAAGGCAAGTATTTTGTGAATACCTTTTCATCACACACATCTGTACAAGCAGTTTAATATACACATGGCATACCATTGTAACACAAGCATCTTATATAAATCATTTCAATGTTCACCAATGACATATAATTATTTACAAAATGTTAGCTAGCTGCCCTGGCAGTGTCTCCTTTCTTCACACTTCTTTCCCATTTGAAGACTCAAGCTAGTTTTTCAAGTGATCTTTGAGAAACATTGCTTGAAAGGGATGAGCCTATCTGGGAATACATTACCCCATTCCCTGTCTTGCCAGCCAAATTGCATTAGCATTGCTAATCCCACTATGATGTTGCAGTGTCGTATCATATACCTGCAGTGCTAGGCTCTACTTTAGTAGCTTGGCATTTTGCTAGCTGGCTCAATGAAGCCATATTAAGGGATTGTGGTCTGTAGCTACAGTAAATTTCCTTTATACAGATAAGACTGATGTTTCTGCAGTGCCCACACTATGGCTAGATATTCCTTTTCTACAGTTGCATAGCATTCCTTCCTGGGGTGGAGCCTATGGCTGAGATATACCACTGGATGATCTTCTCCCTCTGAGGAAACCAAGCTGAGTACAGCCCCCATCCCTTGGTTTGAAGCATCCACATGCACAAAACAATTCCTTGCTGTAATCTGGACTGGCTAACTCATGAGGTCCTCCCAAAGTTCCTTTAAGCTTCTGGAATGCCTGCTCACATGCTGGGGTCCACACACCCTTTTCTGTCATGTTTGTCCAAGTCAGGTTTGTGAAGGGGAGCAGCTGTCTTACTATAATTGAGGACAAACTTTCTATAATACCCTCCTGTCCCTAAGAATGCCCTCACCTGCATTCTGGTAACAGGGGCAGTTCATGCATAAATGGCTTCCACTTTGTCAGGTTCTGGCCTGATCTTACCACTCCCTACTCTATGTCCCAGGTAGGAGACCTCTGTCATACTCATCTGACACTTACTGGGCTTAATTATCAACCCTGCCCTCTGTAGTCTGCCCTACACTTCCCACTGAAGGTGCTCTTGCCGGAGATGGCTGTAGATGGCAATATCATCCAGGTAAGCAAGGGCAAAATCTCTTGCTCCTGCTAGGATATGATCTGCAAAGGTCTGGAAAGTTGCTGGGACATTTTTCATCCCAAAGGGCATCTTTGTGAACTTATACAAGCAGAAAGTAGTCAAGACTGATCTCTCTCCAGCATTGGGAGTCAAGGACACCTGCCAGTAGCCCTTGGTAAGATGAATAGTGGTATGATACCCAGCTACACTAGTGCTTCATCTGTCTTAGACATGAGATACGCACCTGACTCTGTGTGACTATTTAGTTTCCTGTAGTACACACAGAACCTGGTGCTGCCTTCCTTCTTTGGTACCAGCACCACTGGGCAGGCCCAAGGACTGCTGGACTCCTGGATTATCCCCCGTTCCAACATTTCCTCTATCTTCTCCCTCAGAGTCTGTTTGACTCTCTCAAGGACCCTATAAGGGGCCTGCTTAATAGGCCTTTGGGGTCCTGTATACACATGGTGCTGCACCAGGTGGGTATACCCTGGTTTCCCAGTGTACATGCCCTGAAACTCCTGTAATACTGATCAGATTTCTCGAACCTGTGTAGGGGATAGTTGCTGGGATATTGATACCCCTTCCACTGAGGTGTCAGTCCGAGCCTCACAGAGGAGATCAGTCACCGCATCTCCCTCATACTCCTCCTGCCATCCATTGGAAATACTCAGCACCATGGCTTCCCTTTCATGGTAAGGTTTCATCATGTTAACATGTTACAGTTTGTGCCCCTGCCTCCTGCCTAGCAGTTCTACCATGTAGTTAACATCACCAAAAATGTACTACACCAGTCAAACCCAACAGTTGCCAGTCAATAAATGTGATATAACTGGTGAAAAATGAGTGTCTGCTTCCAAGGAAAGAGACAGAAAATACCAAAACTGTTGTTTATTGGTACATCACCCTGATGTACCAATAAACGACAGTTTTGGTATTTTCTGTCTCTTTTCTTGGAACTGGACACTCATTTTTCACCAGTTATGTAGTTAACATAGCTGACCTTCCTTACCACTTTGAAGAGTACCTCCCAAGCTCGAGCATTCCTGTCATACCAGACCTTTTTTTGCTGTTAGACTTCTGCCAGGTTCTCCTCAGACAAGTCCATGAGTTCCCTGAGCCTTGTCCTGAGGTTTAGGACATATGTCACAACAGAGTTATTGTAGAATTCATACTCACCCTCCCACTCATCATAAATCAAATCTAGATATCCTCTCACCCTATGCCCATACAGCAACTCAAAGGATGAAAAACTTGTGGATTCCTGGGGCACTTCTCTGTAAGCAAACAACAGATGGGACAAATATTTGTCCCACTCTCTCTTAAACTGGTCTACAAATGCCCATAGCATGGTCTTTAGTGTAGAGTTTAACCTATCCACAAAACCATTTGTCTGGGGGTGGTAGGTGTGGTCTTTAGGTGCTTTACCCCACACTGCTTCCACAGACAAGCCATCAGGTCTGACATGAAATTGGAATCTTTGTCAGTCAGTTTTTCTTTTGGGAAACCTACCCTGCTGAAGATCTGTAGCAAGGCATTTGCCACCTTTTCTGCCTCAATGGAGGACAGAGCCACTGCCTCAGGGTATCTGCTAGCATAATATACTACCAATAGGCTATACTTCTTCCCTGTGGAACTTGGGGTATCCAGAGACCACACAACATCCATAGCTACCCTCTGAAATGGGTCCTCAATCTTAGGCAAAGGCATCAAAGGAGCTGACCTTGTCTCCTGCCTTGCCTACTTCTTGTCACTGCTCACATGTCCTGCAGTACTCTGTTACCTCCCTGGAAACCCCAGGCCAATAAAAGTTTTGCATAATATGTCTCTTCGTATGCTTTATGCCCATATGACCTGCAAAGGGAATATCATGGGATATGGTTAGAAGTGCCAGACAGTAGGCTCTGGGCACTACCAACTGCTGTATTACCTCACCTTCTAGCCCTCCCTCAGGGGTCCACTCTCTATACAGTAACACTTTGTCTTAGTATACAGATTCCCCTTTTCCTTGAGAATCAGGCACCTCCCTGGCTACCTCCCTCAAGTCTTGTAATGTAGGGTCTGAGAGATGAGCCTGTCTCAACATTCTCTTTGTAACCCTTCCCAGCTACCCTTCCACATAAAGTCTGGTATCCTCTGACAGTGGTGCCTCACTGCCAGCCTGGATACTACTACTCACCTCTGCCCTTATAGTCACTCTCACATTCAGTCTCACTGCTACAGGGTACCTCCCTTTGTGAAGTAACTACCTCACCCGTCCTGGCTTCATGTTTGCAGTCTGTCTGGGTCCCACCCAGGCTACCAGACCCACATGCTTGTTTCCAAGCCTGAATGCATTGTCACTGCATGCACATAAGGTAATTATCAAAATCATTCCCTATCAGGACATCTGCAGGGATATCCTCAAACACACCTATTTGCTTGCCTCCTTTTCCACCCTCCCAGTCAAGGTGAACCCTAGCCAAAAGTATTTGGAAAAGGGTCCTCCTAAACCACTTACTGAAGTAGACTGCCCAAGCAAGTATTGCTCCTCTTTAACTATTGCAGGCTTCACAATTGTTAGGTCAGAGGTTGTGTGTTTCTTAGCAGTGGCCTGTTTCCCATATACTAACATAGGATATAGGCTCTTGTGGTAGTTTGGTACCCTTGTTGTCTCCAGACAACTTACTGCTGGAATTTTGTTATTCCCACTTACTGACTCCCACACCTTTTGTTCACAGCCTCATCTCTGTGGACATATATATGCTACATGCCCCCCCTGGTTACATTTAAAACATTTAACCCTTGATCCTGGCTGTGTACCTGAACTAGTGACTTCCCCTGTTACAAGCAGACTCTGTTGGAGTGGTTTAGGCTAACCACCATGGGTTACCTTAGACCCATGTGCAGCAGTGGGTATCCCTTTCCTATGCAGTGATGCCCTGTTTGCTAGGTATAGGTCTCCCTTACTCATCTGCAGTGTTACATGCACTATCTGCTAACCAGATTTTCATGTCTTCAGGCAAAGTGCTAAGGGCTTGCTCCCTCAACAAAAGATCTGCCAGCCCTTCAAAAGTGGTGACCTGACATGTACTTGCCCACCTATGAAAATAAGTGCTTAACACAGCAATATATTCACACATATTTTCTTTCATCTGTCTTGTGCCTATGCTTACAAAACGTTTTTCTATAAGCTTCAGGTGTTAAGTTAAAACACTCTAATAAACAATTTTTAATGGTATTATAATTTAAGCAATCAGTATACAACAATTTAGAAACAGCAGTTATAGCTTTACCATGGATTAAGGGGGTCAGGAACCATACCCAGACCCCTTGGTCAACATTATACTGTTTATATACCCTTTCAAAGATATGAATAAAACTATCAAAATTATCACCCTCTGTAAATTGTGGAAGACATTTACTGACCTTTATTGCTTCTGGAGTTCAGTTACTCCTTTCCCCATTACCTCCATGACCCTGGCAAAGAGTCAGCATCTCCTTTTCATGTTGCCTCTGCCCCTCATTTTCTTTGACTTCCAGACATCTCAGTCTCTCTACTAATTCTAGTGCTAAATGTTTGGCCTCAAGTTCAAGTCTCTTTAACTCCAGACAGATTTGTAAGTCCTCTGAGGCAAAGTTCCATTTTCTGAGAGTTGTACATCCCCATGGCCAGTCTGGTTGTCCTCCTGGTTGCTGGGCCACAATCATTTCTCCTTTAGTCAAGTTGGCATGGACCAGTCCTTTGGCTTGGCACATCTCAGCCAACTGGTTCCATTTCAGCTTGCCATAATCCCCCACTGGCATCCTTGCCTGCTCACCTTAACTAACTAAGCTAATAAAAAATAAATAAAACTACTGTGATATGAAACTTTGAATGTTCACTGTGTGGCTGCTTGAGAGTACAAACCCCTTCCTTAGTGACCACTGTTTACAGGCTACAGGAGATCAATATACACACCACTGAATCACAATATGTGATGTGGTAATCCCACCATTGCCAACCAATATGTGACACCCCACCACTGGACCAGTAATCATGGATCCTCAATCCTCACCACTGGCACCTATGGGGGACGTGCACTGTGAGGATAACAAGTACACACACAGTATTTACAGATGCAGCTCTCAGTCAGTCAAAGGCTGGGCTGGTTCCTTAACCTTTCTCCATATCCTCAATAAGACTCCCCACTGGCACAGCTATAGAGTTGAGATCTCATCTCAGTAACCAAGGCAAGACCTCCAGCATCCTCTCTGTCCAACCAGTACTTTGTGCCCCTACCAAAGTAGCTGACACACTCTTTGAGGTTTGATTTATACACACACACCTGGGAAAGGCTGGCATAGGTTTACTAGCTATGCCTCCTTCTGCACAGACTAAAAGGTAGTTACCACTGCCACCATTCAACTCCTTATCAGCTACTTTAATGCCCTTAATAAAGGGTGTCCAGTCTTACTGTGTAATATTAATATTAACACAAATGGTAGTTTGACCAAGAGAAAGTCTGTTAGAAGTGGCCCACACAGTGTCACCAAATAAATATGCAAGTAATCTCAAAACTTAAATATCTCTACACAGATCAGCCACAATGAAAGGTTTACATATATTCAATAATAAACAGTAAAAGAACAAGGCAATACTAAATATATATTCACAATGACATCGGAGTTTAAAACCACAGGAAATATTTAAAACAATATTACAGGACAGTCTGAAAGAAATAAAGAAAACTATATAAACTAAGCTTCACTGTATTCCTGACTGTATCTAAGAGAATTACTATACCCTAGAAACTTACTTCATTAGAGAAAGGCAGATGTGTGAATAGATCTTCTAGCTGTTGCCAGGTCCATGACAGAATGCAGAATGCTCTGTCTTACTAAGAGATATCTCAAGATAATATCTAAAATATTACTGCTGTGATAGCTTGCAGAATTACATCATTCTTGTCATCTGACTTTTAGTCCCCAGGCCAAAACAACCATTGATGGCAGCTGGTAGCATTTAGCATCTACCTGTAAAAATATACAGAAAAGGGCTTTTCCTCAAATCTTTGGAAGATGCTGGACGTCATAAAACAATTGCATTCCTTCATGCTTTCAAGACTAGTAATTACTTCACCGTAAAGACAATACAGAAAGTTTCCTAGCACAGACATTCCGCAAGATTCAGCAAGCTCTGCACGGCATGCAGGAATAGTGCAAGAGCTGCTGCAGGCAATATGGCTGCTGTGCGATCCTGGAATAAGCTCCTTTGACGTGCACGAGCGCTCCTGCACTATTCCTGCAGGAACATAGCCCTGTATGCTAATTACCGCATTTGCTGGTGAAAACCATGCAAATGAGGTGAATTACCGATCCAGGAAGCAGACAGACATCTGAGCAGGAATAGTGTAGACTACAGAAATATATTCAGCAAGTAGCTGAGTACATTTCTGCAAACTACAAAACAAAGGCATGACAGCTCATACAAATGAATGTATTAGAAGGGCTAGGCATGCCAATGACCAAATATATGACCATAGGCATGAAAAATAATTTAGAAATGATAAAAATTAACTTTTTTTTTTGTAGGCCGATTTTGGCTGTTTAAGTGCAGGGCAATGGTGCACAAATGGGATTGGCCCGAAAATAATAAAAAAAAAGCTGGAAATAAATTTTTAAACCAAAATCATAATTTTGCCATAATAGTCAACCGCATGCATAACACAATAAGACCATGGAATAGTGGTTGCTAAGGGGGGAGGCTGAGTGTCTGTTTGGTAACCATGCATTAGTAGGAAATCCCATGTAAATGAGTGGAATGATACTGAGTCACAGATTTTCCCTCAGTGCTAGCTTGCACACAACCCTGTAGGTGCAGAAAGACCACAGTGTAAGCCTAAGAGCTAAATGACTTCATAAGGGAGTGTGTCATGCATGCTGTAATCTTATTGGAGATCTGTGTCCCGTGTTTGCCCTTAGCTTAGCACAGCTAAGGAAAGTGGTGTGTCTGAAGCTGCTTAGCAGTCTTTACATTGCCTAAATGGGTGTGACACCGTGCACCGGGTTTTAAACAAAAACAGTAAAAAGAAAATAAGAAATAGCAGTTCCATTCACATCTGAGCAGTGGGTTTGCGCAGCACGCCTCTGGGCTTAAACAGGAAGGCGATGGTAATGGGAAACAGCAGTAGGAAGGAGAATTAGCATAGCTGGCAGGTGAAATGTATCAGAACCAGCCAATTACACAAGCAGCAGCCCAGCCCAGAACACTACCATAAATTATGCAAACACCTTTCCCTCTGTTTTTTCCCATAAACTCTACACCACCGATGCACACAAATGGGTAAAATTTACCTAACAAAAGCAACAAAGTGATAGGGCCTGCTTCCACTGTCATAAATCAACATGTGGAAGAGGCTGAGGGTGGTGAGGATGACAAAGCTGATGACTAACCCACAGTGAGGAGAAGGAGAAGAGTGTACAGACCCAGGGTAACCTACCAGGGGCTACATGAGCTGGAGAGAGTGGAGCACTATAAGGTGGACAGGGACCTCCTACAGCAAACTCTTGAGCAGTTCCGGCCACCCCTCACACACAGAACCAACAGAGGGGAACCTATCCCAGTGGATACCAAAGCATGTGTAAGCTTAAGAATGCTAGCCACAGGTACCTTCCAAAAGCCAACTGGGGATATCGTGGGGATCTCACAGGCATCAGCATCCAGGGTACTCCACCAGTTCCTGGATGCCATGTCAGCACATGCCAGTGAGCACATATATTTCCACAACACCCATGAGGTGTTGACCAGCAATATGTATCTCTTCCACCAATAGCAGAATATCCTGAGGTAGTGGGTGCTATGGACTGCATGCACATAGACATCAAAACACCACCTGGTGAGTGGGGTAGGGTCTACATAAACCACAAGGGCTTCCCCTCCATCAGCTGCCAGGTCATGTGTGATGCCCGGGGCATTATGATGAATGTGTGTGCTAGCAGCCCTGGAAGATATCACAACTCCCACATCTGGCATATGATGTGGCTGCACCAGAGATTTGCCAGTGGGGACATCCCATATGGCACCTAGTGGGGGATGTTGGTTATGCAATGCAGCCATGGCTGATGACACCCATCAGAAATGCACACACACACCGGAACAAGAACTCCATAATGAGGCACATGCATAGACCAGAATCATAATAGAGCATGTGTTTGGGATGCGAAAGTCACAGTTCCAGTGCCTGGACATATCCAGTGGAGCCTTGCAGTACTCTCCAGCTACATGTACCCAAATTGTTATTGTATGTGCCATGCTACACAATATGATCCTGCAAAAACAGCTGCAGCAGGAACACCACGGGGCAGGGCCACACAGCTCCCCACCATTGCCAAGGCCAGCACAGGCACAGAGTGTCTCAGAGGAGAAACAACCTGAGCCTTCCCCTGTAGGCAGAAAGAGGCATGCCCAGTATGCCCAGGCTTTGGCAAAGGGGCAATGCATAGCACATACACTGACACTGTAGGAACTCAGGGAATGATACCTCTCTTTGACTCACACATACAGTAAAAGGGATGCCAAACATGACTACCTGTGCTTAACCATGTATAGGGAGTGTACTATGTGCATCTGACATAGTCAGCCCTCCAGCACCATCCTCAATACTGGCACAGCCATAAGATAAGTCACTCTCACTATCAATTGCTGAATGTAGTAGTATGCTCTGCTACTTGTATCTATAGTATGGATGTTAGTGTGCAAGGGAATTGGATGGCTGAATGAGATGGCAGCAAATAGTAGATACCTATATGGGCAGCATGAATTCCATAACAAATACTGGTGTTAACATAGTAGGCAGTACTAGACAAGATGAAAAATCCCACTGCAGGACATGTGGTGAGCCAAATGTGTGTCCATAGGACGCACACATGCATGTCAGTGAGGCTCACATACCCAACAACAGTCTCATTCAGCAGGACAGGTGTAGATGACCACAAAGAAAGGTTGTGCTAAGACCTCCGATTGATGTCAATGGACAACAGTCCCCCTCCAGACCTACACAGACAGAATAAACAGGTCAGGCAGTGGGATGGTAGTTCTGAAGGGTAAGAAGTCTGAAACTGAAATGTAGGTTAATAAAACCTAAAATCTGTGCTACACTGATATGCCTCTAGTCTGCATGTTAGGTAAGAATACAGAATGAAATGGAAGCCAACAGAGTACCTGAAATACCAGTACAGTCATAGCAAATGCTTACAGTTGTCAGGTGTGCCCCCCCCCCCACAGTCATTTGTATAAATGTAGTAACATGTACATGTGGGTATAATAACACTGGAGCACAGATTACCTGAGCTGGCCAAATTAGCTGGATAGATTGTTGCACATGTACAATATGCAGGGATCTGTGTATTAGGTTGTTGTGTGTTTTATATTGTGTGAAAGTGGTCAGCATGTAGGCATGGATGGTTGTGTCCTGATGGCCAATGGCCAGTACTGTTGATGACAGGGTCAAGTTCTAACAACTACAGTGCCAAACACAATGCATCCCAGCAAGACCCAATCCAACAGTAATCCATACTAATTGTTTGCATGTAATATATGTCACCATCTGAAAGATGCACATGGCATGAATGTGGGCCCAGACATACACACACTACACAGGTGGAAGTACCCTAGACAGAGAATGTATAAAATGTTACTGTCAAATGGACACACCTTTGGAATTGTACATACAGGTTATCAACACATTGTCTGTGTAATATGGATTACTAATATTGTCTGGCCAAACACTGGCAGACAACAAAAGGCACAGTTATGAAGTACTGAGAAACTGCCGATGTCCCCGCACAAGCCAGTATAAAGGGAATGCCCCAGGTATATCTGTGAGTCAGCTGCAAGTAGTTTCCATAGCACACATGCACTCAGCTTACCCCACCATCAGCCAAAGGTACCTCACAGGTCATATCCCTGCTGTTGGGAATAAGTACAATATAACCCCCACTTCTGTATGGGAATACCCACAGAATGCAGCATGCTGAAGAGGTGTCCCATGCAGGTATGTCCCTAGCTGTAAGCAGCATCCTGCCAGCATCCACACCAATGGATTAATAAGGACAGAAACTATTGCCATTAATACCTTGCACACCCACCCTGTCACCCGAGGGGAATACAGTGGCTTGCAGCCTGGGACTGTATGAGTGACGGAATGCACTGACCTGCTACAGATGGCCTGCATCACTACCAAATGCCCTGCAGTCCTCTGTCAAAGGCCTGTGTCTCACCTGTACTGCCAATGTATGTTATCCCATGGAGTCCCAAATAATGACATAACACAGTCCACAGAATACAAATGCAAGGCCATGTCAGCAAATCCCATTAGCATGCCCACCATGTCCTACTGCATGAACTGTGGAACAACCCCTAAATACTGCTGGGATGAAGTGATAACTATAGGGATACTTATCAGATATCACTTGCATAATGTTAGTAATAGGATAGAATAACAGAGGGATGGTAGAAGCATGGACGCCATTGATTGTGTGAAGTATGAAACTGTGTTGTGTGCCCATAATATCCCTGCTTGCAAACACAGAAATAGGTGGCTACAAACCTGCTCATAAGCCACAATGTGAATGGGGTAATGACCAGATATATGAGCCCTGCCTCTCGGTAACCTGTGTGAATCTGTACAGCTGAGAGGTATGTCCACAGCAGGATATGGCCATTCTGTCACGTCAATAGATGTACAAGCATGGGATCCTCAGCCACCACAGTACCAAGGTGCTGGACCATTTGCACAGACCCATCAGCAAGTATCTGCAGCTCCTCCTCCAGAATGGCATGATTGTACAAGAATATGTAGGCTGCAGACCTCAATACTGGACACAGCTTCATTCATCTTGTATTCCCCAGGAAATTACTGCGAACAAATATGTATATCTGTCAGTAGTTGATGACATAATACATCACAGTGTAAAACAGTACATATGTCTGAATATCTCTGCTAACAACAAAACTATGTAGCAGAAGCAGCACAGACACAGTTAGTTACAGTATCCCACTATTCTTTGCCCATTGTGACCTCATATTGTTAACATATCTACAGATTTGCTGCAGAAACAGGTTGCTAGCTGTAGGTGTAGAATACAGATGCCTGCACTGGAGTACAACCTACCTGGAATGGATTCACACATTCAGTACAGAAGGTCATACTTGTCATGCTCCCATACTTAGAGAAACGAAGCCCATGTCTGACAACAAAATACAGAAGGGTTATACTGGGCATGCTCCAACACACAGAAAGAAGCCCATGTCTGGCAACAACAGTGGACTATACATATCTGTCAGTCACAGATGTCTGTGCACACACTCCACATTGCACACCAGTCATGCTTTGCACACACATCAGGTAGGAATGCACACATATATCCAAGGACAACACACTATAATAGGTCAAACATACACAAGCAGAGATATGGGGAAGAGAGAGAGACAGACAGTGACAAATATCTTCCCATCATGAGCTCTGTCCCACCCACTACACATCCAATTGGCCAATATCACATGATGTGCCAATGTCTATCACTGTAGACATTCGCTTCAGATAGCCCTCAGCACTATAGTTCTGTGGTGATTGTGATAACTGTGTAACATGACAGTACAAGTCATTATTCATCTAGCAGTTGTATACGCAGTCCTGTCAAATTTAAAGTTGTGTGTGACTGAGTGTTTCGTGTGTGTTTCCAGAGGAATGGTTTATGGCCCATTCACACACACTGAACTCCCCATTGCCCTAGTTTAGCTATCCTGCTGATGTCAGTCACCTTGAAATGCCCCTTTGGAAAAAGATCATTCCTGTAACCTGTGTGGCATGTGCAATAGCTGTGTAATGCTAGAGTGTGATGTACTAGTTAGGTAGGAGATCTAATTTTGGACTTGGCAACTGTGAAGCTCTGTGGGTGCTTGTGTGTGTACCGATCAATGCTTTTGAGGCCATTCACAGTCACTACACCTTCCATTGCCCTACTTTAGCAAACCTGCTGAAGTCAGTCACGTTGAACTACCTCCTTGGACAAGATTCTGCTCTGTAAGCTCTGTGGTGCATGCAATAACAACATAATTCTATAATGTGATGTTTTTGCTAGGTAAGAGTTCTATTCCCAGATATGGCAACTGTGAAACTTTGTGTGTACAGGGATCAATGCTTTTGAGGCCATTCACAGTCACTACACCTTCCATTGCCCAACTTTAACAAGGCTGCTGATGTCATTCACCTTGAAAAACAATGTTGGTGATGAGCTAACCCTATAAGCTCTGTGGCGCATGCTATAACTGCGTAATGCTATAGTGTGATGTTCTAGTTAGATAGGAGTTCAAATCCCAAACATGGCAACTGTGAAACCTCTGTGTGGGAAGGGATCAATGCCTTTGAGGCCATTCGCAGTCTCTACACTTCACATTGCTCTACTTTAGCAAGGTGCTGATGTCATTCACATTGAAATACACCTTAGGATAAAGGCTAGCCCTATAAGCTCAGTTGCACATGCTATAACTGATTAATGCTATAGTATGATGTACTAGTTAGGTAATTAATAGTTCTAATCCCAGACATGGTAACTGTGAAACTCCATTTGTGTGTGTAGGGATCAATGCTTTTGAGGCCATTCACAGTCACTACACCTCCCACTGCCCTTCTTTAGCAAGGCTACTGATGTCATTCACCTTGAAATACACCTTTGGAGAAATGTTAGTCCTATAAGCTCTGTGGCACATGCTATAACTGCATAATGCTATAGGGTGATGTACTTGTTAGGTAGGAGTTCTAATCCCAGACATGGCAACTGTGTGTGTGTGTGTGTGTGTGTGTGTGTGTGTGTGTGTGTGTGTGTGTGTGTGTGTGTGTGTGTGTAGGGATCAATGCTTTTGAGGCCATTCACAGCCACTACACCTTCCATTGCCCTACTTTAGCAAGGCTGCTGATGTCATCTACCTTGAAATATATCTTTGGAGTAAGGTTAGCTCTATAAGCTCAGTGGTGTGTGCCATAAATGTGGAACAATGAAGTATCAGTGACTACACAGCTATGGGTTTGAATCTCATCTGTGGCAAGTGTTTGTGTGTGCACCTGAAAGTTTTTGTCCCTATTTACAGCCAGTACACATCTCAGAGCCTGACTTTAGCAGTCCTGCAGATATCACCCACCTTACAAGTATCTGTTGTGAAGCCTGTACCATGTTAGGTTAGTGGTGCATGCGGTAAATGTATAACATAATGTTCCATGAAGGCTGTTAGATAGAGGTTTGAACCTAAACACTGGCAAATGTAAATATGTGATTAGGGTGAAATTATTTTGGGGATCTCTCACCCACTACATCACCCAATGCCATTATTTACAAGTGCTTGTGATGTTCCTCACCTTAGAAGTACCTTGGGACAATATCCATCCAATAAACTCTGTGGTGTGTGATATAAATGTGGTACACTGTAGTAGAAATGCATAGCTAGATAGGGGTTTGATTCTCAGTACTGGCAAGTATGTGTGTGTCCTTATCATCAGTATTCTGTGTGGAGGTTGCTGTGACTGCGTAATGACAGGATTCATTGTGGGTTGGTTTTGATAAATTTTTATTTGAGGACTTACTATATGTCACAATGTCCACCTTACAAAGACAACAAATGTCAAACAGCAGAGAGGCTGGTGTAGACAACCCATAGCCCTACATGTGACATTATGGATTGGTGAGCATTATAGGCAACCCTTATATTACCCAGATAACACTCTCCACCCATGTCTTATACACAAACACACTTGGTTAGGCAGCAACCACTATATTGGTTGTTCCCTGCATATTGCCCACAGATCATAACCATGGTGTGATTGCAGTGGACTACATGCCTGTTCACCACAACACTGCCACTGACATCAGAATATACTGTGATGTGTAACATCTCCTGACTGTGTGTTATCCAACAAGTAAAAGGACATGGCACCCTGTTCCATCCCTACAATAGCAAATGATTGCTTAAAGTGGTCCTTTGCTATGTTCCCTACTGGACACCTGCAACAACTGTAGAGTCTGCAAATGTAACCCACAAAGGGAATACCATGCCTTACACACATGTCCTGTATGGACAGATGACACTAACTTCACAAAATACCTGTATCATTCTGTCAATGTAGTTGCAGACATGACTTCAGTTCCATAGCCAGTTCTCACCACAAGGTCAGGAATGCCACATCAGATGACAACAATATGTCCACACAACATGTCACAGAGACCCTAGGTACACTTCCACACATCACTGAACATGCATGTGGGACATGTGCACAACTCAGACACTGTCCATGTTATGGAATATAGATCACATACATGGCAAGCATTGCACAGCACTGGCCACCGACAATAGTAACCCAGATGAGTGGATGGTGACTACAGTGCCCACCTGTGTAGGCCAATCCAGGGACTACACCCCTGAGCAACACTGGAGACCATTGTCATGTGGCCTGATGCCAAGGTATACCCTTTGCCTAGCCTTTTGCAGCCTTCTGGCACAGTCAACTACTACACATCTGTGAAGCAATGAACCCATGCATGTCAGTACTTGCAAGTGTGTGTGTGTGTGTGTGTGTGTGTGTGTGTGTGTGTGTGTGTGTGTGGATTAATGATTTTAAAGCCATTGACACTCACTACACCTCCCATTGCCCTACTGTAGCATGCCTTCTGATGTCAGTCACCTTGAAATAACCCATTGACCATAGATCAGCCTGATAAGCTCTGTGGTGCATGTGATACCTGCTTAATACTGTAATGTAGCAAACTAGTTAATTAGGAGTTCAAATCCTCATCCTGCCAAACTATGATAATGTGTGTGAGGCCCTGAGAGAGTGTGGTTGCGTCTTCCTTGACACCTGCTTTTGTGGACAGCCACATGTACTACACTTCCCTTATCCCTCCTTTATCACTGTTACTGATGTCACTCACATTCAAAGATATTTTTAGACAACTTTCCAACATGTAAGCCCCATGGCACATGCAATAACTGCATAATAATGTAATAACAGTACATAGGCCGATAGGGGTTTAAAACCCAGTACTGGTAAGTGTGTGTTTGTGTGTATTATCAGCGTCCTGTTGGGTGATCTTGTAATAAGAGGGTCCATTACAGTGTGGGTTTTGCCACATCATCATATTGAGGAGCTACATGTACCATTGTCAACATTACAAGGCCAACATTTTCCAAACATTGTAGAGATACTAGTCGATGATCCTCAGCCATAAATGTGTACAGCCATGTGCAATTACCATGTGACAATATGGATTAGTACACAATATATGCAACCGTCATAATGACCAGATACCACTTTCCACCCATGGATCATACCCAAACATACTTAGCTCTTACTCTCTTACTCGCTTCCTTTCTTACTTTGTCTCTGTCTGTCTCTCTCACTACCTGTCTGGTGGAAGTGGAAAAGTACACCTACTTTGCTTAGGCAGCAGCTTGTGTTTTGTAAGTGATGCTTATGATCAGCTGATGGCCTGTGTATGAATTGCAGTCCCCACTAGCTGATTGCATGTGGAACAGCTGTGGTATCATTCCTATAGCCAATTGCATGGAAACACACTCCTACAACTAAGCACTTCATATGGGTGTTGGCCCTTTTCCTTCACTGTGAGCAGGACTTCATGTGGATGTTTGACAAACAACATCACAGAGGGCAGTTGGATAATCCTCTTACAACATACACTGTTGAGACAGGCCAACACACAGGAGGGAGATGTTGCAGACATGATGACAGAATGTAAGTATTGCTCTTCTGCATTTTAATTAATGTTAGTTTAACAGGGTTTGTATGGATATGGCTGCTCTACATGATTTAATATCTGTCATGACAATGTTATGTGGTTGGGGAAACACTCACCTGTAGGGCTATCTTCAGACTGGCCGGAGTTTGGAGTCTTACATGTGTTGCGTTACTCACACATTTCCTAGCTTTAGAAATGCAGTAGCATACTCTGAGGATTGCAGTCAGTGCATGACAGCCATGTGAGTTACCAGCTTCATATCCCTCAGTAGACGTATGTCACAACAAACCCTGTTACACCAGTAAATGTATGGGTTTATCACAGCAACATCAATATTGGCCTTGTGTTAGTACCTCCAGCCACAACTCTGTCAACCTTTGTACATATGTCATGCAGAAAGAGATGCATATGTTCAGTACATCATTATTTACTGACATCATACCTGATAACAGAGATATGAGATACCAGACTGCTAGACATGTTATGTATAGTTGGCCTTATATCTGAGGACAAAACCTGGACATTCTGTTGTAGTGTGTACAGTAGTGAGTCTGTGTACTTATGGTGATTGTCGACAAAGTGTGTAATGTGAATATGTACCTAGGCCTGTGTACAGACTGTGGTAGATGTCATTGTTCTTGGTCCTGTTCTATGTGATGTTGCTAAATTAAACGTCTGTAGCAGGGGGGCTATGCCCTCTTCCTTAAATATACCATCTCCGAGATCACACTACATTGTGAAAAATGGAACTCTTCCCGTTCTGCACTGTATGGAAATCTCCTTCCACTCCGATCAAACATTTACAAGTTCAAACATATGGTCTCGGCCATATGAGGTTCAAACTTGCTATATGTTCGATCTACTGAAGGGGACCCATATATATATATATATATATATATATATATATATATATATATATATATATATATAAATTTACACAGATAGATCTATATATGTCCATATATATAACACAATATACAGATGTATATCACTAAATATATATAAATATATGTGTGTATGTACGTGTACATATATCTACATATGTCTATATATATATATATATATATATATATATATATATATATATATATATATATCCATATCCTTGTCATGTGTAAATATGACTGCTGCATATACCTTCCAGATGTATCACACCATATTTATCTGATATGTGTATATTTAGATACAGCAACGTACTTGATTTAACACTAATATCACTAGCAAGTACTACACATCTGTAGAGGTCTAAGCATTTGTTCACTACTATTCAGTATGTGTACTGACAGATGTATTGGAAAAAAAACAGCAAACTTCTTCACAGCTTTGATGGCTTAGTGGTTAAGTGCTATGACTCTAGTGAACATGGTCATTGGTTCAAGGGCTGTTTATTTTGTTGCTAGGCAGAACAAGTGCTGTTGGATACAGAGTGGTTAAGGCAGTTTTGAGAAGCTTCTTCACATTCCAGTCTGATAAAATAGCAGGGTAATGACATTTTTAATAAGTGTATTTAATTCCATGTACATAACATGCATCTATGTGCTGTCATTACAGTAGCAAGGGGTGTGAGTCTACTGTCTGGGACACATGAGTATATATGGCTTGTATAACACTCTTTTCCATTTGACTGTGTTACATACATGGCTAGTATCCCAGCTTATATGCAGTCACACCGGCATGTAGTGTATCATTACATTACTACTGTTGACAGTGCTTTCCCAAGTAACAGTAGATTGCAGATTGTATTACTGGAACCAAAACCCCTGCATGCAAAGATGGACTCTGAATCCTCATTGTTGGTTCTTGGTGTGTGAGTTGTGTGTCATTAAGTATGTCCTACTGGACATTGATCTGACATGTGGATATTAAATATAGACTACTGTGTGTATAGGACATGTCATTGAAGGCTGCTGTCATGTAGTAATGGCATACCTATCAGTGTCAGATGTCTATCTTTCAAAACAGTCATCCTAATGCATAGCCAGTTGTCTAGCTGATGTCTGCCTGTCCTCTGTACAGATTTACAGATGTCAGGTATCCATCTTGGCTGCTTACAGGCAATCAGTGCTTGAGTGACACTGACATGTCTGCCCAGCTGTGTTATGAATGCCACAGCTAGGAATTCCCACCATGTACGCACCACATGCCATGGATACCTTAACTACACTACCACAGTCAACAGAGCATGCTTGGGTACAGGTCTCTAAGACAGACACTGACCATGTTATGTAATACATGGTGCATACATGTTAACTGGTGCACCTTACTGGCCCTCTGCAAGAGGCAACCAGATGATTGGATGTTGCATTTAACTCTCACCCTGAGGATCACTCCTGTGGCATCAGTTGATAGATGGCCTCTTGAAAATGGCAGGTGGCATGATATCACTGTACACACATCCCCTACTCTTCCCATCTCTCCATGGACAATATCCTGGTACACACCTATGAATACCTGCACCTATTGACCCCAGTACTGGGAAATGTGTCAGTTTCCATTACTAAGAATAACAGTGTCTGTGTGTTTGTAGACCTGTAGTTGATAATATCCTGAGGCACTTCACACCCACCACACCCCCCATTCTCATAGTTAGATATGGCTGCTGCTGTTACACCTTGTTACACTCTTCATCCTATTGGCTACCTGGAGCTTGCAGTACCAGCAAAACACTGATGTACAAATGGGTAGATAGGTGGGGGTTACCTTCTGAGTTCTGGCAAATGTGTGTATGTGTGCATGTGTGTATATTTGTAAGCTACAGCATTCTGAGGCCACATTCTCTTAATACAATACATCTTACCACACAGTATAAGGGATATTGATGTTGCTGACTGTAGGAGAGCCATGAGAATGCATCACCCTACTATCCCTGTGGCATGTGCAATAGATGCATATCCCTGTAGTTGCACTCTTGAGACAGACAAGAGGTTGTATTGCAGTCCTGGTCAATTTGTGATGGGTATGTCAGAGTTTCAGTGAGTACAATATCCAATGTGGGGTATGGGTGCTGGGTATACTGTCTTTACACCATGGTACCCCCAGTACATGTCCCAAGGTCCACAGTATGGGGACCACTGTCACCATCAACCATACAGGTAACTTACAGTATCCAGCCCAGTGATGTATGTGCTGTGTGCAACTTATCTGTAACAGAATGGACACACTGACCAGGTAGTTAGCACTGATAAACCCAGGTCCCTAAGATGTGTGTATGACTGTTATGTGTTTGTCAATGTGTATATGACAGTATGTCACAATATGTATTGTTCATAAACAATCAGTACATCACTCATTACCATTCTGTACAAGGCCTGGTGATGTTCTTCACTTAACATGTAACCTGGAACATGCTTCATCCTAAAAGCTGTGTGGTGTGTGCAATTAAGGCCACACACATTATTAGCACTATGTACCTAGGTAAAGCTTCTAGTCCCAGTGTTGCCAGGTAAGAGTGTGTGTGTGTGTGTGTGTGTGTGTGTGTGTGTGTGTGTGTGTGTGTGTGTGTATGTGAAGGGATCTACTTCAGTTTGCAGAATATGCATGTCCTAGGAGGTCATCTGTCTGAGAACTGACTGGCAAATGCTAACATTTCACAGGTATCATCCTGTGGAAATTAATTCCATCACAACTAGTAGTAGATGTGTAAATGAACTCTTCCCCACTGTATAGCTGTACAACAATACTGGGGTTGGTATATATAGCTGGGTGTGCATCTTGTGGACACAGCCACCATCACTGCAGTTATTGCTGAGTATATCCCTCTGCGTATTTGGCTGTAATACTGTACAGTTCATGTTAACAGGTTAAGTAGCTGTCAATCACACTATCTGCAGTTCTACACCACCCCACACCCTCCAAAGGGTAGGGCTGTGCCGCCCACACCAGCACACCTATGTTTACCAAGTTGAGGACTGCACTACATTGGGGAAGGGAACATATACCCTGCCAGAACCATCATCAATGACATTAAACTATCAGACTGATTATTTCCCAATGTGATGCTGTGCCTATTCTGTCCTGGTGGAATTACATAGGCTAAAATGGGTTCCTTGCAAAAGTACATATATCCATGTGTACAGTATTCTCCGTGTATTGCATCAACACCAAAGCCTCCGTGTGTGTGTGTATGTGTGTGTGTGTGTGTGTGTGTGTGTGTGTGTGTGTGTGTGTGTGTGTGTGTGTGTGTGTGTGTGATACACAAACATGTGGTGTGTACCTCCCAGTACACTTACCATTGTCCACTGTAGAAGGGCTGCTGACATCAACCACCATGCACTCACCTGTATACACCCCTCAGAACTATCAGGTGTATGGTACATGCAGTACCTGTTATACAGACCTGTGACTTGTGTTCAACTGTACCTAGGATATGGCACAGTCAAGGTGTCACCACAGTGCCATACCCCTTGTAGGAAACAACAGCAGACCAACATCCTGCTGACACATGGATGCCTACAACACGAAAAGAATACATTATAGTGACCACATTCACACTATAATGCATCATGGCTGGACAACTACACATCCTGATATGTAAGCATTAAACTTTAGTGGTGAAAACATGTTACACAGCATTACATTGGTACACCATAGTACAGTCACCCTGTGCATCAGAACCATATTAGCCTGTCCCTGCATCGATGTTTTGGATGACAGGGATGTGGCACAGGTATCATCATATGCACAGGGTGTGTTGTGGGTTTGCCAAAGATCTAGGCTGAGCCATTCATTTGACATCATGTGTGTGTGTGTTAGGGGGTTTCATTATTAATTGGGCTGTTATGATGTGGTGTGTGTAGGTATGGGGTTGCCCTAGCAGGGTATGCAGTTCACCACCTCTGGCCATGGACATGAGAACTGTGCCTGCCATGGGGTCCATGGGCACCACCAAGTACAAGCCATGATATGATACTTTCCACTGATGATGACATATGTCTGCTGGATCCGGGTCTCTCTCACACCTCTCAACTGTACAGATTTTCACAGAATGTCCAGATATTTGCATCATATTTTTGGTCTATTCCTCATACAAATTGTGTTTTTTTGACAAATCACTGGGATGATTTAAGGTTACAGTCAATAAATAATGACAATCATCTGAGTTTCAGACTTCATATCCTTCAGAAAAATGCATGGTAACACAAATCCTGTTATTCTAGTAACTTTCTAAGTTTATAAGAGCAATATTTAAAATGTGTCCCTATTTTTGGGTCTTTGTCTCCCCATTTTGTCAGGCTTTGTCCAGATTTCTTGCAGTAAGAGGTTGAGAGGTATGGTCCCACTTGAGACAGGCCAGGGCCATGTGCACATGGCCTGCTATGTTGTGGTGTGGACAGTGCCCACCCTGCAGTGCTGCGGCTGGTACTGTCACTATGGGAGCAGCTCTGACTTCTTTCATGTCCACATTGACCACCAGCTGTTCAGCTGTTAGTATTGCTGGCCTATGTCCACATGGCCATCACACTACTCCCACCATATGCTCAAGCACAGACATTCCATTGTCGAGGATTCCCACCATCTCACCCAACCGTCTAGCCAGGACCTCTGCAAAATAATGGTGCATACCTGGAAGATCACAGATGATGTCAATAACAACAGAATGAGTAGCCCTCTGCAGCCTCAGACCCTGTCTGGTATACCATTCCATACATGCCTCCATGACGACCTGAAACATGTATCTGGTGACACCAGATGTGGCACTTCTGCCAGGGACATGATGACCAGCAGCACTCCTATGAGCACCCCTGTACATCTGCCTCTGTGGTACCTCACCGGGCATCTGGCTATGTCTGCTGTGTCCAGAAACATGTGCCATAGACATCACACTGTCCTATCCCATGCCACCACCCACTAACTGTCCCTCATCTATGGCCACTGGTGATGGGGTATTTAAAGGCAATGTGACTGTGTGCTGGGATGGGGTGCATAACAGTGGGCCGTTAAACAATGGAGCAGCTTCAGCCCCTGACAACCCTGCCTGTGCCTCAACACACCTATCATCATTGTCAGTGTCTGTATGGACACTAACATCAGTTTACCTGCAGGAAGGATCCTGAACCACCTCACCACCTGTGAGGGGAAAACAAGAAACACATTTTACAACCTGTATGTCATTGCTTTACTGTACATACACACACAAGCACACACACACACACACACACACACACACACACACACACACACACACACACATGCACAATTACAGGTGAGGTTGCACAAAGATATTACACACAGACCTCTCATTACCCATCTGTCAACATGCATGACATATGGCACTCAACAGCGTGCACTGCAGCTATAGTCAATCCCTGTGAACAACATTATACATCTCTGTGATGCATGGGTTGTGTTAGAAGGTTATTCCCCTTCCCCTGGAAATCACTGCACCCATGTACACAGTATTGCTGTGCACCTGTTCAGCAACCTGGCATGTACTGTGCACCATACCTCAGAGGTGTGCATGCCATTACTGAATGTGTATATGTGTGCCAGTTATGTCTGCTCTGCTGCTCACAGCCCCTATGTGTTTGTCAGAAACATACCTGGGATGATATATGGACAGATGTCATTAGTGAATGCCTGATGTCTGATTTTCAGATCTCATCATCAGCGGTGCATGTATGACCAATAAAATACAATTACACAGACAACCTTCAAACCTTACTGTAGCTATGAGGAGTGTGCACACCCTTATTGACATGGCACCCTCTTCCCTGATATGCCATGGGGCCACAATACTGCATATGCTAGCATTACATGAACCTGATATGTGACATATGACCTGTGCAATCAAATGAAGTATCAAACAAGTTAGTTGTGCAAATGCTGAATGAGATGCATACAATCTGTCAGTGCATAAGTGTGCACACTCTTAACATGATGGTTTGTTGCACCACCTGTTAAATGTACTACAGCAGTCACTATTCCTGGAAGGGGTATACTAGCATGAGCCATCTGCATTTGCCAGTATTTGGTCACTCTGCCCTACAAAAGTTCCCCAACTCTGAAAGATTGCAAGGTCAACTCATGGGTACAGCCCTTGGATATCACACAATGCCTTCGCTATTGCTGTGGGCTCAGGGTTATGCCTGCCACAATTCATGACCTTGACTGTATGCAGATTCAGCCATTCTTAGCAATCTTTGGATGTCTGCTTCAGGTGACTGTTGTGTTTCAGGATGACACCCCTCCCCATCCTCAGCTTTTTTGCAGATGCTTGACAATAATGGGCTACACATGAGTGTCATTTTGCAGTGTCCCAAATTCAGAACACCATGTGCGCTGGCCTAGTCCCTGCTAATGAATGGCAAACATACAGATGTACACTGGCACCAGCAAGGTGCAGATGGGAATGGTGGGCCTGAGATGGGGTGAGGTGTTGCTTGTGCAGCACATGTATCTTAACTGATACTGTCTGTAGGTTTCCAACTTGATCTTGGTACACCATTACACATTGCAACACATGCCTTTTGGGGACTTTTGATGTTATCTATATGCTACCTGTAGAGAGCCCTGGCTGATATTTCCTGTGGAACAACTGTCCCATCTGATTACCCTAACCCATGGACCACACTTATGCAGAGACCAGGTGATTGTCGACACAGGTACTGCACAGCCAGTACTTGCTAGACACTCCTGCTACTCTCTCAGTGTTGTGGCATGTTACTAGGCAGCCTGCATGACCAGTTTGCAACATATGTCATCATCTATCTTGGATGGCCATCTGTTTATTTTCTACTTTAGTGTTGTGCCATAGATCCTCATCACATACATGACTGTCTGCACTGTTTGCCATGGTACATGCAACGGTGAGATAAGGCTACATGTCCCACTCCTGCATGCTACCTGTTGGGTATGGGACCCATTACATGGCTTGTAAGATATGTGCAAGCCACGGCTGCCTGTGTTGCAGGTGAGTGGGCACATTTGATGGACAAATGTCTTGGACAGCAGACCATTTCTTGGTGTGACACTGAGGACCTGTACTTGCTGGAAGGTGCGTACTCATG